>NW_006160128.1:926840-934199 GCF_000334495.1 Tupaia belangeri chinensis
CCCTTCTGTCTGTCTCTCTCAGGTCAAATTAAAAAATAATAACAAATGGAATTAGATAAATTAATAGTTTTTTTTTGAGAGGTTTTTTGCTATAGGGCGTGTGTGCTCTCCATAAAGACAGAGAAAGACAGGAAGCAAGAAATCACCCCCCCCCAGGGGGGATGGCCATGCCACAATCCCTTTTCCTACATTCTCCTCTCGGAAACTTGGGCATCCACACACATGTGCCTGGTGTGAGTTTAAGCTACTGGATCCTGGACTCAAACCGTGGTCGACTACATGGGAGTCCAGCAACATAGCCATTACACCAACTGCTGGTCCTGGTTCTTTTTTTTAAAAAAAAAGATAATGATAAATATAATTAAATAAATGATAATTATTTTTTAATTTAAAAAATTTGCTTTTAAGGGGGCCAGCAGATGATGTGGTGGTTAAGGAGCTGAACTCACACATGGTCAACTCAGTTTGAGTCCGGGATCTGGCAGTTTGAAAATCATGCCTGGCACCCATACATGCGTGCATGCCCCAAATCCCAGGAGGAGTACAAAAGAGAAAGGATTGTGGCTTTACTGTACCCCATAGGGGGGCGATTTCTCACTTTCCATCTCACTGTCATTCTCTCTCTCTGTCTCTGGTGAGTGCACATGCCATAGAGCAAAAACCTTAAAAAAAAAAAATTAGTCCTAGGCCCTCTTTTCTTCTACTTGATGTTTCTTCTGAACATTTTTTAAAGGATTATTTATTTATTTAATTACATTTTTGTTATTATTTTTCAATTTGACCAGAAAGAGACAGAGAGAGAAAGGGAAAGTGAGAAAGCAAGCCATCAGGTCCGGGACTTGAACCCCAGTCGGCTATATGGGAATCAAGTGCCTTTAACCACCATACCACCTGCCGGCCAATCTTCTGAATATTTTTGTTTCAAAGTTTCTTTCTTTCTTTCTTCCATGAGTGAGAGATGAGAGCATATACATGAGGAGGTGTGCACAGAGGTTGTGTGCACATACTACACCATCTAATATAAAGGACTTGAACATTTGTGGGTTTCGATATGTGCAGGGATCCTGGGACCAATCCCCCTCAGATACTGAGGTTCAATTATATTTGAATTTTGTACTTGTATCCTGTCATAGAGTTCTTAAAACCTTTGGAAATTTCTCCTTGAGAGGAGTGTTCACAAATCTGATCAAATATGTTCCATACTGAATGTGAGAATAGAGAGACAATACTATTTTTTTCCATTGCAATATTTAACCTCATAGGATTGTTATAAAGAAAAAAGAAGTATGTAAATACTTTCCAAAGCTACATAGGAATATTGAAATGTTAAACATATGAATGACAGACTGGAATGCTAACTGTCAGCATCACAAGGGAAAGGAAAGCTAAGTGGTCAGGACCAGCAGATGATATAATGCTTATATCACTGGACTCCCACGTAGTTGACAATGGTTCAAGTCCGGGACCTGGTGGCTTGAAACTCAGGCTGAGCACGTGTGTGTGTGTGTGTGTGTGTGTGTGTGTACGTACTCAAAGTCCCAAGGGGAGAATGGAGGAGAAGGGATTGAGATGTAGCTATCTTCCTGGGGGGTGATTTCTCGCTTTCTGTCTCTCTGGAGATCACATGCGCCCTATAGCAAAAAGTCTCTGGAAAACTAAGTGGTCTAGATTTGCTGAAGAAGAGATTGATGGGAGAGGTGGATCTCAAAGGATGTATGGAGTTTGGATGATGGATGAAAAGGAGGTATATTCCAAACTGGAAGAGTAATGTGTGCATAGAGATATCTAGGGAAAAATGGGCGACCAGCCTTCTTTTTGGGTGTGGGATGAGGAATAACAGGAAATTTAATTATAGACATGGTGGAGACAAATCATGTAGGGACTTGCTAAGCAGGTAAAGGAGTCTGAGCCTGACAGGACAAAGAAAAGGAAGAGTCTTGAGCAGGAGCGTTCTAAGTAGATTCATTCACTCAACAGCTAGTGCCTACAGCCATGTAGTAGGTGCCAGGAATTCTGCCTGATGCTGCCCACGTAATGGTAGTCAGAACAGATTATAAATGAGAAAGGGATTTGACTAGGTGATTTTAAGATACCATGGGCTTCGTCATTTTGTAATTTGAATAATGGTTACCTTCTGACAAGCTCTTAGCCAGGCATAGTACCAGCTACAGCTTAAAGGTCATCCATAGTCAAGTATGTTTGGGACCAGCAGGTGACATAGTTGTTAGGTCGCTGGACTCCCACATGGCCAACTGTGGTTTGGGTCCTGGATTTGGTGGCTTGAAACTCATGCAGGGTGCATGTGTGTGTGTGTGCTCAAAATCCCAAGAGGAGAATGGAGAAGAAGAGATTGTAGTGTGGTTATCTCCCCTAGGGGATGATTTCTTATTTTCTGTCTCCGTCTCTCTGGCTAGCACATGTATTCTGTAGTAAAAATCTCTCTCTAAAAAAAGTAAAGGGGCTGGCAGAAGGCATGGTAGTTAAGGGTGCTGGACTCCCACATTACCGACCGTAGTTCAAGCCCCAGAACTGACGGCTTTCTTTCTCTCTTTCTCTGTCCCTCTCTGGTCAAATTAAAATAAATAAATAAATAAACAAATAAAGTTAAATAAAATAATTTGGGGCCAGCAGGTGGCATGGTGGTTAAAGGCGCTGGATTACCACATGGCTGACTGTGGTTCGAGTCCTGGACCTGGTGGCTTGCTTTCTCACTTTCCCTCTCACTCTGTGTCTCTCTCTGTCAAATGAAAAATAAATGAATGAAAAATAAATGAATGAAAAAATAAACAAAAAATAATAACAAATGGAATTAAATAAATAAATAAATAAATAAATAATTCTTTTTTAAAAAAAAAGCCCAGTATGCTGATTCTATTTACATTGGAGGTCATGTATTTTATAAATACACACTGTGGTAGTTCATATTTCAGAAGGCTGTCTGTCCTTAATTATCACAGACCCAGGACCAGCAGTTAGCGTAATGGCTATGTTGCTGGACTCCCACGTAGTCGACCGCAGTTCGAGTCCCGTACCCGGTGGCTTAAACTCACGCCGGGTGCGTGTGCGTGTGTGCCCAAGATACTGAGAGGAGAATGGAGGAGAAGGGATTGCGGCGTGGTCATCCCCCCTGGGGGGTGATTTCTTGCTTTACGTGTCTCTGTCTCTCTCTGTCTGTCTGGCAAGCACATGTGCCCTATAGCAAAAACCTCTCCAAAAAAAAGAAAAAGAAAAAGAAAAAGAAATTATCAAAGACCCATAAAGACAAAATAAATTTACCTGTATACCAGAGAACTTTCTTCTCCTCCAGTCTTCCTGGAACATTGGGCATGCACACACATGTACCTGGCATGATTTTTCAAGTTGCTGAGTCTGGGACTCACATCACGCAGTCAGCCATGTGGGATCCAGTGCATTAACCGCCATGCCACCTCCTGGCCTGGGAGTGAGAGATTTTTATTTGCCCTTCTCACAAAAACCTGCCAGACTAGCAGTAGAGTATAATCAGATTGAGTGGCTGTACTTTTCTGCTCGCGTTGATCTCTAGCAAAGTCCTAGAATTGTGCTGATGTGTGACCAGGTCCTGGTTTGTTTTTAGGCTAAGGTAAATGGGGAATGTTTTCCAGGGATTGGGAAAGGACAGTCATGTTTCAAGTTGTGGAGAAGAAGTATGTGCCTAAGAGGGGAAGGAAGGGTGTGTCATATGGTATTCTACATAAAGGTCACTCCAAACACATCATTACTGTGCCCATCTCCTCCACCCACACACAAAAAAAAGTTGGCCTATTAATTGGAAGGAGCCAGAGGGCTGTTTTTACATGTGCGATTGAGTATGTCAAAGGAATAGTGAGGTGAGAACTGGCTTTACACGAAGGACTCCACTGTAATGGAGTATACGTACGACAGACTCAGACATCCAAAACCCGAGTCATTGCCTACCCCTTCAAATTCCTCCTTACTCTATATAATCATTTATGTATTTAGCAAATATATTTTGTTTGTTTGTTTTTGCTATAAGAGATGGAGAAACAGGGAAAGTGAGAAATTACCCCCAAGAGAGGATGGACAGGCCACGATCCCTTCTATTTCATTCTCCTTTCAGGATTTTGGGTATGCACGCATGTGAGCACATGTGCTTCCCAAGCTGCCAGTCTGACCTCCAACCACAGTGTGGGATCCAATGCCTAAATCTCCATGCCACTGCTGGCCCCCACAAAAGTATATTATTTCCTCCATGAGTAAGAGATAGCACCCTCATCAGGGTCTTGATGCCATGATCACCCCAACCTTTATGAACAAGCCTACAACAGCATCTGGGATTGAATCAGGAACATTCCCATCCCTTGCAGAGTTTAGTGTTTTTGCTGCTGGAGTACCATCTGAAACCTAGCAAATTATAAATTAAAGTGGCCAGAAATTGTCACCATGTGCCAGCTCTGGACATACACCCTTGATTAGAAAAGATATGGTCATATGGGGAACCAGCAGTTGGAGTAATGGCTATGTTGCTGGTCTTTCATGTAGTCGACCGTGGTTCGAGTCCCAGACCCAATAACTTAAACTCACACCAGGTGGGTAGGCGTGTGTGCTCAAGATCCCAAGATGAGAATGGAAGAGAAGGGATTATGGTGTGGCCATCCCCCCTGGGGGGATGATTTCTTGCTTTCTGTCTCTCTCTCTCTCTCTGTCTTTCTGGCGAGTGCATGCACCCTATAGCAAAAGAAAAAAAAAAAAAAAAAAAGAGAAAAGATATGGTCCTAGGGCTGGCAGGTGGCATGGTGGTAAAGGTGCTAAACTCCCAAACAGTCGACTATGGTTTGAGTATCAGACCTGGCAGCTTGCTTTCTCACTTCTCTCTGTCTCTCTCTGATGAGCACATGTGCCTTGTAACAAAATTAAACAAAAGAAAAGACATGGTCCCTATTCTCAGAGTGCTTACAGCAGAGTTGGGGAGATTATATAATCACTAAAATAATTATACATTATGATATTATTATGAATATCATACATGCACACGTGTGTATCTAACATTCCATATGTTTAGTGCTACAAATCTTTATTCACATGGTATATTATTACTAATCTTTTTGTGGCGATTATAGTGAATAACACTATGGATTCTTTACACATAGCACTGGAGAATACAACTTCTTTTTTAAAGTTTTTTTTCCCCCCAGGGACCAGCAGTTAGTGTAATGGCTATGTTGCTGGACTCCCATGTAGCCGAATGCGGTTCGGGTCCTGGACCCAGTGGCTTAAACTCACCCCAGGCACATGTGTGTGTGCCCAAGATCGTGAGAGAAGAAAGGAGGAGAAGGGATTGCGGCATGGCCATTCCCCCCTGGGGAGCGACATCTCGCTTTCTGTCTCTCTGTCTCTATCTTTCTGGCGATTGCAAGCGCCCTAGAGCAAAAACCTCTCAAAAAAAGTTTTTTTTTTTCCCATAGAGCACGTGCTTGCCAGAGAGAGATGGAGAAAGCAAGAGACAGGGAAGAAATCCCACCCTGGGAGTATTGTCACACCACAATCCCTTCTCTTCCATTCTCTTCTCTGGATTTTGGGCCAGGTGTCATTTTCAAGCTGCCTAGTCAGGGACTAGAACTCCTGAGTCAGCTATAGCACTTTAACTTCCGTGCCACCTGCTGGCCCAAGAATAATTTTTTAAAAAAATTCTTTACTTATTTAAATAAATTATTTTTTAAAAAAGAATTATTTAACTGGGCCTGGCAGGTGGTGTGGTAGTTAAAGGTGTTGGATTCCCACATGGCCGACAACGGTTTGAGTCCCAGACCTGATGGCTTGCTTTGTCACTTTCCCTCTCTCTTTCTCTCTCTCTGCCTCTGGTCAAATTAAAATAATAACAACAAATGGAATTAAATAAACAAATATTAAAAAAAGAATTATTTAACTTTATTTATTTATATTATCTTAATTTGACCAGAGAAGGACAGAGTGTGAGAGAGCGAAGGAAAGTGAGAAAGCAAGCCACCAGATCCAGGACTTGAACTGTGGTCAGCCATGTGGGAGTCCAGTGCCCTTAACCACCATGCCACCTGTCAGCCCCCAATTGTTATTTTTAATCTGAGCAGAGAGAGTTAAAGTACATGGTTAGCCATGAGGGAATCTAGCACCACAGCCACCGTGCCACCTACCTGTCCTGAATAAAACTTTTTTTAATAAAAAAATTTATTTAACTTTATTTATTTTAACTTTACCAAAGAGGGACACAGAGACAAAGCAAGCTGCCAGATCTGGGACTTGAACAACAGCTGGCCATGTGGGGGTCCAGCACCCTTAACCACCATGCCACCTGCTGTTCCACCCCTCCCAATGAAACTTTTTAAAAGAAAGCACTACATATTTTTCTATTTAAGAGAACAATATCCCATTAAAACCCTAATTTTCTGGAATTTGGTGAATTTGTTAAGTTTAGCACTGTTAGTTATGATGTGGACTTTCAAACAAACATTCGTGATTTGTCTGATTAATTTTATTTATCATTGTCATAGTACAAAAAATAGAAGTAGATTAGAGCTTGAACCTCTTCTATGTTCAGTCCATCTTTCATGGTGGTTGTTCTTCATGGCTCCTGTGACATCTCTGGTTCTATGGATGTAATTCCTGCTAAATTGAAAGGGTTAAACTGCCATCTGCCTGCTTTGGTAGCTTATTACCACTTAACGACAGGCGACAGAGGATAGCTTCTAGGAAAGATACTCCAATACATCCGAAAGGAGACTTTTAGCTGTATCTGGTAGAATTCCAAAACACTTAACACCGGGAGACTTTCATCCTTCTTAAGAGCAGCTACTTCTGACCTGGAAGCAGCTGCTGATTAACAGCTGTTGAACCTCAGAGCCCCAGGCTCAAGACCCCCTAAGAGGAGCTCACAGAACCCAATTAAGGGAACATTTATCGCTATTTTCGAATAATGAATACTACCACCTGTGTTTTGCAAACGTTGCTGGATGTAACAGACAGAAAGTCCTGCTTCTCAGGACTTTCTCAACTAGGTCTTGACAATTCTCTTCTCACTTCTTGTCTTTCTCCCTTTTTTCCCCATTTACCGTTCTATTATCTTCCAGCCTGAACAATTTCGTCCTTTCACTGAAAGTCTGGAGGAAGGGAGAAACAGAAAACTGAAACGGGGGAAGGCGGGCTAGTGTTAAAATTTTATCCGGGCGGGGAGGCTCCAGGGGCAGGTGCACTGACAAAATGCCCAGTCTTCCTGCACGTGTCCAGTGCTAACTCAGGGTTCCCTTCCCTGCACAGGTTAGGGCGGCCCCAGGAGGAGGCGAAGTGAGGCAGGGGGACTCAAGCCCCTGCCGCCCGTCGCCCTCGACCTCTCTGCCCCCCCGGGCC
>NW_006160128.1:934674-934909 GCF_000334495.1 Tupaia belangeri chinensis
ATGAAGAGGAGAGCTGGCCTGGGGGGCAGCATGAGGTCAGTGGTGGGCTTCTTGTCCCAGCGGGGCTTGCATGGGGACCCCCTGCTCACTCAGGACTTTCAGAGGAGACGCCTGCGGGGCTGCAGAAACCTCTACAAGAAGGACCTCCTCGGCCACTTCGGCTGTGTCAATGCCATTGAATTCTCCAACAATGGAGGCCAGTGGCTGGTCTCAGGTAAATGAACCCCCTTCCCCT
>NW_006160128.1:935233-946441 GCF_000334495.1 Tupaia belangeri chinensis
TTGCGGAGGGGCGGGGGGCAATTGGGGGGTTGGGAGGGGAGGAGGCTGAGGCGCGCCGGAGGCGAGGGGGAGCTGGAGCCCCTGTCGCCGGTGTCAGGGAGAAGGGGCCTTGGGGCGGGGGGCCGGGCGGTGACAGGGCCGGACGCCGAGGCGCCGAGGACTGCGACCCGGGGGCTCGGGGGCTCGTGGGCTCATGGGCTCAGCGGAGGGGAGGTGACCGGCGGGCGGTCGCTCCTAGGGGCCCAGCTCCATCTGCTTTGGTCCCGGGGTGGCCTCTCCTGCGTCTTGTTTTTATTATGGTTTCCAGAGTGGCCAGGGCTCCGCAGGCTAAGGGGCACCGGCCTGAACTCGAATGTGCAACTTGCGAGGCAGGGTGGGGGGCGACCCCGGGAGACTTGGCGGGAGCCGGGCGCCGGCACCCCTTTTCCCCACAGCTGCTGTTGCAGGTGGTCTCCGCCCCTCCTCCCTCCCTCCCGGCCGGGTCTGGCTGCCCCCGGGCTCCCCCTCCAGTGTGGGGAAAGTGGCGAAATCGAGGCCGGGGCTCCGGCCGGGCGGTGTAGGCCTCGCTCTCCCGGGGCTCCTAGCGACAGGCAGCTGAATCGATAGCCTATTGCTCCCGGGGAGGCCGGGGCCGGGCGGGGCGAGGCGCCCCGGCCGGAGGCCAGGGCGGGTGGGGAGGGGCGGTCGCTGGGGTGGGGGCTGGCTCCCGAAATCGTGCTCACGCTCGGGGAGGGAGGCTGGTGACCGGGCGTTCCCGCTCGCCTTGTGCCCTCCTCAGTCCGTTTCCCTACGCTGGGAGGATGAAGGAGAAGCCCTGAGCTGGACGTGGCGCTTAGCGTCACCCAGGTCGGTCCCCGAAAGGCTTTCCAATTTGCGTCAGTGGGCAGCTCGCCAGAAATTTCTGGGATCACGGCATAGCATCCGTCTTGGTCGCCAGTAACCGTCGGAAGTGACACAGGGCGCTACAGTCCAGTTTGGGGGTAGCTGAGATCAGACTCGTGTGATCACTTCATGATAAACCTTCTGGGGTTTCACCAGAACTGACTTGACTTTTCCACCCCAGATCGTTTTCTCTTTGATTAGGTAGGTTTTGGCTCCAGATCGTCCCCCGAGAGAAACCTCATATTCCACTTTGAGGTAGACCTCAAACAGAAGCTCTCCCCCGGCCCCAAGCCAGTGTATAAAATAAATTCCAGGGGCAAAAATAGGGGAAGACCTCTTTTTTGAAGACCAAGCTTCCAGCTTTTCCTCTCCTGCATCGTCTGTATTCTCAATACTCCTGTCTTTACAGACAGGGGTATTCCAACAGAGATGTGCCCACCCAAACACAAGTAAAGTTTATCCACGGAGTGAGGGAATCTGGGGTTCTCTGTTACAGACTTTAGACGTTAAATTGTGTATCACCCAGTACCCATTTTAACACGTTTTAAAAAATAACAGATTTATAGGTATTAAGATATAGTTTATGCACCATACAATTCACTCATTTAAGATGAGTACAATTTAGCAAACACTAAAAAGTTCCCTCCATTTCTTACCAGTTATTACTCTCCTGACCCTTGTGCAGGACCATCCCCTATATTGTAAATGAACTGCTTTCTCTGGTTTTGGCCAGTTTCTTTCCTTTAGCTTAATTTTAGCCTGTAGAAGGAGGAGGAGGCTCCTTCCATAGGGCAGGCTCTGGCAAACCTGGTTCTAGACATTGGTTTCCTTGTTTTTCTGGGTTGAAATTGCCCATCTGTACTAGTACTTCCTGGGTTCCAGCTTTCTTTGCTCGGTGCTCCTCCTCCCTCCTCCCCACATTCTCTCTAGCTCTGTTCTTCCTGTTTCCTTTTTTATCTATTCCTGCCCTTGTTCTTAGTCCTCCAGCAGGTTTTCCACTGACCCCTCTAGGTTGGCTCAGATAGACCTAGCTTTTCTTATTTATTCCGTGAACATAGAGTTTTGATTAAAAGCCTTTTTAGCTATTCACTTTCCATTATGAGAACAACTTGTGTTAACAGAAAGTTCCTCTGTTTGCTTCAGATAAGGAAGCCCCCTTTGGGACTTGTAATACACCCTAACTTGTAAGCTAATTAAATTTTGTTCTGGGAAGTCCTTCAATAATCTTCCCTAGTTTAAATCTTCCCTGTTTAAAGTGTCATGTTTACATTTTTTCTTATCTATCAGTTTCTCATTAGCAGGTGACACCTGAGGGATGGCACACAGTGTTTTAACGCTAACGCTATCTATCCCCAATAATTCACAGTAATATTCACAGTAATATGGTGGATGCAGACTCTGGGATAGTAAAGAGATTACTTTTCTGCATTTTGTTATTCCTCTGACTTGTCTGGATTGGTTAAAGCCCTTAGAGAGAGATGATTAACATGATAGGTTGTTCATTTTTTTCATTTCCTAATTGTTTGGGTGGCCTCACATTTCTTTTAATTGATACATACTATTTGACAGAATTAATTTAGACTCAGGGCTAGCCATTTTTCCGGGGCATGGTGAAGCCTGGAGAGATAAGTAAACCCGAGAAAATCAGGAGGGAGAAAAGGTACTCTGCTGGGATGAGGATAGCAACAAGTGGGAGAAAGTCGTTTGACATTTTAACCTAAAAAGTACTTTATTTTTCTTTGTTGTTGACCCGAGGGCCGTCCATATCATGTAAGTCAGTGCGGTATATTAAAAATCACTGCTATATGGGACCATCAGATGGCATAATGGTTACGTTGCTGACCTCCCACACAGTTGGCTGTGGTTCGAGTCCCTGACTCGGTGGCTTAAACTCACAGCGGGCGTATGTGCGTGCGTGCTCAAGATCCCAAGAGGAGAATGGAGGAGAAGGGATTGTGGTGTGGCCACCCCCCCTGTAGGGGGGATATTTCACTTTCTGTTTGTCTCTCTGACAGGCGCACATGCCTTGTAGCAAAAATCTCTCTTTAAAATAAAAAATTACTGCTATGTTGTTTAATATGTGGCCTTAGTCAAATTACCAAGCCTCTCTGAGCTTGTTTCCTGAGGTATAAAGTGGTAAGAACAGCACCTACCTGTTGGGCTGTCAGGAGAACTACATTAGGCCAATGTAAGAATAGGCTGAATGCTGAACATAGTACCAGGCCTCTCCAAAAAATTACTGAGCTTGTTTTCTTTCCTTATTGTACTAATCACACATGACTTTGTTATAGTCGACACTTGTTCTCACAATATTGGCAATAAACCTGTGAAAATTAAGCAGACGGGATAGCTTTTATAACTTTTTGATGTGGAATGAGGAGGCACGATGTGGTGTAGAAAGTGCCAGTGATTTGGTGTCATGTCATTTGAGTCACAAATCATGAATTGAGGTAAATCCATCTGTGAAATGGGGATAACAGATTGTTGTAACTATGTAATAAAGATGGTGGTAGTGGTCAATGGTCAATGAAGTGTTCTATGTGAAGGTGTTACGAACAATGCAATTTTTTAAAAGAATTATTTAATTCCATTGATTATTAGTATTATTATTTTAATTTGACCAGAGAGAGACAGAGAGAGAGGGAAAATGAGAAAGTAAGCTGCCAGGTCCAGGACTAGAACCATGGTCAGCCATTTGGGAGTCCAGCATCCTTAACCACGCCATCTGCCGGTCCCGGAACAATATAGTTTTGAGTGAACATTATAAAGACCAGCTAATGCTTGGTGATTACGCATTAGCTTAGAATATTTACGCATGTTAGTCCTTCAAGGGATTAGTGAACAACACTCTATGTGCATTGAAGTGCTATTTCTTTCTTCTTTTTTTTTTTTTCTTTCCATTTTGCTCTAGGGCCTGTGTGCTCAACAGAGAGAGTCAGAGAGAGGAAGAGAGAAAGCGAGAAACCCCCTGGGGAGATGACCCCATAGCAATCCTTTCTTGAAACTCTCAGGATTTTGGCCATGCGTGCACATGTGTGCAACATGTTTTTCGTTTTCCTTCTTTCCTTCCTTCCTTCCTTCCTTTCTTTTTTATTTAGAATTATTTTATTTAACTTTATTTATTTCAGTGTGACCAGAGAGGGAGGGAGGGAGAGAGAGAGAGCGCATGCAAGAAAGCAAGCCGCCAGGTTGGACTGGAACCATAGTTGGCCATATGGGAGTCCAGCGCCCTTAACCACCACACCACCTGCTGGCCCCAAGCCCAGCATGTTTTTTCAAGCTGCGAGGTTTAGAACGCAAAAGGCACAGTTGGCCCATGCAGGATTCAGCTGCCTTAATCTCTCCACTACCTGCTTGCCCAAAGTGCTATTTCTTTTCTTTATTTTTTTTAAGAGAGATTTTTACTATAGGGTTCATGTGCTCTCTGGAGAGATAGACAGAAAGCGAGAAATCACCCTCCGGGGGGGAATGGTCACACCGCAATCCCTTCTCCATTCTCCTCTCGGGATTTTGAGCACGCACACACGTGCCTGGTGTGTTTGAAGTCGCCAGGTCCAGGATTCAAACCACAGTCTACTACATGAGTCCAGTGATGAAACTATTCTGCCTTCTGCTGGTACCCCAAAGTGCTATTTCTAAGAGATCCAAGCAACATCAAGGAGATTATATAGACACACACACACACATATTTAAATTTAGATTCTGTCAGATTTTTTAAAAAAACTTATTTATTCATTCATTTATTTTAATTGGACGAGAGAGAGAGAGAGAGAGAGAGAGAGAAAGTGAGAAAGCAAGCCACCAGGTCTGGGCTTGAACTGTGGTCAGCCATGTGGGAGTGTCCAGTGTATTAACCACCATACCACCTACTGGCCCAGATACTACACCTATTTAGGGGATATCCTGAGTTTACCTTCCAGGTCTTTGGTTGCATCTAGTACTTTAAATTGCCTTTACTGCCTCTTATACTCTTCTTTTTCCCTAGAATGTAGTCCTTTAAAAGTCTTTTTCTTTTTGGAAAGAAACATGAACATCTTTTTGGTGTCTGATTGGAGGACTAATCAGAATGTAGTTCTGTGTGTATCTCACTTGGATTGTAACTCTACCTTCTTGTACTTTATGATGAGTTTGTGCAAACAGAATCTTCACAGTAAATGAAAATAAAGATTTGGCTCTTCGGGGATGAGAATTGCTATTATTTTCCTTGAATTGAGGTTTAAGATGTTGGAACCTGTAGAACTAGCAGATTAATAGCCTATAAGTATGAAGTTTTGAGTTACAGTGAGAGATTCTGGTCTCTTTTTTGTGCTATGGACAAAATATAGGAAAAGTACCTTTAGAAGTTCTTGAAGCAGCATCACATCTATGCCGTTTCAAAGTGTTAATTAAATAGTTTTGAAAGAATGATGTGAGGGACTTAGTTGCTTGGTCATAATAGTTATAAATGGGAATAACTATTCAATCTATTTTTGTTTCACATGGGCCACCAACCTTATTGATTATTATAAGGATTCACAATTTTATAGAGATTGAATGTGAACCCTGGAGTCAGACTGCCTGGGTCTAATGCCAACTCAACGGCTCACTAGCCAGGTTACCTTTGACAAGACATTTATCTTCTCTATATCTGTTTCCTCATCCGTGTAATAAAAACAATAATACCTCGCAGGGTTGTGGTGAGGATTAATGCAATAACACTTGTAAAGATCTTAGCACAAGAACCTAGGTCATGCTGTTGCTCTGGTTGCTACTGCTGCTGTCACTGTTGTTTCACCCAACCGCACAAAAAGCTTTAAGGAGATTGACACTTTCAGCATCTAACACTTATTGCATGTAACACAGTAGAAATTGAAAAATTGAGAAAGCTCTCCATGAGGTAAACTGTTGAACTAATGCTTTGTGAGTAAGCTTAACCACAGTATTAACATCAAAGAATATTTTGAACAATCACGTAACAGTAATAATTATAACTGTATACTGAATTTGAATCTATTAATTAATGATTATTTCCTACTGTCCTTCACTAGCTATATTTTTTAGAATTCATTTTTTTGTGAATAAATTAGACTAAAAGCACATTATCTACATGTAAGATGTTTGACTTTAGCCAGTTAAATAAAGTCTGACTTTATTAGAACTGCTTGCTCATTTGTTTAATTAGAATTAATTTCTTCATCCAGTGGGTTAGTTGTCAGGAGAAACATGACCAGTGTTGGGACAGATTTCTGACCTTGAAAAGCTTTCATAGTGTACACATTTGACAAGGTGATTGGGGAATGGATTCTTAAATTTTTTCTGGGCTATTCAGTTTACTGATGATTCATTGCTGTGAAGGTGTTTAATTTTATTCTTTGGGACCAGCAGGTAGTGTGGTGGTTAAAGGTGTTGAACTCCAATATGGCTAACCACAGTTCAAGTCCTGGACCTGGCAGCTTGCTTTCTAGCTTTTTTTTTTCTCTCTCTGTGTCTCGCTCTGATCAAATTAAAATAACAGCAATGATAAATAAAATAGAGGAAATAACTTTTAAAAAATATTTATTCTTTTGGGACCAGCAATTGGCGTCATGGCTATGTCGCTGGACTCCTGTGTAGTCGACCGTGGTTTGAGTCCTGGACTCAGTGGCATAAACTCATGCTGGGCATATGTGCATGCATGCCCAAGATCCTGAGAGGAGAACGGAGGAGAAGGAATTGTGGTGTGGCCATCCTCCCTGGGGGGTGATTTCTTGCTTTCTGTCTCTCTGCCTCTCTCTGTCTTTCTGACGAGTGCACATGCCCCTTTAGCAAAAAAACTTGCCAAAAAAAAATTATTCTTTGATCTGTTTGTTAGTTGAACACATAGTTTTTGAGTGCATACTATCTATAAGAAGCAATGAGAAGAACAGAAATGATGACTCAGATATAAATTATGCTGTCAAGTAGTGTGCATTTCTAATTTTCTCATCATATGACACTTTAATATATATTTGATTTTTCTCTGGTTTGCTGCAGTTATAGTAAAAATGTTCTTGCCTATGAGATTTGATAGTAAAGAAGGAAGGCCGATAAATATGGCCTTGAGGGACTTTGCCATCATAAATTAGAGGGATCATGTCATAAGGCTAAAATAATATGTATATTTATAGATACACATTATTAGTCCCACTTGTTCTTCAGTCAGCTGGATGATCTAATAAGGCTTGTCAAATTTAGAATTATGCCTTGGTTTGTCACTTCTTTAAAATAACCTAGTGAGGTTTAACTGATGACCATCAGTCTCCTTTAGAAATTATTAGCACATCAAAAAATTGTCTTTGTATTCATTATTAAATCATCGTTGATCTAATTTATACCATTTAAAAAAATTCCTTTTTTAGGTTTTTGCCATAGGGTATGCGCACTCAAAGGAGAGAGAGGGAGTGAGCTATTACCGTACCACATACACACAGCGGGGAAAGCTGCAATCCCTTCTCTTCCATTCTCTTCTTGGATTTGGGGCTCCTCTGCACACATACCCAGTGTGATTTTCAAGCCACTGGGTCCAGGGTTCAAACCGTTGTCAACTACATGGGAGTACAGTGCCTTAACCACCATGCCACTTGCTGACTATATGCCATGTTTTTTTTTTTTTTTTTTTTGGAGAGGTTTTTGCTATAGGGCACATGAGCTCACCAGAAAGGCAGAGATAGACAGAGAGACAGAAAGTGAGAAATCACCCCCTGGGGGAGGTGGCCACGCTGCAATCCCTTCTCCTCCATTCTCCTCTCGGGATCTTGGGCACGCATGCACATACACCTGGCATGAGCTTAAGTCACCGGGTCTGGGACTCGAACCACAGTCAACTACATGGGAGTTCAGCAACACAGCCATTATGCTAACAGCTGGCCCTGTATGCCATGTGTTTTTAATGACTGAGAGTTCCTAAGGAGAACAGTATTCCTCAGTTTTGTATTTTGGGTATTATTGAAAGGAGGTGTCCATCCAGGTACAAGTATGTACTCATTTACTATAAATTGATGGGCTTTGTTGTAAAGTACAGTTTTAATCATTTACCAGGACAACCTGCACCCATGGATACTGTTTTCTGAATTAGAAGTTAAGAAGTGGGTGCATTTGTTTCTCATGCATTGAGTGAGGCTAGAGAGCATGTTCATATGAACATTTATTTCCATTGCTAATAAACGTGACACTTTTTTTTTTCTCTTTTGATGTTTTTAAGGAATAAAAAAGTGATTGCTTTCCTCATTATTTTACTCTGAATTTAGATATACAAGGGTGGAATTAAAATTGGTTTTATTTATTTATCTTTGGGGAGGTTTTTGTTTGTTTGTTTTTTGTTATAGGGCGCGCATGCTGCCAGAGGGACAGAGAGACAGAAAGCAAGAAATCACCCCCGGGGGAATAGCCACCCCGCAATCCCTTCTCCATTCTCCTCTTTGGATCTTGGGCACGCACGCACATGTGCCCGGTGTGAGTTTAAGCCACCAGATCTGAAACAAACTGTGGTCGACCACATGGGACATAGCCATTATGCCAACTGCTTGTCCCCCAATTTTTTTTTTATATAATTATTTAATTTTATTTATCATTATTTTTTAAAATTTGCTACAAGTCATGTACATTCACTAGAGAGAGATGGAGAGAAAGAGGGAGAATGAGAAAGCAAGCTGCTAGGTCCAAGACTCAAACCTTAGCCAGCCATGTGGTAGTACATTGTCTTAACCACCACACCACCTGCTGGCCACAAAAGACTTTAGAATTAAAGGAAATAAAATCCTAATTTAGATGAAGATTATGTAGATTAAGAAGGAATTAGTTCTGTTTTCAATTTTGGTGCCCCATATTATTTAAAAAGTTCTCTACAAGGGTATCATATTGGGAGTCAGATGGTGGTAAAGCAGTAAAATGCAACACTGTAAGGCAGACCCATGTGGGAAGGTTCTGAGTTCATGTCTGGAGACCTCCCTAAGTATGCCTAGCAAGCTGGTCCCAAAATTCCATTTATTTTCTACTCAATTCTTTTTCCTTTTAAAATTTTGATTTTAAGTTATAAAGATTAAGTTACTATTTGCCAAAATTTGGGTAGGATATAAGCTGAATTTAGGTGATCTCTGAATGAATACTTATTTAATTTTTAAATTTTGGTTTAGTTTTTGCCATAGGGTACATGTACTCATAAGAAGTGAAAAATCACCCCCTTTTGAATGATGGCCCCACTGCAGTCCCTTCTCAATTCTCCTCTTAGGATTTTTGGCATGTTTGCACATGCATGTGACTTGTTCTTCAAGATGTGGGATCTGGAATTCAAACTGTGCAGTTAGCCATGTGGGATCCAGCTGCCTTAATTACCAGACCACCTGGCTGGCCTTACTTAAATTCCTTTTTAAAGTTTTTCTCAGGACCAGCAGATGGTATAATGATTATGTGGCTGGACTCTACCTAGTCAACTATGGTTCGAGTAACATACCTGGTGGCTTAAAACTATGCCAGGGGACCAGCAGATGGCATAACGGTTACATTGCTGGACTCCCACGTAGACAACCGTGGTTCGAGTCCTGGAACCAGCAGCTTAAAACTCACATCGGGTGCATGTGAGTTTCTCCTCTCAAAATTCTGAGAGGAGAGTGGAGGAGAAGGGACTGTGGCATGGCCATCCCTACTGGTTTATCACTTTCTGTCTCTCTGGCAAGTTCATGTGCCCTATAGCAAAAAGTTCTAAACAAACAAACAAAACCTCTACACAAGGTGCATGTGCATGCATGCTCAAAATCCCAAGAATGGAGGAAAAGGGATTGTGGTATGGCCATCCCCTCAGGGGCTAATTTTTGCCTTCTGTCTCTCTGTCTCTAGCTCTCTAGTGAATGGACACGCACTATAGCAAAAATCTCCCTCTCTCTCTCTTTTTATTTATTTTTTTTTGAGAGGTTTTTGCTATAGGGCACATACACTCCCAGAAAGAGACAGAAAGTGAGAAATTCCCCCCCCCCCTCCCCCGGGAGATGACCACACTGCAACCCCTCCTCCTCCATTCTTCTCTTGGGATCTTGGGCTTGCATGTACACGTGCCTGGCGTGAGTTTAAGCCACTGGGTCTGGGACTTGATCTGTGGTCGACTACATGGGAGTCCAGCGACATAGTCATTGCAACAACTGCTGGTCCCAAAATCTCTCTTTCAAAAAGACAAAAAAGTTTATTTCTTCATGAGAGAGAGAGAGAGAATTAGTGGCACCTGATTGGGCAGAGATGAGAGTAGAGGAGAAGGGATGGTGGCATGGCCATACCCCTTGGGGTGATTTCTCACTTTCTGTCTCTCTATATCTTTCTGTCTCTCTGGTGAGTGCACATTCCCTATGACAAAAACTTCTCAGGAAAAAAAAAAAAAAAGAAACAGGCTTGGCATGTTAGTTAAAGCACTGGACACTCCCACATGGCTAACCACGGTTCAAGTCTCGGACTTGTAGCTTGCTTTCTCACTTTCTCTTTCTCTCTGGTCAAATTAAAATAAATGAATGAATAAATAAGATTGAATGAATAATTCTTTTCTGGGACCAGCAGTTAGCGTAATGGCTATGCTGCTGAACTCCCATATAGCCAACCGTGGTTCGAGTCCCAAACGCGGTGGCTGAAACTCATGCCGGGTGCGTGTCCGTGTGTGCCCAGGATCCCAAGCAGAGAGGGGAAGAGAAGGGATTGTGGTGTGGCCATTCCCCCTAGGGGGGGATTTCTCGCTTTCTATCTCTCTGTCTCTGTATTTTTGCTGAGCATACGCACCCTATAGCAAAAACATCTCCAACAAACAAACAAATAATTCTTTTCATTATTATTATTTTTTTTGAGAGGTTTTTGCTATAGGGTGCGTATGCTCAGCAAAAATACAGAGACAGAGAGATAGAAAGTGAGAAATCGCCCCCCAGGGGGAATGGCCACACCACAATCCCTTCTCTTCCACTCTCTGCTTGGGATCCTGGGCACACACGGACACGCACCCGGCATGAGTTTCAGCCACCGCGTTTGGGACTCGAACCACGGTTGGCTATATGGGAGTTCAGCAGCATAGCCATTACGCTAACTGCTGGTCCCAAATAAATAATCCTTTAAAAAAATAATTGAACAGGCTTGAGGCCAGCAGGTGGCATGGTGGTTAAGGGCACTGGACTCCCACATGGCCGACCATGACTCAAGTCCCTGACCTGGCAGCTTGCTTACTTGCTTTCCCTCTCTCTTCCTCTCTCTCTCTCTTACTTTGTCACTCTCTGGTCAAAATTAAAATAAATAGGGAACCAGCAGTTAGCGTAATGGCTATGTCGCTGGACTCCCACGTAGTCGACCACGGTTCGCGTCCCGGGC
>NW_006160128.1:946533-949958 GCF_000334495.1 Tupaia belangeri chinensis
CCCTGGGGGGTGATTTCTCGCTTTCTGTCTCTATGTCTCTCTCTGTCTGTCTGGCGAGCGCACACGCCCTATAGCAAAAAAACTCAAAAAAAATTAAAATAAATAAATAAATAAATTCAAATAAAATAATTATTTAAAAAAAGAAAGAATTAGGGACCAGCAGTTGGGGTAATGGCTATGTCACTGGACTCTTGTGTAGTCGACTGTCATTCGAGCACTAGACCTTGTGTCTTAAACTCATACCGGGTACTTGTGTGTGCGTGCCCAAGATCCTGAGAGGAGAATGGAGGGGAAGGGATCGCAGCTTGGCCATCCTCCCAGGGGGTGATTTCTTGCTCTTTGTCTCTCTGTCTCTCTCTTTCTGGCAAGCGCACATGCTCTATAGCAAAAAAATCCTCTCCAAAAGGAAAAAAAAAACAGAAATAGACTCATCACCTGGTCTAGAAGTTGACCTCCCACTTTAACACTGTGTCTGTCGAAAAGTGCTTCCAAATGGTTTACCAGTGCTCCCTGGGCAAGCTAGCCCATGTTATACATTTACACTGTCTTCAAAAAAATTTTATTCTGGGGAACCAGCAGTTAGTGTAATGGCTATATCGCTGGACTCTCACGTAGTCGACCGTGGTTCGCGTCCCGGACCCGGTGGCTTAGAACTCACGCCGGGCGCGTGTGCGTGCGTGCCCAAGATCCCAAGAGGAGAATGGAGAAGAAGGGATTGCGGCGTGACCATCCCCCCTGGGGGGTGATTTCACGCTTTCTGTCTTTCTGTCTCTGTCTGGCGAGCGCATGTGCCCTATAGCGAAAAAAACCTCTCAAAAAATTTTTTTTATTCCGGAGTACATTATTCATTTGTGTCCCAAATATAAATATGGGCACACATGCACACATACCCGGTGTGAGATTAAACTACCAGGTTCGGACTCAAATCGTGGTCAGCTACATGGGATTCCAGCGACATAGCCATTACACCAACTGCTGGTCCCCACCTGTTTAATTCTTAATGAACTTGAAGCATAGTGTTCTTGCAAGTAGCATTTGTTCTGTCTTCAGCAACTTTGCTTTGCTTCTGTGAAAAAAAAAAAAGGCATTTCATTTTCAGAGTCATTAACTGATCCAAGTGAACAAAGAGGGCACATTGTAGGTCCCTACTGGGCTCAGTTTGCTCTTAACATCTGTTTTCTTTCTCTCTCTTTTAAAGAGGTTTTTGCCATAGGGTGTGAATTCACTGGAAGGAGAGAGAGAGACAGAAAAAGTGAGAGAGAAAGTGAGAAATCATCCCCCCGGGGGATGACCATGCCGCAGTCCCTTCTCTGTTTTTCTCCTCCCGGGATCTTGGGTATGCACACACACGTGGCTGGCGTGAGTTTTAAGCCACTGGGTCTGGGACTTGAACATGGTCAGCCATGTGGGAGTCCAGCAACGTAACCGCTACACCATCTGCTGGCCCTAACATCTGTTTTCTTAAGTCTGGAATTGAGGGAAAGACTTGACAGTAGTAGTTCGTCACTTTAGCCATCTGTTCTCCCCATGCCTTCGTGTTCATAGTTTCCTTGCTCCCTTATTCACATCGTGTTCCTTGCAGTGTTGAATATTGGAGATTCCGTCAGTGCCTCTCAGGAAACAGCTGATACTGGAGGTCGAGTCCATGTGCTCTCGTACTATTTTCCTATCAGGGCCAATTTAAAAATGAAAGTTACATTCCAGAGGGCTTGGATATGTAGGAACAATGAAAAATAACATCTTACAAAATTGACAGGTCTATAGCAGATCCAGGTAGCTAAAATGATGTTGGCAGAAAGGCTGAGTCCCAAACTTTCCTCTGCCTCTGCCTGGACTCCTGCTGGTTGATAAGATGAGGTACAAGTGCCTAATAATGTTGGTAAGTTAACTCTGGGTCCCCTGCCTGCCTTGCTGCTGCCTGCTGGGTCCTTTATAACCAAGGCAACTATATATATCCTGCTGATCTTGAGACTTCTAAATTCCTCATTGTTCTGCTATGATTATTAGTAGTCCTTTCAAAATTCTTGAAGAGGTTTTAGTCTGTATGATAAATTGTGTAATTATCCACTTATCATCTGAACTGTCTGATATTCAGGTAAAACCAATTCCCTTGTTTCCTGTTTCCTCACATTCACTAAATATGTATATATATATATGTATTATTTTTTTGAAGAAGTTTTTGCTATAGGGCGCGTGCGCTCGCCAGAAAGACAGACAGAGAGACAGAAAGCGAGAAATCACCCCTCAGGCGGGATGGCCACGCCATAATCCCTTCTCCTTTATTCTCTTGGGATCTTGGGCACTCACACACATGCGCCCACTGTGAGTTCAAGCCACCGGGTCCAGGACTTGAATCGCGGTTGACTACGTGGGAATCCAGCTACAGAGCCATTACGCTAACTGCTGATCCCACCATATTCACTATTTTTTTTAAAAATTATTTCTTATTATTTTAAATTTGTTATAGGGCATGTGTGCTCACCAGAGAGACAGAGAGAGAGAGAATGAGAAAGCAAGCCACCAGGCCTGGAACTCAAACTGTAGTTGGTCATGTGGGAATCCAGCTCCTCAACTACCATACCACCTTCTGGCCCCTCACATTTACTATTAAGTGCTTTTGGTGGAGGGGCTGGCAGGTGGCGTGATAGTTGAGGGTGCTGGACTCCCACATGGCCGCCTGTGGTTCAAGTCCTGGACCTGGTAGCTTGCTTTCTCACTTTCTCTCTCTCTCTCTCTCTCTCTCTCTCTCACTGTATCCCTATCTGGTCAAATTAAAATAAATAAAGTTAAGTAAAGTAGTTATTTTTTTTAACCAGGCTATAGGTTGGTCCCATGTGTTACTTCTTAGAAAAAGCCTTCCCATGGGTTCTTTGTAGGACTGATTTTTAAGAAAGATATTTTGAAGGATGATTTTCTATAGAATTGGGATTTTCTTCTGAGGATTTTTTTTTTTTTAACTTGCCAGAGGGCATGTATGGATTGCCTGAAAGAGAGAGGGAAGGAGGGAAAGATAGCAACCCTCCCATTGGGTGTGTTCACACAACTTCTCTTCATTTCTCCATCCTGTTGGGATTTTGAATGTGCATGCACAAAGTGCCTGGTGTGATTTTTCAAGCCCCAGGGGCCAAGATTCAAGCTGTGTGGGATCCAGCTTTTTTTACCACCAGGCCAAGAGGTCAACCAACCTATTTTGAGAAGTTTTTAACCGAAAGTAGATAATATTAAAACCATATAATTGGCTTAATTTTGTGGAATATTTATCCAATACTAGAGTACATTTGCAAAAATGGTACAAAATGGTCTTTCGCGACCAGCAAATGGCGTAAAGGTTGCATTGCTGGATTCCCATGTAGTCGACTGTGGTTTGAGTCCTGGACCTGGCGGCTTCAAACTCATGGCAGGTGTGTGTGTGGACGGGTGTTTGT
>NW_006160128.1:949975-991085 GCF_000334495.1 Tupaia belangeri chinensis
CGTGTGTTTGTGTGTGTGTGTGTGTGTGTGTGTGTGTGTGTGTGTGTGTGGTCAAGATTCCAAGAGGAGAATGGAGGAGAAGGGATTGCGGTGTGGCCATCCCCCCCAGGGATGAGGTTCTGCACTTATAAAAGACTTGCTTAAGAGTTAAACTCTTTAAGTGGCTTATTTTGCCAGTATATTCTACCTATAGTTTCATTGTTCCTGAATATGGTTGTTTTGACTAAATTGATGGTGTCTTAGTATTATCCTCCAGGGTGGAGGGAGACTGCCCATCTGGCCAAGTCTCGAGTTTTAATTCTTAGCCCATTGAGGTATACTTCCTTACTTTGGAAAGTCTTTGTTTTCTTCCAAGAATGTTACTCATGAAGAGGACTCTTTTATTTATTTATTTATTTATTAGAATTATTTAACTTTTATTTTTGCTTTTCCTTCCTTCCTCCTCCCCTCCCCTCCCCTCCCCTCTCCCCTCTCTCCTCTCCTCTCCTCTCCTCTCCTCTCCTCTCTTCTCTTCTCTTCTCTTCTCTTCTCCTCTCTCTCTCTCTCTCTCTCCTTTCTTCCTTTCCTTCCTTTCTTCCTTTCTTCCTTTCTTCCTTTCACCAGAGAGGGACACAGTGAGAGAGAGGAAAAGTGAGAAAGTAGGAATAGCAGATGGCTTAATGGCTATGTCACTGGACTCATGTAGTCGACCGTGGTTCAAGTCCTGGACCCAATGGCTTAAACTCATGCTGGGCGCATGTACGTGTGTCCCCAAGATCCCGAGAGGAGAACAGAGGAGAAGGGATTGTGGCATGGCCATCCCCCCTAGGGGGGTGATTTCTTGCTTTCTGTCTCTCTGTCTCTCTCTGTCTTTCTGGTGAGCGCACATGCCCTCTAGCAAAAACCTCTCCAAAAAAATAAAGTGAGAAAGCAAGCTGCCAAATCTGGGACTTGAACCATGGTCAGACATGTGAGAGCTCAGCACCTTAACCACCGCACCACCTGCTGGCCCCAGGAAGAGGAATTTTTTTACAAATTTAAATGCCTGTCAAAATCTTGTTACACAACTTCTCTCATTCTGAATTTCCATTCCAGTCTTGTGTCTGAATTCTAATTGTGGCTTTTGTATTACTACTTAGGGCTAGGTGACTAACTAGAACCTCTGAGGATTTATGTTTTCTTTTTTTTTTTTCTCTCTCTCTCTCTTTCTCTTTTTCCTGTAGGGCATATGTGCTCACCAGAGAGAGAGACAGACAGACAGACAGAGAAAGAAAAAGAGAAATTATCCCTAAGGAGGGATGATCACACCAGTCCTTTCTCCTCCATTCCCCTCTTGGGCTTGCATGCACAAGTGCCTGCCTGGCATGGTTTACCAGGTTCAGGTCTGTGAGATCCAGCACCTTAATCTCCCCACTACCTGCTGGCCCATGTTTCTTTCTTTTTTTAAAATGGGTATCTTGACCATGTTGATGGTTTAGTATGAATACCCTTTTACTCCTTGCTTATAGATAGCTTAAACATGTGCTTTGCCTTAGACATGCTTGTAAGAAACGACAGAAATTTGGGTGTCTGACCACTAGCCCTTGAGTTACTCTCAGAGATGACATCTCTGTTTATACCTGCTGGTGGGTGGGTGCCGGATGGGTGTTGTATGCCTTTCTAGAAGGACTAAGAAATCCCTGGGGCCTACACTGATTCAGTCTTTTTAGAATTGCCTAAGAAGAGATGGGACCAGCAGGTGGCTTGGTGGTTAAGGCGCTGGACATTCCCACATGGTTGACCATGGTTTGAGTCCTGGACCTGGTGGCTTGCTTTCTCACTTTCTCTCTCTCTCTTTCTCTGGTCAAATTAAAATAAATGAATGAATAAATAAAATTAAACAAATGATTAAAAAAAGAATTGCCTAAGAAGAGAAAAGGTTTATTATGCTGTTAATTTTGCTTTTACAAAGAATTTTACAAAAGTTCAGGCAGGCAAGGTTTTTCTATACAAAAGTTTAAAAATCTGAAACTGCTCAGAATGGATGAAGAGTAAATGTAATAGAATACAGTCAGGATGGCATGTTGTCCAGGTTAGTTTCCTATGGCAGAAGAACTTAGACTGGAGATACTAGGAATACTGTACAATGTGCCACCCACTAGCTTAATACTTCCCTGTAAATCTTTACTCCTGTGAGAACCTTTTTTACTTGTTATTGTTATTTTTAGAAGATATTTATTTATTTCCATGTGTTGTTATTATTATTATTATTTTATTCGACCAGAGAGAGAGAGAGAAAGGGAAAGTGAGCAAGATGCCAGATCCAGTACTCGAACTGCTGTTGGCCATGTGGGAATCCAGTGCCCTTATCCACCATGCCACCTGGTGGCCCTCTGTTATTGTTAATTATTATTTTTTAATTGCCAGATGGTGCATATGCTTGCTGGAGAGAGGAAAAGCAAGAAAGTACTTCCTGGGACAAGCAGATGGCTTAATGGTTACATGCTGGACTCCCATGTAGTTGACCACAGTTTGAGTTCTAGACCTGGTGGCTTAAAACTCATGCTAGGCATGTGTGCATGCGTGCTCAAATTCCTTAGAGGAGAATGGAGGAGAAGGGATTGCAGTGTGATCATCCCTCCTAGGGAGTGATTTCTCACTTTCTGTCTCTCTGACGAGACACATGCCCTATAGGAAAAATCTCTTAAAAAAAAAAGCACTTTTGGGACCAGCAGTTAGCGTAATGGCTATGTCGCTGGACTCCCATGTAGTCGACCGTGGTTCGTGTCCCGGATCCGGTGGATTAAAACTCATGCAGGACGCATGTGCGTGCATGTCCAAGATCCCTAGAAGAGAATGGAGGATAAGTGATTGCGGTGTGGCCATCCCCCCTAGGGGGGTGATTTCTCGCTTTCTATCTCTCTGTCTCTCTCTGTCTGTCTGGCGAGCGTACACGCCCTATAGCAAAGAAATAAAACGTCTCCAAAAAAAAAAAAAAAGAAAGCACTTTCCAGGACCAGCAGTTGGCATAATGGCTATGTTGCTGGACTCTTGCGTAGTTGACCGTGGTTCGAGTCCTGGACCCAGTTGCTTAAACTCTGGCCAGGCGTGTGTGCATGCGTGCCCAATGTCCCTGAGAGGAGAATGGAGGAGAAGGGATTGCGTCATGGCCATCCCCCCTGGGGGGTGATTTTTTGCTTTCTGTTTTTCTGTCGAGTATAGGCACCCTATAGCAAAAACCTCTCCCCCCCCCCCAAAAAAAAAGCACTTTTCATGGGGCTTGGTAATGCTTCAGTCCCTCTTCCATCTCTCTTCCCGGATTTTGGGCACACTTGCACACACACTCATTGTGTTCTCATGCTGTGGAGTCCTGAACTTGAACCACATAGTCAGCCATGGAGTCAAGCTGCCTTAACCACCAGGCTGCGGGCTGTCCTGATAACCTGTTTTTACTGTCTTCTTAGCTATAGTTGAGGAGCTTTTGTTCTTTGACATGTCACTAAGTCCTCGCTGTACTGTTGAGAATTGCCTGTTGAATCATACAAGTCATCAGAATATTTCTAAGTTAAATAATGTGGTTGAATGTATATAAAAAATTTTTTTAAAAAGGCTAAGAACAAGAAAAAAAATATGACATTTATAAGACAGGCCTTCCATCCATTTGTAATTTCTAAAAGTTATGAAAATTTGGAAAATAAAGAGATAAAGAAAAAAAAAGTAATTTCACTCACTCTGGATGACCACTATTAATATTTGGAACATAGACTAGCCTTTTTTGGTATGCTTGTCAAGGAGGGGACTTTAAGAAAAGGTTTGTGGGGAAATTGAAATTGTACAAGTTTATTTTGTTGCCAGAAAAAACTGATATCTATGTATAGTTCTTTTCATCCTATGGATTTTCCATGTACTTGTTGAAAACTTATTGTATATATATATATATTTTTTAAAATTAAGATCAGAATTAAGCAATCTTTTCTGTTGGCTTTTCAACTTATAATTTTTTTTCCACATCATTGAATATTCTCCTAAAGCAGGATTTTTTAGTGTAAACATTATTATCGTGGACTGGATAAATATTTGTTATGGGGGATGTCCTGTGCATTATAGGATGTTGCACAATCTCCCTGGCCTCTACCTGGTATATGCCAGAAGCATCGCCCCAGACAACCAGAAATGTCTCTAGGTGTCAAACACATCCCAAAGGGCAAAATTACCCAAGTTGAAAATCACTGTTCTAAACCAATAGCTCTCATTTTTTTTGTTTTTTTTAGTTTCTGAACTTCTTTACACCATTAAAAGTCGTTGAAGACCTTGGGCCAACAGGTGCATGGTGGTTAAGTAACTGGATCGCACTTAGCTAAATCTACGATTCGAGTCCTGAACATGGCAACTTGAAATACACTGGGCTTTGTGTGTGTGTGCACAATATCCTGAGAGGAGAAGTAGGAAAAGAGATTGTGGCGTGGCCATCTCCTCCACTCTCCCAGGAGGGGGGCTGATTTTTCACTTTCCCTCTCTCTGTCTCTCTCCAATGAGCAAATGTGTCCTGTAGCAAAAACCTGTAAAGAAAAGAAAAGGAAAGAAGTATAAACATAACAATGAAATATTATTCATCCTTTAAAAGAAAAGCAATTTTGACAAAATCATCTGTCTTCAGTATGCAGTAGAAATGCTTTATATGTACTCCCCATTTTGTCATGCAGAGCATTAAGATGTGCACGCAGGTTGAAATTTGAAAATAATTGTTTCTACTGCTTCATCAAGGGCATTCCTAAGTGGTGGTGACATTTGTGTTTTTCTGTGAGTTGGTGGCGGTTCATACACAGATGAGTAGAACAGTTGGCTTTCACTGCCTTAGTTGGTGCTGAGACACCGGTGGTTTTACTCACCATTGTTTTGCACTAGCAGTACAATGTTAACAGCGAAAAAGGCAAATAGCTGTCGTGTTTGTTACTGGGAAATAGTTCGACTTTGCAGACCTTCTGAGAATCATGGAAAATGCATTGAGAGCAACTGTTGTAAAACATGACGTTACTACAGCATCTAAGCCTAGCAAATGTCTTCATCAGGATTTTACCAATTCTTTCTGTTTCTTCTATTTTTTGCTTTTGTAACAATCTTTGTAGATAAGTCTTTGTGAAAATATTTTTTCCCATTAGAATAAAATCTTTAGAAATGGAATTCTGGGACAGTGGGTATAAATAGTTTTTATATTTTTAAAATACATTTGACATATCCTACAAATATATTTGATATTACCCTCCAAGATGATTAGACCAACTTACTATTAAACTTATTTACTGTGGTAAATACGTTTCTTATGAGACTGGATCATGGCTGTTGTTGGGCATTATTTTTTTATCTTTACCAAGTCAGTCAGTATGCAAACAATAATATAATTTAAGAAGTTATTGTGGGGGCTGGCAGGTGGCGTGGTGATTTAGGGCACTGGTCTCCCACATTGCCAACCACAGTTCGAGTCCTGGACCTAGTGGCTTGCTTTCTCACTTTCTCTCTCTCTCTCAATCTGTCCCTCTCTGTTCAAATTAAAATAAGAAAATAAATAAAGTTAAAAAAATAACTCTTGGGGCCAGCAGTTAGCGTAATGACTATGTTGCTAGACTCCTACATAGTCGACCACAGTTCGCGTCCCGGACCTAGTGGCTTAAACTCACGCCGGGCGTGTGTGCATGCGTACCCAAGATCTGGAGAGGAGAATGGAGGAGAAGGGATTGCGGCGTGGCCATCCGCCCTAGGGGGGTGATTTCTCACTTTCTGTCTCTCTGCCTCTGTCTGGCGAGCACACGCACCCTATAGCAAAAACCTCTCCAAAAAAAGAAAAAAAAAAAAAAAGAACTCCTAAAAACGTTATTGTGGTCTTGATTACTTGTGAGGCTGAATACTTATACCTTAAGTTTTGACCACTTTGTAGTCTTTTTTTTTTTTTTTAAAAAAGGCTGATTACAGTATAACTGATTAGCTTGCAACTTTCTTTGTTAAAATAGTCACATTCTTTTAATGCCTTCGGTGATTATTCCCTAGTTACCTTGTGTGCTTGGACATGTATAAACCTCAACCTCAGATTTAGATGCCTTTTCTTGAGGAAGTACTAATGTGTCCTGATAACCTATTATCCCAATTTAAAAAGTTTGAGTTCCACCTTTTTGACATTTGTCATATTTAATGGGTATCACTTGTGCTATTAATATTTTTTTTCCCAAGTTGATTTCCTTTAAAACAACATTCAAAAGGAAGGTTAATATTGAAGTCAAGGATTTTGTGTGCTAGGGCGTTTTGATTTTGGCTTTGGTTTGGTTTGGTTTGGTTTTTGCTAGTAGACCTTAAAGTACATAATTATTGAAATCATTTCTCCACTACCTAAAATCATCCCGTGGCCTGTGTTTACCACCTTTAGGAAAAGCAAGGGCTTTGGAGTCACACATTTTGGATTTGAATTCCACTCTACCTCTAACTGGTGGTGTGCTCTTAGACAGGTGGGCCTCAGTTTCCTCACGGCAAAGGGGGATGTAGAAGAATATGATCTCTTTCTTAGGTGCCTTCCAATTCTATTCTGTGACTCCAATACATGAAGAGAGACATAGTGGTTATTTGTGGATTCTTTCTCTGTTTCTGCTTAGGAACTGGAGACATTATCTAGAGACTGGTGGACTAAATTAGAATTTAAAGACCCTAGCTTTGTTAAACTCCACTGCTACTAATCATTGGATTTTTGAGTAATCATTTTATTTCATGGGGCTCTAGTTGTTCACCTAGGGTGTTGCTTCTACTTTAATACATAATTCGTATTTAATGTAAAGTACTCCAAACTAGGAGCCAAGGCAAGTCAGGGCCTCATTTTTGACATCCTTAAATGGGGATAATATTTTAGCCCTACTTACCTAATTGGAGATATGGAAAAATGAGTTAATAGATAGATAAGTGGACTCCCTTTGAGTGGATGAGTAAAGACATGGTTAATCCCTTTAGATGTTATCCCTCTGTGGCTACTTGAGTGGTGAAGAGCAAGATTGGTATGACACTGTCTCCTTATCTCTCCAGACTTGCCTGCACTTGCCATTTGATCCCGACCTCCCACCCTCGATTTAGGAAGTGCCATTTGGACAGCAGTTTTGTGACCTTGGGAAAAATCACCCAACCTTAACTTAATCGTGGGCCAAATGCAGCCTACACCGAGCCCTCATTTAGCCTGCAAAAATCAGGTTGTTGGCTTCTTTTGAAAATCAGAAATTCTGGCAACCTTGAGCCTGCTTTCCTCTATGGCAACAACTAGCTGGAACAAAATAGTGATTTGCGTTTAAGAACGGCTTTGTGTCCAGTCCACCATTAAATCTGGTGGCAGGTTTCACTCATTTACTTAGCTCCTGGTCCCTGTTGTGTTGGAGAGAGTGGATTGCATCTGGTAGGAACTGTCTCTAGAGCGGGATGACCCTGAATACTGATCCTTAGTAGCTTCAGGTGGCTTTCCTGTTGTTTTATCTGGATAAGAAGGATAACAATAATACTTACTTCATAGAGTTGTTAAAAAGGTTAGAAGAGGGGACCAGCAGGTGGCATGGTGGCTAAGGTGCTGGACACTCCCATGCGGCCAACCACGGTTCGAGTCCTAAACCTGGTGGCTTGCTTTCTCACTTTGTCTCTCACTCTCTCTGGTCAAATTAAAATAAATGAATGAATAAATATAATTAAATAAATAATTCTTAAAAAAAAAGGGTTAGAAGAACTATTACCTGTAAAAACCCTTAGGACAGTCGCTGGTCCACAGTACATTTAGCTAATGTTAGCTATTGCTCAACTTCAAAGAGCACAATAATTAGACAACATTTATCTAGCTCTTTTTTTAAAAAAAAAAAAAAAGAGATTTTTTTGCTATAGGATGTGTGCACTTGCTGGAGAGACAGAGACAGACCGAAAGAAAGTGAGAAGTCACCTCCCCAGGGGGGATGGCCGTGCTACAGTCCCTTTTCCTCCAGTCTCCTCCTAGGATTTTGGGCACTCAGGACCAACAGTTGGCGTAATGGCTATGTCATTAGACTCCCATGTAGTCAACTGCAGTTCAAGTCTTGGACCTGGTGGTTTAAACTCATGCCGGGCACGTGTGCATGTGTGCCCAAGATCTGGAGAGAAGGGATTGTGGTGTGACCATACCCCTGGGGGGTCATTTCTTGCTTTCTGTTTCTGGCGAGCGCACATGCCCTATAGTAAAAACCTCTACCCCCCCCCAAAAAAAAAAAGATTTTGGGCATGTGCACACATGTGTCTGGCATGAGTTTTAAGCAACTGGGTCCAGGACTCGATCAGCGGTTGACTACGTGGGAGTCCGGCTATGTAACCATTATGCCATCTGCAGGTCCATATGTGTCAGGCAACAAGCCAAGTCTTTTACACAGATCTATCTAATTATTCCTAACATTAATACTGTGAAATACCAGGTTGTCATGACTCATTTTCTATGTAAAATGAGTCATGACTTTTCCAAAGACCCAATAGATAGAGTTATTTTCTCAGTTTTAGAAATGGGAGGTCTGTAATTTAGAAAAGTTAAGTAACCTATCTAAAGGCATACAGCTAGTAAGTGTTGGCAACTTTCAAATTTGAGCCTTGTACACATATCCTAAATCTGTGGCTTTGAATGCTGTGTTATGCTGTCCACATTACATCCACCTCTGAAATACGTCTCATTATAAAGTGGCAGGCATGGACGAATAAAGAGAAATGCTCTTAATGTTTTGGTAAGTGTTTTGAGGAGAGAATGCATATAAAATCTCCCAAACCTTTATATGACGTTAAATTATTTAGGTGGTGTAATGCCACACCACTGGGGACAAACCGAAGGAAACTCTTTTTGTTTGTGTGGAATGGTGAACACAAAAGTGGTAAGAATTTCCAGCTCTATGGCCTGGTGGTTAAGGGAGCTGGATTTCACCTGGTCGACCATATGGTTGGAGTCCTGGACCCCATGGCTTGAGAAACACACGGGGTACATGTGTGTGCACACCTGAGTGAGTGAGAGACAGAGGGAAAGTGCCAAAGCAAGCTGCCAGGTCCAAGACTCAAACCATAGTCAGCCATGTGGGAGTCCAGCGCCCTTAATCGCCATGCCACTTGCCAGCCTGAAAAATCGGAACTCTTATGTATTTCTGGTGAGAATGTAAAAATGACAAGCCACTGTGGACAATAGGATGGCAGTTTCTCAAAAATTAAATGTGCAATCCATATGATCTAGCATTTTCAATTCTGGGTATATGCTGAAGAGTATTCAAAGCAGGGATTTGAACAGATATGTATGTGTACACTGGTGTTCATGTCAGTATTATTCACAACAACTAATAGAAGCAACAGAAGTGTCCATTAGTGGATGAATGGACCAAAAAAAAAAAAGTCATCTATACCTACAGTGGAATATCATTGAGCCTTAAAAAAGGATGAAATCCTGACACATGCTACATGGATAAACCTTGAAAGACATTGTGTTAAATGAATAAGCCAGTCAAAAAAAAACAATGAATAAGCCAGTCACAAAAAGACAAATATAATTCTTCTTAAATGAGGTACCTAGAGTAGTCAAATATAATTAAATAAATAATTCTTAAAAAAAAAGGGTTAGAAGAACTATTACCTGTAAAAACCCTTAGGACAGTCGCTGGTCCACAGTACATTTAGCTAATGTTAGCTATTGCTCAACTTCAAAGAGCACAATAATTAGACAACATTTATCTAGCTCTTTTTTTAAAAAAAAAAAAAAAAGAGATTTTTTTCCTATAGGATGTGTGCAAGAGACAGAGACAGACCGAAAGAAAGTGAGAAGTCACCTCCCCAGGGGGGATGGCCGTGCTACAGTCCCTTTTCCTCCAGTCTCCTCCTAGGATTTTGGGCACTCAGGACCAACAGTTGGCGTAATGGCTATGTCATTAGACTCCCATGTAGTCAACTGCAGTTCAAGTCTTGGACCTGGTGGTTTAAACTCATGCCGGGCACGTGTGCATGTGTGCCCAAGATCTGGAGAGAAGGGATTGTGGTGTGACCATACCCCTGGGGGGTCATTTCTTGCTTTCTGTTTCTGGCGAGCGCACATGCCCTATAGTAAAAACCTCTACCCCCCCCAAAAAAAAAAAAGATTTTGGGCATGTGCACACATGTGTCTGGCATGAGTTTTAAGCAACTGGGTCCAGGACTCGATCAGCGGTTGACTACGTGGGAGTCCGGCTATGTAACCATTATGCCATCTGCAGGTCCATATGTGTCAGGCAACAAGCCAAGTCTTTTACACAGATCTATCTAATTATTCCTAACATTAATACTGTGAAATACCAGGTTGTCATGACTCATTTTCTATGTAAAATGAGTCATGACTTTTCCAAAGACCCAATAGATAGAGTTATTTTCTCAGTTTTAGAAATGGGAGGTCTGTAATTTAGAAAAGTTAAGTAACCTATCTAAAGGCATACAGCTAGTAAGTGTTGGCAACTTTCAAATTTGAGCCTTGTACACATATCCTAAATCTGTGGCTTTGAATGCTGTGTTATGCTGTCCACATTACATCCACCTCTGAAATACGTCTCATTATAAAGTGGCAGGCATGGACGAATAAAGAGAAATGCTCTTAATGTTTTGGTAAGTGTTTTGAGGAGAGAATGCATATAAAATCTCCCAAACCTTTATATGACGTTAAATTATTTAGGTGGTGTAATGCCACACCACTGGGGACAAACCGAAGGAAACTCTTTTTGTTTGTGTGGAATGGTGAACACAAAAGTGGTAAGAATTTCCAGCTCTATGGCCTGGTGGTTAAGGGAGCTGGATTTCACCTGGTCGACCATATGGTTGGAGTCCTGGACCCCATGGCTTGAGAAACACACGGGGTACATGTGTGTGCACACCTGAGTGAGTGAGAGACAGAGGGAAAGTGCCAAAGCAAGCTGCCAGGTCCAAGACTCAAACCATAGTCAGCCATGTGGGAGTCCAGCGCCCTTAATCGCCATGCCACTTGCCAGCCTGAAAAATCGGAACTCTTATGTATTTCTGGTGAGAATGTAAAAATGACAAGCCACTGTGGACAATAGGATGGCAGTTTCTCAAAAATTAAATGTGCAATCCATATGATCTAGCATTTTCAATTCTGGGTATATGCTGAAGAGTATTCAAAGCAGGGATTTGAACAGATATGTATGTGTACACTGGTGTTCATGTCAGTATTATTCACAACAACTAATAGAAGCAACAGAAGTGTCCATTAGTGGATGAATGGACCAAAAAAAAAAAAGTCATCTATACCTACAGTGGAATATCATTGAGCCTTAAAAAAGGATGAAATCCTGACACATGCTACATGGATAAACCTTGAAAGACATTGTGTTAAATGAATAAGCCAGTCAAAAAAAAACAATGAATAAGCCAGTCACAAAAAGACAAATATAATTCTTCTTAAATGAGGTACCTAGAGTAGTCATATACAGAGATGTAGAAATGGTGTTCTGGAAGAACGGTGGTTGTTAGTGGCATGGAGAGGTATTATTATTTTTATTGATTGATTGATTGATTGAGAGGGACTTTTGCTGTAGGGTGTATGTGCTCGCCAGAGACAGAAAGCAAGAAATCACTCCCCCCAGGGGGGATGGCCACACTGTAATCTCTTCTCCTTCAGTCTCCTCTTGAGATTTTGAACATGCACACACATGCACCTCATGTGACTTTCAAGCCATTGGTCCCAAGATGCAAACCATGATCGACTACCTAGGAGTCCAGCTACATAATTGTTATGCCATCTTCTGGTCTCAAGACGTATTATTTAATGAGTATAGAATTTCAGTTTAGGAGGATGAAAATGTTCTGGAGGTGGATGGTAGTGATGGTTACACCACAGTGTGGAAATGTGATTATAGCTAAAACTACACTTAAATATGGTTAAAATAACTTTGTGAGGGATTTTTGCTATAGGGCGCATGTGCTTGCTGGAGAGAGAGAGACAGAAAGTGAGAAGTCACTCCCCAGGGAATTTGCCCATGCCAGAATCCCTTCTCCTTCATTCTCTTCTTGGGATTTTGGGCACGTATGCACATGCACCCAGCATGAGTTTCAGGCTGCCAGGACTTGAACCAGTTTACTCATGTGAGAGTCCAATGCCTTAGCCACTGCACCAGCTGATGACTCCTACATGTATAATTACATATATGTGTGTGTGTATACACTTTTTTTTTTTATAGAGATTTTTGCTATAGGGCATGTGTGCTAGCCAGAGAGACAGAAACAGAGACAGAAAGCGCAAAATCACCCTCCAGGGAGATGGCCATGCTGCAGTCCCTTCTCTTCCATTCTTCTCTTGGGATTTTGGGCATGTGTGCACCTGCACCTGGCATGAGTTTTAAGCCCCTGGGTCTGGGAATCTAACTGTGGTCGACTACATGGGAGTCCTGTGATGCAACTGTTATGCCATCTGCTGGTCCCCAAAACACACACACACATGCACATATATATAAACAATTTATTTGATTTTATTCATTTATTATTATTACTTTTAAACTTGACCAGAGAGGGAAAGTGAGAAAGTAAGCTGCCAGGTCTGGGACCTGAACCTTGGTTGCCCATGTGGGAGTTCAGCATCCCAACCACCACACTACCTGTTGGCCCCCAAAATATCTATTTTTTTAAAGCCACAAATTACTAGGCATTCTTAGGAAATAAAATGGGCGTAAACATGCTTTTCTTCCCTTTATAAATCTGCCAAACATCCTCATTTGGAATTATAGGTATTGTTTGGACTCTGCCTGTTGGTAGAATGGATATAACTTGGTTTTAGGCTTGAGGCCCAAGTCCTTGAATTAACAAGTCATTTTATCTCTCTGATCTTCATCTAGAAAAATGGTCTATATTATCCTTACCTTATAAACTTGGATCAAATAAGATGGGTGTATGGATGAAGGTTTACACAGGAGTCAGTGAGTTTCAACTCTGAAAAAAAATATCAGAAGAAGTTTGTTCGTCATTCAGTGATATAGCCAAGCTGTGTGGCACACAGACTGCCTCTGCATTATGCTGCCACTGCTTGGCACTTGGGAGAGGGGTGTGGCCGACACACAGGAGGTTGGCTTTACAGAGTCCACTGACTGAAAAGAAGGAATACGTAGGCTTAGAAGAACGCCAGGCTGGGACCAGCAGTTAGTGTAATGGCTATGTCGCCGGACTCCCATGTAGTTGACCGCGGTTTGCGTCCCGGACCCAGTGGCTTAGACTCATGCCGGGCGCGTGTGTGTGCGTGCCCAAGAACCCGAGAGGAGAATGGAGGAGAAGGGATTGCGGCGTGGCCATCCCCCCGGGGGTGGGGGGTGATTTCTCACTTTCTGTCTCTCTGTCTTTGTCTGTCTGGCGAGCGCACACGCCTATAGCAAAAAACCTCTCCAAAAAAAAAAAAAAAGAAATTGTTTCATACATATCAGTACAGACAAAACCACCTCATGCTTTTCAAATAGATGAATAAAAAAACTTTTGCTTTTTTTTTTTTATTATGGTAAAATATGTGTAACATAAACTTTGCCATTTTCACTTTTTTTTTTTTTTTTTTTTTTTTCTTTAAAAGTGCATGCTCTCCCAGGAAGGGGGAAAAAAAAAACCATGAAGGATGGTCATGCTGCAATCCTTTTTCCTCTGCTTATCCATCAGGATTTAAAAAATGTACACGCATGCACTTGGAGTGTTTTTCAAGCCACCAGTGCCGGAGCGCAAACCTTGGTTGGCCACGTGAGCTTGATCTCCCAGTCTGTAGTACATAACTGCAGAGCCGACCCACCATTTCAGCTTTTCAAGTTCAGTGGTATTAAGTACATTCACACTGTTGTGAACCATCACCACCCTCTATTTCTAGATTTTTTTCATTTTGCAAAACTGAAAGTCTACTCATTCAGCAACTCCCCATTCTCCCTTGTCTCTGGCCCTTGGCAACCACCATTCTACTTCCTGTCTCTGAATTTGACTACTCTGGGTACTTCATATAAATGGAATCATACAGTATTTGCCCTTCTAAGTCTGGTTTATTTAATTGAACAGTAATTTTAACTAGACTTCTTGATGGCGTTTAAATTCTTACTTATCGTTTGTTCTTCAAGCAGAGTTGTTGCAGGGGCATCTGCTCCAGCGTTTGAGTGCTCTCTCATCTTGTCCTGTGCTTGGCTTACTTTCTGAGGAAACCCAATGCAAATCCTTATCTTCTGTGCTTAAGCTTTCCTGGGCTATCAACTAAGAAAAATGTTAAGTAATTACATTTGTTATAGTGTAGTATAAGAGCCTGCATGTTTTCTGCTTATAGCTCAGTACCCTTTGGGAAAGAATACTTTCTTTTCTTTTTAAGAGGTTTTTGCTTTAGGATGCATGTGCTCACCAGAGAGGGAGAGAGAGAGAGACAGGCAGAGGGAGTGAGAAGGAAAGTGAGAAATAACCCCCTAAGGGCAATGGCCAAGCCACAATCCATTCTCCTCCCTGGATCTTGGGCATGCATGCACATGCACCCAGTGTGATTTTCAAGCCACCAGGTCTGGGACTCGAACTACAGTCAGCCATGTGGGAGTCCAGTGACGTAACTGCTATGCCATCTGCTTGCTCCAGGAAAGAGTATGCTTTAAATGGAAAAGGTGTTCTATAACTGTAAAGCTGCTGCCACAGTTCTTTTTATAGCTGCTCCTACATTTTAGTGCGGGATGAAATCAACTCAATATAGCCAGTATCAGGGTAGCTATGTTCTCCTGATGAGGTGAAGCTAAGCAATCTTTGACCCTCGTGCTGTGCTGAAAGGTCTCATCTGAGAGACCTCTGTGCTCTGCCTTGGGAAGACTAGGCTGGGCTCCCTCTTGAGGCTGACCCCCATAACCACCCAGCTACAAAACTACCTTCAACTAGTATATTCTCCACTTCACAGGCCACTCATTTTCTGTCTGTGGAGTTAACTATAAAACATCTCTGCCCTCTTGAATCGACTAGGTGATTCAGAGATGGGAGAGCTAGACAGTCTCTTTCAGGTTCTGAGCTGATAGAACCCTTGCTTTCCTAGCCTTCCTTTGCTTTGTGGGGTCAGAGGCTGGGGCACAGTTGTTCTGCTCCCTCTGCTGGCTTAAAAGCAGCCCAGCAGTTTCAGATTTTGTTCTAATTTGTACCCACTGAGATTTTCTTTGCCAACACCTGGTTGAAAAGTGTTGACTTTACACAATTTTTTAAAGAGTTATTTATTTAATTTTATTAATTTTATTATTATTTTTTTGGAGAGGTTTTTACTATAGGGTGTGTGCGCTCACCAGACAGACAGAGAGATAGAAAGTGAGAAATCAGTCCCTAAGAGAGAGAGATTTTTTTTTTTTTTTGGAGAGGTTTTTGCCATAGGGTGCATGCGCTCGCCAGACAGAGACAGAGAGACAGAAAGCGAGAAATCATCCCCCAGGGGGCATGACCACACTGCAATCCCTTCTCCTCCATTCTCCTCTTGGGATCTTGGGCATGCACGCACACACGCCCGGCGTGAGTTTTAAGCCACTGGGTCTGGGACGCGAACTGCGGTCGACTACATGGGAGTCCAGCGGCATAGCCATTACGCTAACTGCTGGTCCCAGAGAGAGAGATTTTTTTTTAAAAGAATATTTTACTTAACTTTATTGATTTATTTTAATTTGACCAGAGAGGGACAGAGAGAGAAAAAAAAAGAGAGAGAGAGAGAAAAGGAAAATGAGAAAGCAAGCCACCAGGTCCAGGACTCAAACTGTAGTTGACTATGTGGGAGTCCAGTGCCCTTAACCACTGCGCTACCTGCCAACCCAAGAGAGAGATTTTTACTATAGGGCACGTGCTCTCACCAGAGTGTCAAAAAGCGAGAAATCACTCCCCTGTGGGGATGGCCATACTTCAGTCCCTTCTCCTCCATTCTCTTGGGATTTGAGGCAGGTACACACATCTGCCCAGAGTGAGCTTTAAGCTGCCAGATTCAGGACTCGAACTGCTGTCGACTGACTACATGGGAGTCCAGCAGCATTACCCTTATGTCATCTGCTGGTCCGTAGTCTTGCATTTCAGATTACTAAGTACCTGACAAAATTGAATTGTTCTGTAAATGTCTCCAGTGAATGGGATAAGATCTTAGGTTGAGGATGGTTATGACTTTAAGTACAAAAATGTACTCTGTTTTCAATCGAAATTGTTTCCTTAATCTGCTCTAATTCAAGAGAGATTGTGCTGCCTGGCATAGGGCTTAGCGAGTAAATATAGAGGTGCCCTTAGGCTTAGCCACTGCAGCGCAAGGCAAGCGGGAAGTGCAACTATGTGGTGGCTCAGGCCACATGGGAAATCTGGGTTTGCTTCCTAACCCAACCTAAAACAGGCTAGGTACAGTGGTGCTTATGGTCACAGTTAACTGGGAGATTAAAGCAAGAGGATTGGAACAGGTGTGACCCTGACAAAAATCTCTATTTCTCTCTCTCTCCCTCCCACTTACACTCTTCTCCTAAATTTATTATAAGTGCACGCACGTGCGCATGTGTGTACATATATAAAGAGAGAGAGAGAGAGAAAGGTGCTCTCAGTTATTACCATTTTTTGCTATGAGTATCTCAGCCAATCCTGCAAAGTCATATTTTCTTCTTTTTTACCATGAACATTTCTTTGAAATAAAAAGAAACAAAGGCAGAATTTATTAAAGGAATATGTTAGCAAAAGTAGAATATTATAGTGTAAACCATCTAATACCATTGTCCACATCTGATGAATTACCTATCCCCTTACCTTTCCCTCCCCCCATAAAAGGAAATTCCAGACATAAGCCATTTCCCACACTTTAGTATTCATCTCTAACTGATAAAAACTTTTTCCTTTTTTTTTAAAGGTTTTTTTCTTTTCTTTTTCTTTTTTTTTTTTTTTTTTTGCCATAGGGCTCAGGCACTCCCCAGAGAGAGGGAAAGTGAGAAATCACCCCCTTGGGGGATGGCCATGTCACAGTCCCTTCTCCATTCTCTTCTTGTGATTTGGGGGACACATGTACTCATGCCTGGAGTGATTTTTCTTTTTTTTTTTTGGAGAGGTTTTTGCTATAGGGTGCATGCACTCGCCAGACAGAGAGAAACAGACAGAAAGCGAGAAATCACCCCCTAGGGGTATGGCCATGCCACAATCCCTTCTCCTCCATTCTCCTCTCGGGATGTTGGGCACGCATGCACACACGCTCGGCATGAGTTTAATCCCCCGGGTCCAGGACTCAAACTGTGGTCGACTACGTGGGAGTCCAGCGACATAGCCATTACGCTAACTGCTGGTCCCATGCCTGGAGTGATTTTTAAGCTGGCTTGTCTGGACTTGCACCATGGTCAGCCACATGAGAATCCAGCGCCTGAATCACCACACCACCAGATTAATCACCTTAACCACCACCTTTCTTTATGACATTACCACAGTGTCTATAATCAGTATTCTTAAGAGATATAACAATACTTCATTATGTCAGGAAGTATTTAAACATAAAGAAAAGTAAGAATCAATCAGATTTGACAAAATGCTGACAGTAAATTTACTTCGAATCTATTATATTTTGTCGTATTTTTAAAATTTCTTTCTTTCTTTCTTTCTTTCTTTCTTTTTTTTTTTTTTTTTGAGAGGTTTTTGCTATAGGGTGCATGTGCTCACCAGAAAGACAGAGACAGAAAGCGAGAAATCACCCCCCAGGTAGGATGGCCATGCTGCAATCCATTTTCCTCCATTCTCCTCTTGGGATCTTGACGCATGCACATGCACCTGGCATGAGTTTAAGCCACCGGGTCCGGGACTTGAACTGTGATCGACTACATGAGAGTCCAGCGACATAGCCATTACCTCAACTGCTGGTCCTATACTTTTAAGACTTTTCTTAAGAATAGTTTTAGGTTCTCAGTTAAATTAAGAGAAAGGTACATAGCCTACGCCCACACATACATAACCTTACTCATCGTCAACGTCTTCCACCAAAGTGGTACGTCTGTTACAATTGAAGAACCGACGTTGACATGCCATACTGATCCAGATTATAGTTTACATTAGGGCTCACTTTTGATGTTTGATATTATACTGATGTGGAAAAATGTATAATGATACATATCTATCATTATATTGGGTCATCTGAAAAGTCATGACACATTTTTGCATAGAAAATCATAATATACATCCACAGTGTCTGGCCATAACATACCATGATTTCTTTCTACCACCAGTCTTCCAGCCTGTCACACCTTGGGCACTTGTGTACATGCTCAATGTGTTTCAGGCTGACTGGGCCAAGGATTTGAACCACTGTTGCTGTGTGGACTTAGGCTTTTCTTGAGCAACTCATTATTGCTGAACCATGGGACCTGCCAGTTTTTAATTTTAGTGATGTTCAGCTCATCAATTATTTTTTCATGGATTATGCCTTTGACATTGTATGTAAAAAGTCACACCAGACCAGCTGGTGGCATGATATGTAAGGTGACTGGATGCCATGTGGCTCACATGGTTAAAGTCCCAGACCCAGTGGCTTGAAAAACCACACTGGTGTGTGCGTGCGTGTGCATGCCCCAAATCACAAAAGGACACATGGGAAAGAGGAATTGCAGCATGGTCGTCCTCCATGGGGGTGCTTTCTCATTCCCATCTCTCCCCTCCCCATCTCTCTCTGGTGAGCACATGTGCCCTCTATAAAAATTTTAAAAAGGAGAGACAAAAAAAGTCACTGCCATACCTGAGGTCATTTAAGTTTTTTCCTGAATTCTCTCCTAGTTTCATATTTTATACATATGTCCATGATCCATTGTGAGTTAATTTTTTACAAAGTATGTAAGTAAGGTCTGTGTCTAGATCCATTTCTTTGCAGGTGGAGGTCCATTTTTCCCAGCACCATTTGTTCCAAGGACCATTTTGCCTCATCGCATTGCCTTTTCTTCTCTGTCAAAGATCAGTGGACTTTATTTGTGTGTTTGTTTGTTTAAGTAATAAATGTAATTTTCATTGATCTCTGGTAAAAACTACTCAGGGAAAACCAGTGATTGTCTTAGCCCCTAGTCTGTGAGACCCAGAACCTGAACAGCCCTGAGGAAAGGGCTTAGCTGGTTATTTTCACATCATCCACAGTATTAAAAAAAACAAGGCATTATAAATCAGTTTAGGTTCAATATGTGGCTGGCAACCAAATCCAGTCTCTCATATTCTGTGTTTTTTCTTGAGCTCTTCTACTTTGTCCACGTGAGCTTTCATGGCATCTTCCTTGGGAGTCCCTTTCAGCTCATTCCAGGCATCCCACTTGGCCTTGCCTTTGAGGTCCAGCATCCCTGGTCACTCTGTGTTAATGTCACCCACAGTTACTTGCTTGTAGGGACTGTAGGTAAATAGCATCTCACTGCGTCCTGGCTTGGTGTTGAGGTCTTTAACCTCCTCAGAGGCTTTCTCAAACTCAGCCTGAGACATTGGCGGACATGCAAGGATTCTTAGTTGCCTGCAGAGGAGTTAACTATATTTATATGGTCTATTTCTGGCCTCTCTATTCTGTTCCATTGATCTATTTATCTTTTTTTATTTTTATTTTTTTGAGAGATTTTCACTATAGGGCGCGTGCGCTCGCCAGACAGACAGAGAGAGACATAGAGACAGAAAGCGAGAAATCACCCCCCAGGGGAGGGTGGTCACACCACAATCCCTTCTCCTTCATTCTCCTCTCGGGATCTTGGGCAGGCACGCACACGTGCCCGGCGGGACGCGAACTGCGGACCACCACGTGGGAGTCCAGCGACATAGCCATCACGCTAACTGCCGGTTCCCATTATCTTTTTTTTTTTTTTTAAACACCAATATCGCAGTGTCTTGATTACTGTAGCTTTTTTAAATAAAATAATTATTTTTTAAATTTTATTTAATTAATTAATTTTAATTTGACCAGAGAGGGACAGAGAGAGAAAGAGGTGTGGGGAGTAAGAAACCAAGCCACCAGGTCTGGGACTCAATCCGTGGTTGGCCACGTGGCAGTCCAGCACCCTCAACCACTATGCCACCTGCCCGCCCCAATTACTATAGCTTTATAGTATTTAAAATCTGTTTAAAAAATTGTTTTAATTTACACATAGTAATTGTACATATTTATGGAATACAGTGTGATTTTAAAAAATTATTTTATTTAACTTTATTTATTATTTTAATTTGACCAGAGAGGAACAGAGAGAGAGAGATGGTAAGAGAGCAAGTCACCAGGTCTAGACTCAAACCATGGTTGGCCATGTGGGAGACCAGCGCCCTTAACCACCACACCACCTGCCAGTCCCCAGTGTGATGTTTTGATACATGTATGCATTATATCATTATGTGATAAACGGATTAGGGCAAAGTATATCTATCACCTCAAACCTGTATTGGTTCTTTGTAGTAAGAATGTTCACATTCCTCTTTTCTAGCTTTCTTGAACTATATTATTGTTATTGTTCATTCTCATCCCCTACCATGCATTAGAACATCAGAACTTATTTCTCCTAAGTAACATTGTACATGTGTTGTCCAATCTTTCTGTCTCCCCTCCTTCTGTCCCCCCAGTTTCTGGTAACCTTTATTCTACTCTGTTTCTTTGAGCTCAACTTTAAAATTAAATTCCACATATAAGAGAGATTTATGCACTATCGGTCTGTGCTGGGCTTAACATGGTGTCTTCCAGGTTTATCCATGTTGTCACGAATAGAGTAAGTTTTAAAATCAGGTAGTGTTCATTCTCCAACTTTGTTCTTTTGCAATATTATGTTGGTGGGCCAGCTTGTGGCCTGACCTGGTGGTTACTTAAGTTGTAGCCCACATGGCAAACTACACAGTTTGAACCCCAGACTAAGCTGTTTGAGAAATGTGCAGGGTGCATGTGCATGCATGCCCAAAATCCTGAAAGGAGGGAGAAATAGAAGAGAAGGGATTATGATGTGACCATTCTCCATTAGAGATGGGGGTGCTAGGGCCAGGATTCAAATATCAGTCAGCCATGGTGGATCTATCACCCTTAACTATCAGGCTATGGACTTGAACCGTGGTCAGCCATGTGGGACTGTCCAGTGCCTTAACCACCACACTACCTGCTGGTCCCAACACATATTTTTAATGTTATATGTTTTCTTGAAATAAAGTAAGCTAGAGAAAAAGTGTTATTAAATAAATCAAAAGGAAAATATGGGGACCAGCAGGTGGCGTGGTGGTTAAGGTGCTGGACACTCCCACGTGGCTAACCACGGTTCAAGTCCCAGACCTGGTGGCTTGCTTTCTCACTTTCTCTCTCTCTTTGTGTCTCTCTGGTCAAATTAAAATAAAATAAATGAATAAACAAAATTAACTAAAAATAATTCTTTTAAAAAAGGAAAGTACGTTTATAGTATTCAACTGTTTTCCAATACATTTCTTTTTAAAAAACTTATGTATATGTGAATTCGTATACTTAAAAGGAGTAATTTTAGGTCATCTGTACAGGTTTTTGTTTGTTTTTAAGTTTGCTATTGGGTGCATGAACTCACCAAAATGAGACAGGGGAAATGAGACATCACCCCCCACCCCCATCACCCCCACCAGGTGAGATGGCTGTGTTGCAGTCCCTTTTTCTCTACTCTCTCAGGATTTGGGGCATGTACACATACATGCCTGACATGTTTTTCAAGTCACTGGGTCTGGGACTTTTAACTGCATAGTCAGCCATGTGAGATCTAGCCACCTTTAAATTCCATGCCACCTGCTGTCCCAAGTATTATTTTTATACTTAAAAATATATACTTAAAAGTTATTCTTTTCCACAGGCCAGCAGGTTGTGTGGTGGTTAAGGCACTAGATTCCCACATGACTGGTAACAGTTTAAGTCCCAGACCTGATGACTTGAAAATTATGCTGGGTACTTGTGCATGTGTATGCAAAATCCCAGGAGGAGAACAAAGGAGAAGAGATGGTGGCATGACCCTCCCCTCGTGGAGTGGGGTGATTTCTCACTTTCCCTCTCTCTGTCTCTCTCCAGCGAGCATACGTGCCCTATGCCAAAAACCTAAAAAAATTTAAAAAGTTAGCCTTTTCCTATCTCTTTAAAAGGCTTTTAAAAATAAACAACTATTTTAAAAATAGTTATTTTATTTGTTGTTATATTATTTATTAATTAGTTAATTCAATTTTAATTTTTTTTGAGTGGGTGGTTTTTTTTTTTTGTTTGTTTGTTTGTTTTTGTTTTTTTTGCTATAGGGTGCGTGTGCTCGCCAGAAAGACAGACAGAGACAGAAAGTGAGAAATCACCCCTTAGGGGGGTTGGCTTCACTGCAATCCCTTCTCCTCCATTCCTCTCGGGATCTTAGGCATGCACGCACATGCGCCCGATGTGAATTTAAGACACCGGGTCCGGGACTCTAACTGCGGTCGACTACATGGGAGTCCAGCGACATAGCCACTATGCTAACTGCTGGTCCCAATTTTAGTTTGACCAGAGAGAGGAAGAAAAAGTGAGAATGCAAGTCACCAGGTCTGAGACTTGAACTATGGTCGGCCAGATGTGAGTCTAGCACCCCAACCACTGTACCACCTGTAGTCCCCAAAAGATTTTTTGCTATAGAGTGCATGTGCTTGCCAGCAAGAGAAGGAAATTAAACAATCACCTTCTCTTCCATTCTCTTATTGATTTTTGGGCATGCATACACACGTTCCTGTGTAATTTTCAAGCCACTGGGTCTGGGACTTAAACTATGGTTGGCCACTTGAGAGTCCAGCACTTTAGCCACCATACCACCTGCTGACCCCAATTTCTGTTTATCTATTTACGTTTCAGTTTTTGGGAGACAGACAGTGGCCTGGAGGTCATATGTCTACTGATGGTTAAATGTAAAGAGTCCTGTGCTTATGTGCCTCATCAAAATCTTATGGAGTTGGGGAGATAGAGTGTTAGGATTGTATTGGAGGCTGGCAAGACCAAGTGTTAGCCCTGTAATATGAGCTGTTTTAACTCTAGATTCTTACTTTCCTCTGAAGGAGGAGATGACCGCCGGGTTCTACTATGGCACATGGAACAAGCCATCCACTCCAGGGTCAAGCCCATACAGCTGAAAGGAGAGCACCATTCGAACATTTTTTGCCTGGCTTTCAACAGTGGAAACACTAAAGTATTCTCTGGAGGTGAGAAGGAAGAGTCCACTTTGGGAAATTCACTGTGGTTGGGATTTTAGAGAAAGGAGTGCTCATAAAACTCCAGTGTTTCTTTCTGAATCTCATTGACATGTTTGTAGGGTAGTGCCTGCCTGCTTGCCTGCCTTTTTGGTGGAAAACTTTTCATATTGCAGTCTGCTGCACAGAAACACACACACACTCACTCACTCACTCAAAATAATACCTAACATTACTTTATGTGGTATACTCTGATATATTTTAAAAATCTGTGGGTTTTTTTTTTTTTTTTTTTTAATGCTGTCGGTATCTTGAATTGGTGTCATGACCCATGGCTGGCTCCTGTTTGAAAGTATTATGATAGGGTGCAATTGGCATGGCTGGTGCTCAGGCCAACCTCTTGGTGATGGCTTCCATCAACCACACCCCTGACAGCAGATTTCTAGCCTTGACCTCTCTTCTGAGCAGATTATTTCCTCCTGGAGATCTCCACCTATGTTTCAAAGATAATTTAAATGCAGTGGGTCCAGCACCACTATTGTTAGTCCTCCCCTGCACACAAATCTCTTGTTGCTTGATTCCCTTTTTCAGTTGTTATTGCCATTCACCCAATTACATAAGCTACTGGGTTTAACTTTAGAAAACTGCTGACATTTAACCATTTTCAGCTTTAAAAAATGACAGTTTCACATGGTTCATTCCTAATAGTGATCTTGAAGTAATTGCAAACTTGCTTTTCTTTGCATTTATAGTCACCAGGTCCTGTCAGATCTATTTTGAAAGCCTCTTATATTCATCCTTTAGCTTCTCTTCTCTTTTTCTACCCCTACCCCCTGCCCTGATTCAGGTCCTCATCTTTGGTCTGGATTATTACAGTGGCTTCCTTGATTTCTGTTACCAGTCTTTGACCTGCCTTTTAAGTTCTTTCAAAAGATAAAGATTATAAGCCAGCAGATGGCATAGTGGTTACGTTTTTGGACTCATGGTTCAAGTTCCAGACCTGGTGGCTTTTGTGCCCAAGATCCAGGAGGAGAATAGAAAAGTGATTGTGGCATGACCATTCCTCCAGGGAGTGATTTCTCACTTTCCCTCTTATTGTCTCTGTCTCTCTCTGATAAGCACATGCACCCTATGACAAAAACCTCTAAAAACTAAAAAATAAAGTTTAGACATGTGAATCTTTGACCCTACAGTGCCTGTAGAATGAAGTCTAAACCCCAACTGCCCTGTCTGCCTCATTTCCTTTCCCCATGCCCTACATGCTTGCCCCTAGACTCCTTAGCATCTGAAGTGTGCTCCACACGTACCATTCTGTCCTCGTGCCTTTTGTCATGCTGTTCTTCCACCTTGTTATCCAAGCCCTCCCATTTTCCCTAAGTGGTTGCTATGAGTATTGAGTTAGTTGTTTTCTTCCATACACTTTAAATCTGCTCATGAAGGAAGTAGTTGCAGCATAGCCAGACCTAGCAGAACAACATGACACCCTCTTGTTGCTACATAGTTGTTTGTTCAGTTGTACTGTGAATTTCTCCAGGACTGGGCAGAATCTTACCTTCCTTGTATGCATAGCACCTAATACTATGCCCAGTACTTATAAATACAAGCATTAGTGTGGGCTTATTGATTTCACTGGTGTGCACCCACAATAGAATTTAGACAACCTAGTCACATCTTTACTGCTACTTTTGCTTTTTATTAAAGTGACTATTGGTTGTGCCTATTTCAATATAGACTGGGTTTTTTTGTTTGTTTTTTGTCTTATATATATGTTTTTAGTTTTTGGCTATATAAATATTCTAAGTTATGACTACATGTAACATGAATGTAGTATGTTTAGATCTCTTGATGGAATGAGGAGAAATGCTAGTGGAAAGAGTTGTGGATAAAAACTTTCCGATCTTTAGAATCATATAATTATCAAGTTTTAATGTAGTAAAAGATGATGAGAGTAGTAGTAGTAGTAAACATTTATTGGGGGCTTATTAAATGTTTATCCTTATTCTGAATGCTTCTACAACACATTCTTAACATAACCCTATGAAGTAGGTACAATAATTATTTCTATTTTACAGGTGAAAAGTTGAGGCATAGAAATGTTTTGATATTTTATTCCAGGCCTAATAGTTAATGAAGGTTTGCTGGGGATTGGGGAAGAAGGAAAAAAATGCTAACTTGAATGAACAAATTGATTGCCCATAACTATTGAGTCTTTTCCATAATGGCCAAAGTGTTTTACATCATCCAGTGGATCATATGTTTTGGGAGCTGTTCTTATGTTATACCTTATTGCTATTATGTTTTTAAGAATTGTCCAGAAAATGTCTTATCTTTCTTATTTTTTTTCCAGTTAACATTCCTAATTTGTACTAATGTTGACTTTATTCAAGTTTTTTTCTCCTCTGAAAACTTTAAAATACTCAGTTGTAATGTGGACAGGGACCACTTGCAGGTATTATCAAATGTCTGCTTTTTTTCTTTCATAGGAAATGATGAGCAAGTTATCCTCCATGATGTTGAAAGGTAAATAATTGTTGGTGTGTGAAGATGACTGATTCTTTTTTTAATGAAGAGAGGCAAAACATTGCTTTAGACCAAAGTAGCTTTTTGTTTTTAGAAGGAAGCATTAAACTAGCTGTCCGTGTCTAAAAAGATTCCTTTGATAGTTTTGAAATAAAGTTTTGATTTAAAAAAGAAAAAGGCTTGAAAAGTTGGTATGAAATTATAGTTTTTGGGTAGAAGTTTAAAGGCAGAGATTGAAAGAAAATGAAGCATAATTTTTTTTGGGGGGGGGAGAGTTTTTTGCGATAGGGTGCGTGTGCTTGCCAGACAGACAGAGACAGAAAGCGAGAAATTACCCCCCCAGGGGGGATGGCCACGCCGCAATCCCTTCTCCTCCGTTCTCTTCTTGGGATCTTGGGCACGTGACGCACATGCGCCCGGCGTGAGTTTTAAGCCACCGGGTCTAGGATGTGAACCGCGGTCAACTACATGGGATTCCAGCAACATAGCCATATGCTAACTGCTGGTCCCGAAGCATAATATTTAATGCTATTAGTAGCTAACATTTATTGACTTCTCACTGTGTGCCTGGTACTAAGTGCTTTGTATGTATTAATTTAACCCTCGCAGTCATTTTATGATGATGAGGAAGTAGAAACACAGAGATGTCAGACAGTTTCAGGTCAGGTGATGCTAGGATCTCAACTTGGCAGTCTGGCCTCAGAGTTGTGCTGTTAGTCATCATGCTAGATGGCCAGGTGATCCCTCTTCCACCCCTGCTAGCATCAGACATGATTGCTTTAAACCTTTCCCTTGCTTTTGGGAAATCAAGTTCAACCCCCAAATCTGTACATCAGAAGATATATTCTGCAATAAACAGACACACAGAACTCAGCCAAGTCACTTTTAAGGTACAATGATTATCATGAAATCATAAAAAGTGTCTTTAATAGGTTTTTTTTTTTTTTTTTTTCCTAAAAGTTGAATAGCTGCCTTCTAGGGCATATAAAATCCTATGGATTTAGTTATGTGGGCTTTCTGCTAGGCATGAACAACTGTACCCTAGGTTCCCAAGGGCTGGAACTCGGCACCGCGTTTATGTGTGTGGGTGTACCTGTGTGCCTCTCTCTTGCTCTCTGTTTCTCAGCAGTGAGACCTTGGATGTGTTTGCTCATGAAGATGCAGTATACGGCTTGTCAGTGAGCCCAGTGAATGACAACATTTTCGCTAGTTCCTCAGATGATGGACGGGTTCTCATTTGGGACATCCGGGAGTCTCCCCATGGAGGTAGGGTCACTGTGCAGAAGGCTATTGCATTGTGTTGAATAGTTTGATATTAAGTTCTTTGCAGGTCCAATTTATTACCTGTCTTTGGGTGTGACATCAAGAGACAGGAAATGTGAGGCTCTCAATATGGGGGCAGAAGATATATATATCTTTGGAGATCTCATCCTGCCACGAGCAGTTAGAAGTGAGGCATCCTTGCCAGCCATTTCTGGCCACTTGTGAATCTCCATAAAAAAATCCTTGCTCCTTGGCATTTAGTGACCTCAAGGAACAGATACTGTGGCACCTCATTGTGGAGGGTACCGACCAAGGGCTGTTTCTATTGGTTGCTTACAGAGAATGTACCACACCCTTTCTTTCCTCCTAGTTTCAGGCTTATTACTTTATTGAAAGAATCACAAAATCTCTCCTTAGCTGTAAATAGGATCTTTTTTTTTTTTTTGAGAGGTTTTTGCTATAGGGCACGTGCACTTGCCAGAAAGACAGAGAGAGACAGAGAGACAGAAAGCGAGAAATCACCTCCCCCAGGGGGGATGGCCACACCACAATCCCTTTTCCTCCATTCTCCTCTCGGGATGATGGGCACATATGCACATGCGCCCAGCATGAATTTAAGCCACTGGGTCCGGGTCTTGAACCATGGTTGGCTACATGGGAATCCAGCGACATAGCCATTATGCCAACTGCTGGTCCCCATGGATCTTAAAATGATAGCAAATACACTCTGTTCAAAGGAGATTGTGTGAGTACCTCCTCTGAATGTGCCCTTTGAATCTCTAACGTGTAAAATGAGAATTTTGGGGGCCAGCAAGGGCATGGTGGTTAAGGCATTGAACTCTCACATAGCTGACTACAGTTCAAGTCCCAGACCTGGCAGCTTGAAAATCACATCATGCACATGTGTGTGCTTGTCTAAAATCCCAGAAGGAGAATCAATTGAAAAGGAATTGCAGTGTGGCTATTGTGCCCTGGGGGTGTGTGTGATTTTTCACTTCCCTTCTTAAAGTTTTTCAGGAAATACATCTTCTCAGATCGTTTCCTGCAAAGGGATGTTTTTCCTATAACTCTATATGTCTTTAAAGGCCCTTTCCTCTAGCAACACCCTCAGTGTCACCCCTGTGACCACTCTTACCCTTCCTGTAGTTTTGTAATGATCACACCTGTGTACATAGATCCTGCCTGCTTTGCCGTGCAGGATTTGAGTCTTCATTGCTCTAGATTCCAAGCATTTATCATACTAGGCTGTGCTTATTACCAAGGTCTGGGCTGTAAGAGGAGTTGTTCTTAGGGTAAGGCGGCGTAACAGCAAGCAACAGCTGCAGTTGTGTCACTGTGCATGGTAGGTGAACCTTTCCTTTCTCTGAAATGCTTGGTCACCTGCCCTGTCTAGAGGCTTGTGAAGTACTGTATCTGCCTCAGAGACTGAGAAGTGCTTTCCATCTATTCTTCTTCTTCTTCTTCTTCTTCTTTTTTTTTTTTTTTTTAAAGGTTTTTGCTGTAGGGCTCACATACTCACCAGAGGGAGAAGGAGAGGGAAGGTGAAAATCACCCTGCAGGAGGATGGCCACACTGTAGTCTCTTCTCTTCCATCCTCCTCGTGGGATTTTGAGCACACACATACCCACAAGCCACCGGGTTTGGGACTCAAACTATGGCTGGTCATTTGGGAGTCCAGCACTTTAACCACTATGCCACCTGCTGGCCCCACCTTCATATTTTCAGTGGCCATTTCTATTTTGTCACAAAATCTGAATAGATGTATATTTTTTAGCATTATAAATTAAAATTTGGTTGAATGTGTTTAACTATTTCCAGACTTTGTGCATGCAGGAAGTGTGTACTGAACTCGTGGAGCTCTTATGAGTGAGGGTGACTGGGGGGGGCTGATGTGAGACATCAAGGTTCCAGCCCATTGGTGTGGTCTTATTAAAGTGTATGTTCTACTCACATTCACACTCCTGCGTATTTGCCTACTGTTGGCCTGGAGGTGCCTGGAATGAACTGATGATAATTTCTCTTTTCACAGAGCCCTTCTGCCTGGCAAACTATCCATCTGCCTTTCACAGTGTCATGTTTAACCCTGTGGAGCCCAGGTTATTGGCCACAGCCAATTCAAAGGAAGGAGTGGGACTATGGGATATTCGAAAACCTCAGAGGTGAGCCCCTTTATTCATAAGATGCTAAAACTTCTCTGCCTCATCTCTCAGGTAGTGTAATCAGCCAGCTCAAGTGTTGTGAGAACACGTCTGTCTATTCCCTCACTGGGCCTCTCCTAATATATACTGGTGTCTCGGAAGCAGGAGGGCCACTTCCATGGAGACAGAGCAAGAAATCCACACTTCTGACTGAGGAGTCATCAGTTGTAATCTGGACTCCAGATGGGGTCAATTCTGGGCAACTGTATGATGTAGCAAGAGCCTTCCTTCACTACTATCTTCTCTTGTTGGGCTCAGTGTTCCCCAGATGCACAGGAGCTCTTGCTGAGTGGAAAAAAAATTGCTAAAGTCATTGCTGCTGACTCAAAGGTTCTTCTTTCTTTAAAAAATTTTTTAAGAGAGATTTTGCTATAGGGCACATGAGCTCACCAGAGACATAGAGAGAGGTAGAGACAGAAAATGAGAGATCACCCCCTGGGGGAGGACCACGCTGAATTCCTTTCTCCTTCATTTTTCTCTTGGGATCTTGGGCACACACGCACACATGCCCAGTGTGAGTTTTAAGCCATGAGGTCCAGGACTCAAACCATGGTCAACTACATGGGAGTCCAGTGACATAACCATTACACCATCTGCTGGTCCCAACTCAGAGGTTCTTAACCCCAGGCTGGAAGGAGTGGGCTAAGCAGAACTGTGTGAACTCCCCAAATCATATGTAGATTGTGTATTGTGTGTTCATGTAAATTATTTTTAGAGGAGGAAGTTTGTATGTTTTTCTCAGTTTTTCTAAAGGATGAGTGACCACAACAACAAAAGGTTAAAAGCTAGTGCACGCACTTTGGTGTTAGGAACCTAATGTGTTTCTCCTTCTCTTTGTATTATTAAAAGAGTACACTTAGGACAATCCTGAACTGATGGTTTGGATCATTAATGGAAGAATTTTAGGCATCATTAAAGGATGTGGGGAAGGGGGTGAGTAGGAGGCTCTTTCATCTTCCTTAAATCTCTTAGGGGAGGGATGACCTCTGATGGCACCCGTACATAACGTTGGGCTTGCTTTATAAAAGACATATATACATTGCGAGCCAGCTCCTCTGGAAATTTTTCTTTTTTAGAGAGATTTTTGCTACAGGGCGTGTGTGCTCGCCAGAGAGACAGAGAGAGAAAGAGACAGAAAGCAAGATATCACCTCCCCGGGGGGATGGCCATGCTGCAATTCCTTCTCCTCAGGATTTTTGGGTATGCACACATATGCCTGAGTTTTAGACCACCGGATCCAGGACTCGAACAGTGGTAGGGGTGCAGCAATGTAATCATTATGCCATCTGCTGATCCCTTCCTCTGGAAATGTTATGTGCAGGTAATTTCTCACTATGTAAAGCAGTATTGCAAAAGAATATCATGGGACATAGTGAAATTACAATTTATTTCATGGGCCTCAAATGAAAGGGGACAGTTAAGTACAGAGGATTATCTTCCTCGATGACTTTTAGTCCGAGCTGATTCTCTCCATAGGGTGGCCAGAGGGTTGGAATTATTGTGGCAGATCTTTATAGCCCAGAGGGGCAGCCCTGGTGCTGAGCTGTGCTCCCTGAAACGTCACAGAGAGGCAGAGATTTGTCCTGCCCTCTCTGTTTGATGTGCGCCTGGCTCTCAACTTTGCGTGCTGTTGAAATACATGTAGTGACGGGACTCCTTATGTGTCTTTGCACTGCATGCTTAAGGAGGCCGCTCTCTGTCAGAAAGACAGGTCTTGTGTTCAGCTGGTATTCTCTGCCACTTCAGGCTCTTTAGGAACACCTGTTCAGCCTCTTCTATATTACAGAAGGCAGGCTTGGACTAACTATGCCGGCCTTCTCCCTACTTAGAATTGCAGTGAATAGCTGCCAAGTGGAGTGGGGCACTGAACTGTTCGTCTCCAGTGGAAAGCTTGCGTAACTCATAATGCCAGCAGTGTCTTGAGAGAAGAGGCGAGCGTGAGTGAGAAGAGGGGAATGTGAGTGTTTCAATTCTCCTCAATCTCCCACCAGTTTCCTACTGTGCATTAAGGGCCCCCTTGCCCTTTCCACATGTCTCCTGACTAATAAACATAGCTTCTTTCTTTTTAAAACAGTTTAAGTACAGAGGAAGATAATCCTCTGTGCTTAACTTCCCCTTTTCATTTGAGGCCCATGAAATAAATTGTAACTTCACTATGTTCCATGATATTCTTTTGCAATACTACTTCATATATTGTTCTACTTTTACAGTAACTTTCATTGGACTTAGGGTTTTTTTTAAAGAATTATTTTATTTAACTTTATTATTATTATCATTATTATTTTTCCTTTGGATCAGAGAGATACAGAGAGAGAGAGAGGAAGTGAGAAAGCAAGCCACCAGGTCCGAGACTTGAACTGTAGTCGGCTATGTGGGAGTCCAGCGCCTTTAACCACCATGCCACTTGGCGGCCCCTGACTTAGGGTTTTATTCAAAAAAGGATAATGAAAAGAAAGATGATTCTATCTTCAGACTATCTCTGTTACTTATATATTTAAATTTTCCTCCTTTCATTCATGATAGAGCACACATGCATGTGCACACAAATGTGTGTAAGTGAGAAAGAGAGATGGTTGAGACCTTCCAAAGGATCTGACCGTTGCCATGATTCCCTTCCTCTAATCCTTCAGCTGGTTGGATCCTTGGCACTAGCACATGAGCCTGGCTGACTAGGCCAGGGATTCACACTGAAGTCCTCATGCAGGATCTGGCTTCTCTTGATTACTGTATTACTGCTGTGCCACAGAGCCTGCCTAGCTTGTATATATTTATTTATTTATTTTATTTATTTGCTAACTTATTTATTTAGAGAGGTTTTTGCTATAGGGTGTGTGTGCTCGTCAGAAATACAGAGACAGAGAGACAGAAAGTGAGAGATCACCCCCTGGGAGGCTGGCCATGCCGCAATCCCTTCTCCATTTTCCTCTCAGGATCTTGGGCACGCACGCATACGCACCCAGCATGAGTTTAAGCCACTGGGTCTGGGACTTGATCCACGGTCAACTATATGGGAGTTCAGCGACATAGCTTGTATATTTTTAAAATACTTATGTGGGCTGGCTCTGTGGCACAGTAAAAAATTTAAGCGAAGCCAGATCCCAAATGGCACCTGTGGTTTGAATCCTCAGCCCTTTCTGGATGTACTGAAACACATTAGACCCATGTGTGAGTGCTCAGGATCTGACTGGCTGGAGGACAGGAGGAAGAGGATTGTGGCATGGCCGGTCCCAGTCCCGGTCCTGGTCCAGTGTCTCCTCTCTTTTGTGCATGTGCTTTCTTTCTCTTTCTCTTTTCCCTCGTATGTGCATGCTGTATCGTGAATAAAGATGAAATAAATAAATGAAGTGCTTATACATCAATATGCTCTTCTTCCTTGTCTCTAGGTACTCTCTCCAAAGTTAACTACAGCAAACAGTTCCTTATGTATCTTTCCAGAACATAACTTAGTGTCTATACAAGCATCCTTTTAAATGCCTCTGTACATCCTTTTTAAAATTTAGATAAAATGATCCAAGTAATAATGCTGTTCTCAATTTTTTTTCAATGAATAATATTCTAGAGCTCTTTTCAAATCAGCACTTAACAGATCTAGTTAATTCTTTTAATGGCTACATGATATTCCATTAATACGATGTACTCAACAACCAGGCCTCATTTTCAGTTTTTGGTCATAAAGTCATTAAAAACAATGCGACATCGAGTCTGGTTACATATCTATCTTGGCCTACATTTGCAAAAATATCTGTGGGGATTGCTGCATCAAAAGGTGTGTGATGGGACCAGCAGATGGCATAATAGTTATGTTGCTGGACTCCCACATAGTCAATTGTGGTTCAAGTCCCGGCAGCTTAAAACTCATGCTAGGCGCATGTGCATGTGTGCTCGAGATCCCCAGAGGAGAATGAAGGAGAGGGATTATGGCATGGCCTTCCCCACTGGGAGGGGTGATTTCTTGCTTTCTATCTAACTGGTGAGCGTAAGCACCCTATATCAAAAATCTCTATGTCAAAAAAAAAAAAAAAAATAGGATGTGTGTTTTTAAATTTTAGATATAAATGATCAAATTTAACACCAAAGGTTACAGTGACTTACAAATCTACCACCTGTGTATGAGGCTATATTTCTTGAGACCCTTCCCAACACCTAAGTCGGTTGCTAGTCTTATGGGGGAAATGATATCTTCTGTTCTGATTTCTTCCTCAGTTATGAGGGAGATTATGGGGTTTCTTTGGTAACCTATAGTTTTCAAAGCCCATATGGGAGGAAAGTCATCTAATAATGCTAATGAGCAATTTTGACTGATTTCTTCCTGGGAATGAAAGGAGGAGCACAGTGCCGTGGGGACCTGCATGTATTTTGCCTTTATTTCAATTCTCTTAAGATTCTATGAGCTTTTATAGGTATCATGCAGAAAATGGACATGAAATATCTTTGGAAATACGTCTTAACTTCACAATCACTGGAGTTTGGGGATTGAATTACACATCTTTTCTGTTTGAATTCCCTCAATTCAAGTTGGTGTGGGCAAGTGAGAGAGGGCCCTTTGTCTTTTCCATGTAGGATTAATTAGGCTGAGTTGCAGTAGTTAATTTGTCTCATGAGCATGGCTGCCTAGAAACCCCAACCCAGATCTTGGGGAACTTCTAAATCCCTAGGAGGACAAGCCTGAAAAAGGATAGAACTATTTCAGAGATATATAAAGCCTAGCAAGAGATTTTTAGGGGGATTTGTGAACCCCTCCCCCCGCCCCCTTTTTTTAAGAAAGTTGACAAAATAATCTCTAGATGCCATTTGAAACCCAGTCTAGATTTCTCTAATTGTCCCCCAAATGTCTAATAGTTGCATGTTCAAATCAGAGTCTGTTTGAGAAGAATGCATCCCATTTGGTGTGTGTTTCTCTTCATCTAGACCAGTTCTCTTATCTTTTTATTTTTCATTTACATTGATTTTCTTTCTTTCTTTTTTTTTTTTTTTTTGTAGAGGTTTTTGCTATTAGGGTGCATGTGCTCACCAGAAAGACAGAGAGATCGAGAGACAGAAAGTGAGAAATCATCCCCAGGGGGGATGGCCATGCTGCAATCCCTTCTCCTCCATCTCCTCTCGGGATCTTGCGCACGCATGCACACACACCCAGTGTGAGTTCAGGCCACTGGGTCTGGGACTCGAACCGCTGTCAACTACATGGGAGTCCAGCGACATAGCCATTACGCCAACTGCTGGTTCCCTGAACCTCTTGTAATTATAGGTAAAATTGATGTGCTTGTGTATGTGAGCAAGCACACATGCAGTGTTTTCTCCTAGGGATGAGAGCTTCCCCTAGGTTTTCAAAGAGACCCTTGACCCCTGAAAGATAAGTTGCTCAGTATTTTGGAGATTCTAGGTTTTTAGAGTCTATTTTAGTTTCTTTCCTTTTTTTTTTTTTTTTTAAGTTTCTTTCTTTTTACTACAAATAAGAGAGATGGCACTCCCCACAGGGTCTTCACATCACTCTCCACTTGCCAGCCTCTGGGCATGTGCACTGATACAAGCCTGAATAGTCCCATGTGGTCAGCCTCTCAGAGCAGCGTTACTGCTGTCTCACCATTCGACCCCCTGTTGTGGTTTCTTACCAGGCTTATAAATGACTTCTAGCTTATAATGGCATAGGCATGTGGGGGATTCAGATCCTACTCAGAAGGGCTGCTGGCCTCCCAGAAACAGATATAATCTCCTTGGAGCAAGGAGGGGGGCCTCCTACCATATACCTTTTCTTTCTGGCTTAACCTATGGATTAGTCAGTGCTTAAATAGTTTCTCTAGCATTCTCAAAGCCTAAGCTTTATCTTTGTTCTTTAGATCAGTAGCCTGTAGGTATGTGAGCAGAGTCACTTTTGTCTCACTGCTGTCCTGAAATAATATAGTTAAAGAACTGGCTAACTGGGAGACTAAACGGTCAGCTCTAGAAAGGACTTTAGGCACCTAGTCTGACTTTGTCATTGTATAGATTAAGTAAGTAGCATAGTGAGGTAGGGAGCAGCAGAAAAGCTCAATGGTTTGGAGTAGAGGGTCGGAAGCCATTCTTCCTGGGTACAGATGCAGGCAATGCACCTGAATAGCCATGTGACTGTGAGCGCGTTACTTCACTTCTCAGAGCCCCATAGTAATAAATAATGGCTAACATTTATTAAGTATGACATACCAGGGCTAAGAATAATTATATGAAGAATTACCTTATTTAATTCTTAATGACAATCCTATGAAGTTTTATAATTTTTTTTTCCTTTTTTTTTTTGGAGAGATTTTCGTTATAGGGCGCGTGTGCTCGCCAGACAGCGAGAGACATAGAGACAGAAAGTGAGAAATCACCCCCCAGGGGGGATGGTCACGCCGCAATCCCTTCTCCTCTATTCTCCTCTCGGGATCTTGGGCACGCACGCACACGCGCCCGGCATGAGCTTTAAGCCACCGGGTCCGGGACACGAACCGCGGTCGACTACGTGGGAGTCCAGCGACATAGCCATTACGCTAACTGCTGGTTCCCTATAATTTTTTTAATGATAAAGAAATCAAGGCACAGAGAGGTGGAAAATGTGTATTTGTGTGTGTGTGTGTGTGTGTGTATGTATGCATACATATCATATTCCACCTTTTCCCTTTTTGAGTTTCCTTGCATATATGTCTCCTTGCAAATAGGACCTTTTCAGAATTCTTCTCAAATTTTTTCAGGACAAACCTGTTCATTTCTGAAGTCTAAGTCTTTTAAAGACTTTTAAGACTTCCTTTTTCCTATTTCGTGGCCCAGCCCCTGTCTACGTGCTTTCCAACTGTCTTGCTTTTTCTAACTCTGGAAACTATATGCTATTTATATAGCTACAAAGCTTCAGAGCAGAGGTTGTAAATTAGCTACCTGTTGGCCAGATTTAACCCACAGAGGAATTTCATTTGGTCTACATGGTATAATAGGGTTTGGAAATTTTCAAAGAAAAATCATAACTTCTTTTTTTTAAAATAAAGATTTATTTAATTTTATTTTGTTCATTTATTTTAATTTGACCAGAGAGAGACACACAGGGTGGGGTGGGGGATAGTGAGAAAGCAAGCTACCAGGTCCAGGACTCGATCCATGGTCAGCCATGTGGGATTATCCAGTGCCTTAACCACTAGGCCACCTGCTGGCCCCAGAAAAATCATAACTTATAACATAATTTCTTGAAACAGTCAAGAGATCTAATATCATTGGACCTTTGTTCTCATATGGCAACAAATAGCCAAAATGGAGTCATGGGTTTGCTTTTTGATGTGTTAAGGGTCCCTCCATTTCTGGTTGTCTTAATCTAGGTGTAATCCTTCATTTACATTACTTTGCTGGCCCTGTAGACATTGGAGTTGGAAAAATCTGCTTTTAGGGATTTTCGTGGTGATGAGGAACCATAGGAGGGAAAATTTAAGTATGAGTGACGGTAAGCGAGGTCCCATGTCAGTGTACATTGCGTATTCAGACAGTGTTTCATGTATTTCATTTAGATGATTTCTGCTGATGTCTTTTCACAACTGTCCTCTTTTGTCATTGGCTAACATCCAGTTATGTCTTGCTTGCACTTTTGTGGTGGCCTCTGAACAGTTCGCAGAACTGAGATCCTCTGATATCTAGATAATTCAGGAAAAGCCGTTTCCCTGCTGTTACCTCTACTTGTTTTACCCTTCCCCTTGCTTGTTTCAGCTTTCTGCTCTTTTACCATCTCTCTCCCTTCTAATCTCTTTAGTTTCTGTCGAGAGTTGTTCGTTCTGTGACAGGTAACAGTTTCTTGCTTTGACAAGGATAATGAAGAGTGGTTCTTTCCTACTCAGTAATAAAACTGGGACAAGCCAAAAGTGCCTCTAAAGACTTACCTTACAAGATGGTGCTTTTATGTGCTGTGTTAATGACATGTATGAAAATGAGCAATGAGTGCAAATTCCTACTGTCAGAGGAAATTACCCTTAGGACCTCATCTTGCTTTGGGGTCCTCTAGATTAAGTGTCTGTTTTTTGGGAACTGTGCCTATTCTACTTCTATAGGGACCAATTTGAATATAACTACTTCTTTTCTGAACAAGCCAGACAATTCCTACTGTATTGCATTTGAGAGTTTCTCATACTACTGTGGGAAAATAGAGCCCAGGGGTTCAACATCAGAGGCTAGAAAAAGGCATTTATGTTCTGATGCTGTTGAAACTTTAAAGAATGAGGCTTTCTAGACCCTGGTCTCTTCCTTTCAGAATATAAGTCCATGAGAGTAGACAATTTTTTTTTTAATTTATAAAACAGGACTCAAAAATGTGTGCATAAAAACAAATTAATAAAGATTTAATAATAAGATTTTATTAAAATTAAGAACATTGATAATAAAAATGCCATTTTTTTCTTTATTCATGATAAAACACATGTGTGTTCATGTGAGAGAGAGAGAGAGAGCGAGAGAAGCACCTTCAGTAGGGTCCGTCTGGTCACCTCTATGATCACACTCTTCAGTCTTCCAACTGGTCAGATCCTGGGCACTTGCTGGCATCCTCAGCATGTTTCAGGCTGACCATGCCTGAGATGTGAACTGTGGTCGCTGTGTAGGTTCTAGTTTCTCTTGCACAGTGCATTACTGCTATGCCACAGAGCTAGCCCCAAACACACTAAATAAGTGAGAGGTTAAGGACAAGCCACAGTCTGGAAAGAAAGTCATAATATAGGTTGAGTATCCCTTATTCAAAATGCTTGGGACCAGAGGCATTTTGGATTTTTGGATTTGGGGATATTTACCTATACATAATGAGATATCCTAGAGATGGTTCCCAAGTCTAACCACATAATTTACATTTCATATATACCTTATACATAGCATCTAAAGGTATTTTTTATTTTAAAGATTTTTGCTGTAGGGTGCATGTGCTTGCTGGAGAGACAAAGAGAGAGACAGAAAGCAAGAAATTATCCTCCAGTGGGGATGGCCACACTGCAATCCCTTCTCCTTTATTCTCCTCCCAGGATTTTGGGCACACATGCATATGTGGCTGGCGTGTCTTAAGCTGCCAGGTCCAGGACTCAAACCACGGTCGATTACGTGGGAGTCCAGTGATATAGCCATTATGCATCTGCTGGTCCTGTGCCTGAAGGTAATTTTATACAATATCTGTGACAGTATGTGACCCCTGTCATGTTAGTGCTCAAAATGTTAAGGATTTTTGGATTAGAGATACTTAATAGTGTACATATTGAAAAGTAGTCATTCCAGGATTAAAGAGCTAAAATCAGTGAAGGACAAAAAATTCAATTTTTTAAAATGAGAAGATATATTGAACATATGAAGATATCCAAATAGTCAATGAGCATTTGAAAAGTTCTGAACTTCATTACTCCTGAGGGAAGTGCATGCTAAAACCAAAATGAGGTCCAACCTTAGTGGTGCAGTTGGTAGCCTACTGAACTGAAGTGCTAGGAACCACATGGCCTACTGAGGGTTTGCATCCATGGCTCAGTATGCTTAAAACACATCAGGCGTACACATGCATGCCCCAAATCTTAATAAGCTGGAGGGCCAGGGGAAAGGATCATGGCTCGAGACTCTATTGGGAGTGCCTTGCTCCTTTATGCACGCTCATGCACTCTCTATCATTGAAAAGAAAACAAAACTTTAAAAAACACAAGAGTTATCACTGTGTACCCAGAATGGTCAAAATTAAAATGACCAATAGTACCAAGTGCTAACAAGGAAGTAGAGCAACTGAAACTTATGTATACAGTGCAATCATTGGGGAAAACGATTTGTCAGTTTCTGTTAAAGCTAAACATAGAACGGCATGACCCAGCAATCTCATTCTTAGGTATAGTCAAGAGCTGGAAACAACTTTTGTGTCCTTCAGAGGAAAATGGACAAATTGGAGAAAGCCATACGATAAACTATTACACAGACATAGAAAAGAAGAAACTCTAGATACATTGAAATGGATAAATCTCACAGTCAGTGTTGAATGAAAGAAACCAGATGTGGGGACCAGCAGGTGGCATGGTGGTTAAGGTGCTGGACACTCTCACATGGCCGACCGCAGTTTGAATGCCGGACCTGGTGGCTTGCTTTCTCACTTTCCCTCTCTTTCTCTGTGTATCTCTCTCTGGTCAAATTAAAATAAATGAATGAATAAATAAAATCAAATAATTGTTTTTTAAAAAAGAAACCAGATGGAGCCAAAAAAAGGGCACTTTCTGAATCTATTTGCATAATATTCAAGAAAAGGTATGTTATGTATATCAGAATTGTGGTTACCTCTGGGTAGGATATTGACCAAGGAAAGCATGAAGGAAACTTCCAGGGTTCTATATTTTTTATCTTTTTTAATTTTTTTTTTTTTGGAGAGATTTTCACTGTAGGGCACGTGCGCTCGCCAGACAGACAGAGAGAGACATAGAGACAGAAAGCGAGAAATCACCCCCCAGGGGGGATGGTCACGCCGCAATCCCTTCTCCTCCATTCTCCTCTCGGGATCTTGGGCACGCACGCACACGCGCCCGGCGTGAGTTTTAAGCTACCGGGTCCGGGACACGAACCGCGGTTGACTACGTGGGAGTCCAGCGACATAGCCATTACGCTAACTGCTGGTTCCCCAGGGTTCTATATTTTGATCTGGGTGCTTGTTTCATGGGTGTATTCCCTTATTTATTTTTCTTTTGGCTACAGGGCATATCATCAGAGAGAGACAGGGGCTGGGTAGGGGAGGGAGAGGAGAAGAGTGAGCATTTACTCCCCCACCCGGGGGGGATGGCCACATCATAGTCCCTTCTCTAGTTTCCTCGGGATTTTGGGCACATTCGCACAGGCACCCAGTGTGACTTTTTTTTCCATTTAAAAATAATTTCAATTCCATTTATTCCATTTATTCAATTCCATTTATTCATTCATTTATTTTAATTTGACCAGAGTGAGACAGAGAGAGAGAGAGAGAGAAAGTGAGAAAGCAAGCCGACAGGTCCGGGACTCCCAGCTGTGGTCAGCTATCTAGGAGTGTCCAGCACCTGTACCACCTGCCATCTGCTGATCCCCCCAGTATGATTTTCAAGCTGCCAGGTCTGAAATTTGAACCACACACTCAGCCATGTGGGATTTTTCACCTTAACCTCCACACTGCCTGCTGGCCCACATGGGTATATTCTTATGTAAAAATTTGTTGAGCTCTACACCTAGAATAAATGCATTTAACTGGTACCAGCAGATGGCATAATGGTTATGTTACACCAGAAAGACTCCCATATAGTTGACCGTGGTTTGAGTCTCAGACCCAGAGGCTTAAAACTCAAGCTGGGCGCGTGTGCATGCATTCCCAAAACCTCTAGAGGGGAATGGAGGAGAAGGGATTGAGGTGTGCCTATACCCCCTGGGGGGGGGGTGATTTCTTACTGTCTCTCTGGCGAGGGCACGGATCCTATAGCAAAAATCTCTCTTAAAAAGTGCATTTTACTGTATTATGTTGTAGCTTAAAGTAAATTATAAAAAGTAAGAAATCAAGGCCACTATTATCTTCAAGTGGATATTAGCCTTCTTCCTTATTGGGGGTCTTTGGAGTCTGTCAGAATGATTAGCTGAAGTCAGGGAACATGCCTTCTGGTTAACTCCTTCCTTCTGTCTTTCCCTTTCCCACTCTCCGTCTTTACCTTACATACGTACAATACTCATGCAAGGGTTCCATTTGCTGAACCCTAATAAGAAGCTTGTTTTTTCCTAGCACTATATTACTTTCTTAACTTAATTAGTATCACCATCATTCTTAAAATCGTCCTGTGTGAAATCCCTGAGTCCCATTTGACTCTCTGTCCCTCCTTTCTTCTGCCAGAGCCGGCCTTGCTCTGTGTTAGTGCCTGGCTACTCTTAAAGCACCGTTCCAGACCCATTTCGCTCTCTGTAAGGAGAGACTACACGGACTTTTTAACTTGCGTCTTGCTTCTCGTACAGAGTATATATATATGTGTATATATACTCTCTCTCTCTCACACACGCACACATATATATATATATATATATATATATATATATACACACAC
>NW_006160128.1:991186-1011739 GCF_000334495.1 Tupaia belangeri chinensis
GCTCCCAGACCCAGCCATTACGCCAACTGCTGGTCTCCATAGCATATATTCTTAAATGTCTCTCTGCCATTCCCCTACCCAGGACCTGTAATGGCGTCTTGTCTTGTCTTGTCTTGTCTTGTCTTGTCTTGTCTTGTCTTGTCTTGTCTTGTCTTGTCTTGTCTTGTCTTGTCTTGTCTTGTCTTGTCTTGTCTTGTCTTGTCTTTTCTTTTCTTTCTTTCTTTCTTTCTTTCTTTTTTTTTGCTATACAGCATGTGTGCTTGCCAAAGAGAGAGAAAATGTGAGAAATCACCCTTGAGGGGAGTGGGGATGTCCATGGCGCAACTCCTTTTGGGATCTTGGGCATGCACACATATATACCTGGAGTGACTTTCAAGCTGCCAGGTCCAGGACTCAAACTGTAGAGTTGGCAGTGTCAGATCCAGCTGCCTTAACCACCACATCACTGATTGGCCCTCAAGCCGACTTTCTGTAACATTTCTGAATCTATAAATCCCTGTGTTTGATGGCATAGTCAAAATGTTGTATATAAGGAATAAATTATTAGAGGAGTTGTGTTTTTGTTGGGCTTCAAACCTGTCAGTTATGTGAGAGTCAGGTATTTTGGTGAAATTGCTTCTAGCTTCTAGGCCACAAGGTGGAGCTATAGAATTAGTTTTGCCCCCCCCTCCCCCCCCCAGAGGACACCAGGGCCTTGCTCGCCTAACCCAGTTATTATCAAACTTTAAGGGGCATTAGAATCACCTGGGAAACTTAAAAGTTCCTTTCTAGAGCCCATATGCAGATTGAATTGTTGTTCTGGGTGGAATCTGTGAATCTACCATTTTAAAATGAATATCCCAGGTGATTTAGTAACTTTGTTTTTCTTCTAAGATAGAAGCTGTGGTTAGAGAAGCCCTTGCTGAATTTGCTGCCTAGTTCACTTGAACTCGAGGTCTTTGGGCTTTAATTTAGAGCTTTATTTTTTTTCTCTTTTTCAGATTTTTGCTATAGGGAATGTGCATTTGCCAGAGAAAAACAGAGAGAGACAGAGAGAGGGAAAGTGAGAAATCACCCCCCACGGAGATGGCCATGCTACAATGGCCTTCTCCATTCTCCTCTTGGGATTTTGGGCATGCATACACATGTGTCCAGCGTGAGTTTCAAGCCACCTGGTCTGGTACTTGAGCTGCAGTTAACTTTGTAACAGTCTGGTAACATAACCATTATGCCATTTGCTGGTCCCACAAGATATATTTAAGATACCTGTTTACTTGTTAAATTCTTTCTTGTTGGCTATTTCCATGATTGGCTGGTGAACGAATTTAGCTCTTTTTTTTGTTTGTTTTTTGTTTTGTTTTGTTTTTGAGAGGTTTTTCCTACAGGGCGCGTGCGCTCATCAGAAAGACAGAGAGAGACAGAGAAATAGAAAGCGAGAAATCACCCCCGGGGGGATGGCCATGCCACAATCCCTTCTCCTCCATTCTCCTCTTGGGATCTTGGGCACACACGCACACGCGCCCGGCGTTGAGTTTAAGTCACCGGGTCTGGGACTCAAACCACAGTCAACTACATGGAAGTCCAGCTACATAGCCATTATGCTAACTGCTGGTCCCATGAATTTAACTCATTTGAAGACTGTGGTGGTGTCATGTGATGAGGTGGAGACAGTTATTGGCAAGTCATTTTACCTTTGGGGCCACCGTCCACACCTGTGAAAGAGGACTTTGACTCAGGTAATTGTAGTGCCTCCTGCTGTCTCTCTGATTTTATACTGCTCTGCTGCTTGCCTTTCAAGACTAGGTTTCCTGGGCAGCTAGGCAGATCTCAGGGCTGCATGAACCCTGGTGGAGTCTTGTTTTTTTTGTGTGTTCTAAGTCAGTTTTTTGAACTGCTGCTCTTCACCTATTAGCTCAAAAATTCAATAGCTATTTACTAAATGCCTGTTATGTGTCTCTTCCTGTTTAAGTGCATGGGATACATGAGGAAAAGATACAAAAGCTAATAAATAAATAGTCCAGTAAGAAAAGACAAAAAACAAAATAAATATGTAAAAATATATGTCTTGAGGACTGGCAGGTGGCATGGTGGGTAAGGTGTTGGACTGTCACATGGCTGACTGTGGTTCAAGTCCCAAACCCGTCAGCTTGCTTTCTCACTTTCCCTCTCTGTCTCTCTCTGATTGAGTTAAAAATAATAGCAGTAAATAAAATGAAATCATTAAAAAGTGCGTGTGTGTGTATGTAAATACACCCCATGTAAGATGACAATTAATGCAGTAGAGAAGAATGAACTGAGCAAGGGAAATGGGCACTTCTGCACAGGCTGGCAGAAAATGCATCACTCAGGAGGATATTTGAATAAGAGGTAAGTAAATGAACCATGCTGCTCAAATCTGGACAGGAACAGTCCAGATTGCAGCATCTGCAAGTGCCATTGTCCTGCAAGATGCATGCTTAGCATGTTCTTAGAACAGCAAAGAAGCACCATGTGGTTGAACTAGAGTAAGGTAAGAAGAGAGAGCTAGGAAACAGGGTTAGAGACATTAGGGCTGAGGGTAGGAGCAATTGTCTAGGCCCTTGTTGGCATTATAAGGAATTCAGTTTTACTCTGGTTGAAATTCAGAGTAACTGGAGTTTTCAGCAGAGGAATGTTAGGATCACATTCATAGTTGAGCGTCCTTGTTCTAAGGATAAACTAGAACATGGGCTAAGAATGGGAGCAAGGAGACAAACAAAGAAGCTCTTTTTATTTAATTTTTTGCTAGAAGGTGCACATGCTTGCAGGGGAGAGACAGAGAAAGGGAGAAAAGGAAAGCAAGAAAATACCCACCAAGGGGAATGATCACATTACAGTCCCTTCTCCATTTCTCCCTTCTTTCAGGGTTTTGGGGACTCATACTTATGCTCCCAGGGTGTTTCTCAAGCCACTTTGTCTGGAACTCTTAAACTGTGCAGTCAGCCATGTGAGATCTAATTCATATAACCATCGGAGCCCCAAAGCTTTCAATAATCCAGTAGGGGGCCAGCAGGTGGTGTAGTGGTTAAGATGCCGGACTCTCACATGGCTGACTGGTTTGAGTCCTGGACCTGAAGGCTTTCTTTGTTTCTCTTTCTCTCTCTCTCTCTGGTCAAGTTGGATAATAATAATAATGATAATGATAAATAAAATTAAATTTAAAAAAACCAATAAGTCATGTAGTTAATTTGGATGATAAAAAGTATTTATTAAGTAAAAAAATATGGACTAGAAGATCAGTGCATCTGGGTTAGCAGGTGATTTGAAGGTTAAGGAACTGGATCCCACATGGCTGACTGCATAGTTTGAGTCCCGGGCCCAGTGGCTTGGACATGATGTTGGGCATGTGTGTTTGCATGTCCAAAATCCTGAGTGGGGACTGGAGGAAAAGGGACTGTAGCATGGCCATCCCCTCAGGGGATGATTTCTCTCTTTCTCTCTGTCTTTCTGTCTGTCCCTGGCAAACCTACATGCCTTATAACAAATACTTAAAAAAATAAAAAGAAAAGAAAATCAGTGCATCACATATAGTAGGCAGTAAGTATTATTTAATGAATTTATGCTCAATTAATGTGCATGACCTGGGCTGTGGTATAAAATGTACTTATGTTACACCTAGAAGAATAAGGGGCTGATAGGTGATGTAGTGGTTAAGGCACTGGACTCCCACATGGCCAAATCATGGTTCGTGTCCCAGGCCTGATGGCTTGAAAATCATGCAAGGCGTGTGTGTATGTGTGCCCAGAATCCCAGGAGGAGAATGGAGGAGAAGGAATTGAGGTGTGGCCATCCTTAAGGGATGATTCCCGCTTACCATGTAGGATCCAGCTTCTTCTGCAGAGTGCCCAACAATGGCATTGTACTGCGTGACCAGCTGAGGACCTTGCTTTTGCTTCTCTGTTGTGGGGACGGCGCCAGCTCTGATGTCTGTGAGTTGGAATGGCGGTGCCTTGACTCTAAGCATTTCACAGGTTTCACTGTCTCTTCAGTGAGCACATGTGCCCTATGGCAAAGACCTTAAAAAAAAAAGTTCAAAAACTGTCGTTCTAAGGCATTCATATTATTGTCAACTGGACAATAATAGACTTTTTGGACACATTGTCAGTGAGTCTCTCCTGTCTTCCCATGGTCATGTCTCAGCAGTCTGCAGTTTGAAGAAAGAGTTCTTTCTCTGGCCTTCTTTGCTTGTTTTCATCTGTTTGCATAGAATTCTTTTAAAGTGCTGAATCATGATTTTTCTTTTCAGATAGTCTTCTGCTTAGGATTTTTTCCCAGACCGTTTCCTTTCTTCTTTAATATTCCTCTAGCCTTGTGGCCTTACCTTATAAAACGCAGCACTCCCACCCCAGTTTCTTCTCTTGCTACCTGGTTCTGCCTATTTACCTGTATGTCTTCCCACCCACTCCTGCCCTGTTACTGTTGCTGTAGCAACTGCCATCTCAGTCTCTCCGCTTCCCATTGCCTTTCTCTTCCTGCCAACCATTGTTCATTGAACTCTGCCTCCCTAGTTTCATACGCTGGGAGGTCAGGGTGATGCTATGTAATATGGAGATTAAATGACTGCTTACGAAACTCCTCTCTATTTCACAAAGCTTGGGGTAAAAGGGAGTTTTGAATAATCCAGGCCACATGATGGCCTCAAATGACTAAAGATTGATCCAGTGTCCTAGGACAAATCTGTTATGGCAATGGCTCTTAATTTGCTTTGAGATCTTGGTTGGTTCTATGTGCCTTTTTTTTTTTTTTTGAGAGGTTTTTCGCTATAGGGCATGTGCGCTCGCCGGACAGACAGAGAGAGACATAGAGACAGAAAGCGAGAAATCACCCCCCAGGGGGGATGGTCACGCCGCAATCCCTTCTCCATTCTCCTCTCGGGATCTTGGGCGCGCACGCACATGCGACCTGCGTGAATTTTAAGCCACCGGGTCCAGGGCGCGAACCGCGGTCGACTACGTGGGAGTCCAGCAACATAGCCATTATGCTAACTGCTGGTTCCCGGTTCTATGTGGCTTTTGAGATCTCTGGGCCAAAGGCACAAACCTGGGCTCGAGAACACCTCAACTCTGGGCTTGTTCCTGTTCTGCAAGGTGGTAATTAGAAACACTGGCATGCCTGCCATCCATGTTTACATCGTAAATGACTGGATATACCATTTGATTATGGAAAGATCTCTTTGGAAGTTTAGTCAAGCCTTTCTGCCACCCTCACTCAAATTTAATTTTATGAATGCTCAAAAAGTATACTGAAATCATATCTGTATCTCAAGCTGGAGAAGCTTGGTGGTGAATCACTTTCTGGGGGTAATGAATTTGCTGTCACAGATCAAAACGTATCTTTCTTAGGGTGGTCATAACAATAGTTCTGCTTCCCTCTAGTGAAGTTTCAATTTTGGGACTGAGGATCGTATAGAAACACCGAAGAGAAAGCCCAAGTTCTTCAGCTCTCTTCCAACTTAATACACACAAAAATGGTTAAAAGATGATTGAGACTCTGAACACACCTGAATGAGACCCTTGTGGGCTGTGATCCCTGAACTTGCTTGTTTCTACCTGGTTTTGGTTTCTTCTAGGATTTGTCATGTTTTATTGGTTGTATTACAGGAACTTTGAAATATCCTGTATTCTCATAGGTCATCTGTCCTAAAATAGAAACTGGTGAGATGGAGCTGGCAGATAGCGTGGTGATTAAGAGTGCTGGACTCCCACATGATTGACCACAGTTCAAGTCCTGGACCTGGTGCTTTGCTTTCTCACTTTCTCTCTCTCACTCTGCCCATCTTTGGTCAAATTAAAAATAAATAAATAAATAGTTAAATAAAATAATTCTTTAAAAAAGTGGTGAGAAATTTTCTCATATCTAAGGGATCTGGCTTTCTTTCTTTTTCTTTTATGCCAGAGGGTGCATGGGTGCCACAGTAGAGAAAGAGAGAGAGAGAGAGAAACCACTTCCCCAATGGGGCCTGGTTACACTGCCATTATTTTTCTTCCAATTTTTCCTTCCGTCCGGTCCCTGGAAATGTGCACACAGACCCAGTGTGTTTTTTAAGCCAGCAGGACTGGGAATTGAATTGCTCACCACATGGGATCCAGCTTCCTCTGCACTATGCCTAACAACTGCACTGCACTATGGGCCCATCCAAGGACCTCGCTTTTGCCTCTCTGCTGTGGGTACAACACCAGCTCTGATATGGCAGTGCCTTGACTCCAAGCATTTCACAGATCTAATGAAACTTTCACACAGAAACTATGAGAAAACTCATGCCAGCAGGCTTTGGCAAACCTTATTGGCACTGTCAAGTAGCATCAGATGAATTACCGAATCGTGGATGTATGGTACTGTGGGTTCATGGAGTCTGATCTTGGAAGCTTTTTCAGTTTCTTGTATTGAGCTGGACCTGATACTCCCAATCACTTTCCCCAGAAACAGCCTTCGCCTGTTTCTCCTCTGTTCCCAGACCTTAGACTTGGCCAAGTTCTTTTTAAAGTATTCTTTTTATCCTGCCAGAGTAATAAAGAAGTCCAACTGAGAATTTTTTGGTACCAAAAAAAAAAAAAAAGACAAGAGGCCATACAAGTGAAGAGTGTTTTTCTGATACTGCAGTTCTTTTGCTTTTGTCCTAGGTCTTCTGCAGGCTGACCCTTGGATCACCTTCTACACCATCCTCATTGCACTTTATAGCAAATCCTTGGCTGATGATAGGTTGGGAATAGATGTATTCATCTTATTTTCTTTCGAGGATATTTTTACTTGGACTCATGTTAGCTTGTTTTGTTAGTCCTTTCATGATATTGCTGACCTAATTTTGGGGTGTCATGGTAGCTACTTCTCTGGAGGGATGGAAACTGCACCTTCATTATCAAGATCAATTTCTAAAAAGCAAGTCAAGATAGTGTATTCTTGATGTATATAATATAGTACACTCAGTTCTCTCAAAGGAAATGAAATATTTCTCCTTCAGGGAATGTAATAAGGACAGGAAAGATATATTTCAGAGATTATTGAAATCGAACTCTGATCTTTGGGGATCTTTTTCTACAAGACATAGGGCTATATAAAGTGCTATACTCTGTCCAGCAGAGTGGTTAAGGAGCTGAACTCCCACATGACTGACCAGAGTTCAAGTCCCAGATTCAATAACTTCAAGATCATGCTGGGCGAGTGTGTGTGTGCATGCCCAAAATCCCAGGAGGAGAATGGAGGAGAAGGGAATGTGGTGTGGCCATAGCCCTGGGAGTTTATTTCTCACTTCCCTTCTCTCTGTTTCTTTCATGAATGCACGGTCCCTATGGTGGTGGTGGTGGTGGGGGGTGCTGTATGGTGTGGTTGGCTTTCCACTGGGTCTTTAGTAATCTCACCTCTCTCCACCTTTTTTCTCCTCTTGTCCCATCTTCCAAAAAATTTTTTTCTTTTTAATTTAAGAGAAGTTTTTGCTATAGGGCATGTGCACTTGCCAGAAAGACAGACAGAGACAGAGAGACAGAAAGCGAGAAATCAATCCCCGGGGGGATGGCCACTCCACAATCCCTTCTCCTCCATTCTCCTCTCAGGATCTTGGCACGACCACACCCCTGGCGTGATTTTAAGCCACTGGGTCTGGGACTTGAACTGCAGTCAACTATATGGGAGTCCAGCAACATAGCCATTACACCAACTGCTGGTCCCCCCACCTTCCACATTTTAAAATGGAATTCTTTTTCCCAAAGAGTGGCTCGAAAGTCACTTACATCAGATTAACTGAGGTCACTTATTAAATGCAGATGCCTGGGCCTGTTTCGCAAGTTCAATTAGAATACTTGGGGGTAGAGTCTGAGAATCTACTTTTTAAATTTTTTTTTAAGAGATCTTTGCTATAGAGTGTGTATGTTCACCAGAGAGACACAGAGAGACAGAAAGCGACAAATCACCCCCCAGGGGGGGATGGCCATGCCTTAATCCCTTCTCCTTCATTTTCCTCTCAGGATTTTGTACATGCATGCACATATGCCCGGCATGAATTTTAAGCCACTGGTTCCAGGACTCAAACCATGGCCTACTACATGGGAGTCCGGTGATGTAACCATTATGCTATCTGCTGGTCCTGAGAATCTACATTTTTAAGAAGCAGAAATTATTTTTATGCATATTACATTTGGAACCATGACCTATAGAATTTTTTTTTTTGGAGAGGTTTTTTTGCTATAGGGTGCGTGTGCTCGCCAGAAAGATAGAGACAGAGAGACAGAAAGTGAGAAATCACCCCCCAGGGGGGATGGCCATGCCACAATCCCTTTTCCTTCATTCTCCTCTCGGGATCTTGGGCACGCTCGCACACACGCCCGGCGTGAGTTTAATCCATCGGGTCCAGGACTCAAACCGCAGTCGACTACATGGGAGTTCAGCGTCATAGCCATTGCACTTACTGCTGGTCCCACCTATAGGAATGACCAACTGTAAAACCCCTACCAAGAAATTACATATAATACACAACTCATGGTGCTCATGTACTAAAATTGGAATGATACAGAGAAGATTAGCATGGCCTCTGTGCAAGGATGACACACTAATTTGTGAAGTGTTCTATATTTTTAAACTAGAAATGGAAAATTATTGATGATAACATGCATGATTAAGCCACTATGCAGTTTATTCTACATGGGAAACCATATTTGGTATGTTGTGATGATGCTTAGAGGATGAATGTAAATTAATTAATTTAAAAAAAAGTTTCAGGAGGAAAAAAACACACGAAAACTGTTTTTATTGAAATTTTTAAAAATGCTTATTTGATGGCTGCAGTAAGCTGTACAGCCCCAGCTAGGCGTATTTTATAGTATGTTCATGCTACTCACTGAGGTTTATGCCTAAAATCAGACTTGTGTTCGCACACACGCCCGGCGTGAGTTTAATCCACCGGGTCCAGGACTCAAACCGCAGTCGACTACGTGGGAGTTCAGCGACATAGCCATGACGCCAACTGCTGGTCCCAATAAATAAATTTTTAAAAATTAAAAAAAATTAAAATGAAGCTGAAAAAAATGCAACTCACTTTCCAGATTTCAATTGACTTTCCATTGCTCTGGAAGGAATTGAATTTTGTGTCTAACCATTAACTATTCCGTGTTGGTAGCTGCTGTCTTAGATCGCACTCCTAAATGTTACAAGAGCTAGAATCCTACTCATCTTCTGTGAGAGAGAGCGTTCCCTGCCCAGAAGTATAGCCAGAGGAAAGTTAGTGACTATCCTGAAGCCCACAGACAGACCCCTATAGTGTGGCAAGATTGCAAGTGGAGAATGAAGGAGCTTGGGTAGGGGTGGGATTGGCCCACATGCCTGTCCCGGTCAGACTCCTCTATAGACCAGACTAGAGTGGACAGAGGAAGTTCCTGTTAACAGTTGGAAAGGGTGTTTCCTAGAGGCTCCAGCTCCCCTGCCTGGGTGCTCGAGATGATGTAAACCCCTGCTGCGGTGGCTGGGGGGGCTGGCCAAGTTTCTTTCTGTTGAGTCTTGTTTCTACCCCAACTCCTAGTCAGTCCTACAGATGCTGGTTTATTTGCACATGCCAGGCTGATCTTGACCTGAAAGCTTCTCATTGTTTTTGAGCTCAGTGTTTAGATAACACCACATGCCTGTGGCAGCCAGGCACCCTGTAAAGGAAATGCTTGGGCTCTAGCAGCCCTGTCATTCATTCTCTGTATGTGAGTGAGTGTGGCCTGTGTTTAGGGCCATTATAAGAGAATTTCTCTGCATGAATTATTACTTGGAGCCAGCTGGGGTACCAGGCTTTTCCTTGATGCCTGGGGTTATAGGGATGGTTTTCTAAGTCTCTTTCCTTTCTTTTCATTCTAGTCATGAGAGGATTAAAGGCTGCTTTTCCCAAGCCTTGTTTCCACACATAGCTGCAGTACCATAGCATTCCTCCCTTTGGTAAGAAGACCACTTTCATAAGCACAAGACTGATTATACCTGGTATAGATGCAGGCTATTTTTATGACCAAACCAGGTTGATAGCTGCCTCTGCACTGTGGTTTCAAGCTCCTCTTCTCATAGAGTATCTTTTCTTTTGAATCTTCCCCATCACTCTCTTGCTCCACTCCCCCCCCCAAAAAAAAAGAAAGAAAAGAGAAAGAAAAAATATATTTATATTCAATATCAAATCTCTTCTGATAGCATATAGCTCTTTAAGTTTTTACTTGGTAAAATGTTGTTAAAGCTTCTTTCTGGAGTCAGATGATGGCTCAGTGGTTTTGCAAGGCTGACCCATATGGGAAGGTTCCAGTTCTCATCCAGAGTCCTGTCTGAACTCGTAGGCAATGTCCATGCCCATGACCTGGGACTGGCTGAGGCTGGGCACACAAGACTGGTGAGAGTGCCTGTTTCTCTCCCTTTCTCTCTCCTCTGCTTCCGCACTCCTCCTCTTTCTCTCTCTCTCTTGCTTATAAAAGAAAGAATCTTAAAACAAAAAACAGAAAGTCCTTCCCCCCCAAATAATTATTTATTTAATTTTATTATTATTATTTAATTTGCTATAGTGCATGTATACTCACCAGAGAGACACAGAGAGAGCGTGACCACACCCCATTGGATGGTGCCTTCTTTTTCTCTCTCGTGAGTGCATGCATCCTCTGGCAATACAAAAAAAAAAAGAAAAAAAGAAAACTCTCTAGTCGTGCCGTAAATATACAAGGTCTCTGAACAGATTTTTAAAAATAAAAAATAAATGCTTTTTATTCTTCAGTAATAAAATTACTATTACTGAAAAAAAATCCAGAGCAAACAATAAGTATCTATTATTGTTGCTAATACTTGTTTGTATTTCTAACAAAGAATAAATATTTCCTTAAATTACATCCACAAGTAGCCAGTTAGAGCTCATGCGATTACTTTCCCAGGCTTTTTCCAGGATTTTGACAAGTTTGGTTGTGCCTGGGTAAACAAATTTTTTTTTTTTTCCTAAAAGTATTCCTGTGAGAGAGAGAGAGAACAAACCCCTGCAATGGGGCTTGATCACGCTGCAATAGTTTTTCCTCTATTTGTCCATCCTGTCAGGATTTTGGACACACATAAACCCATGCCTGGTGTGTTTTTCAAGCTGTTAGGACCGGGATTCAAATCTTGGTTGACCGGGACCAGCAGTTAGTGTAATGGCTATGTCGCTGGATTCCCACGTAGTCGACTGTGGTTCGAGTCCCGGACCCGGTGGCTTAAACTCACACCGGGCACGTGTGTGTGCGTGCCCAAGATCCCGAGAGGAGAATAGAGGAGAAGGGATTGCGGTGGGGCCATCCCCCCGGGGGGTGATTTCTCGCTTTCTGTCTCTCTGTCTCTCTCTGTCTGGCTGGCAAGCAAACGCGCCCTTTAGCAATACAAAAAACCCTTACAAAAAAAAAAAAAACAAAAAAAAAACCTACAAATCTTGGTTGACCATGTGTGATCCAGCTCCCTGTGCACTGTGCTTAACTGCTGCACTGTGAGGCTGGCCCAACTAATGTTTTTGTTTGTTTGTTTTTGAGAGGTTTTTGCTTTAGGGCACGTGTGCTCGCCAGACAGACAGAGAGACAGAGATAGAAAGCGAGAAATCACCCCCCAGGGGGGATAGTCACGCCACAATCCCGTCTCCTCCATTCTCCTCTCGGGATTTTGGCCACGCACACACATGCGCCCAGCGTGAGTTCTAAGCCACCGGGTCCGGGACGTGAACCGCATTCGAGTGGTGAGTGGGAGTCCAGCGACATAGCCATTACGCTAACTGCTGGTTCCCCTAACTAATGGTTTTAATGCTGTCTTTCTTTCAAGATTTTTTGTTATCCTTTTCTTGTAAATTTACTGATAATTCACTTTTTGTAAATTGAGAAGGGTAAGGACAATTTAAGTAACTTGCTTTAATGTTACTAAGGTGCCGTTCCTGTCTTCATTACCTCCTAGCCATTGTATAAGAATGCCTTTTTGCTGAAATTTAGATATGCAAGCCTGACAGCAAGTCCTGGGCACATTTGAAGGAATAAATTCAGTGGGTTTCCAGACTCTTGTCCTGCCTGCCTTGTGCTTAATCCCTGTGCTTTCTGCCTTCCAGTTCTCTCCTGCGCTATGGTGGCAATCTGTCCCTTCAAAGTGCCATGAGTGTACGATTCAACAGCAACGGGACCCAGCTCCTGGCCCTGAGGCGTCGTCTGCCCCCTGTGCTCTATGACATCCACTCCCGCCTGCCTGTGTTCCAGTTTGACAATCAAGGTTACTTCAACTCATGCACCATGAAAAGCTGCTGTTTTGCAGGAGACCGTGACCAGGTATGTTCCCTCTGCCTCCTGCATCTCCAAACTCATGCTTGCCTCTGATGGCTCTTTCCATGTGGGTCTTTATTTCTCATTAGTATCATGTCAAATAGAAACAGTTAAGGAGAGCTTTATCAGAGCTGCTGCTGGGTAACTAGGAAGCATATCCCAGCAACCAAGGCTAGTCACAGTATGGTTCAGGGAACCTAGCTCTGCCCAGTGTGTAAACAGATTTCAAGATTCTAAGAATATGTCATTTCAAAAGAAAGGAGAGTGTCCATGGGAAACTAGTGTGCCAGTGAAACTTTTTTTTCAGTATGAAACAACCTAAGAACCATCCAAGAGGCATGTATCTTCAGTGACCTCTTGGGATGCCATCTTTTTCTTAGGACTGAATACGTCTGAGAGCAGCTAGATGCTGATTCTTTTTCTTATTACTACCAGCATCACAACTGGGAATGGAGAGCCCCAGCTGTGAGCATCCAACCTTTTCTTAGCTTCGCTGTGAATGGAGATAACTGATGTTGACATAAAGCAGGCAGTTTAAAAACGTGCTTCATGTTCTTGCACCTCTTTTGGCCATAGGAGTTCTGAATCAGGTTCAGTGATGTCAGTGACCAGTTGGACCGGTCTTATAATTGAGCTGAGTAAGGACAAATAAAAAGATTGGTCAAATAAACAAACAGGGTTTTTTTTCTTTCTTTTTTTTTTTTTATCTTCTCAAGCACAGCAAATCTTATTACTATTTTAAAACTAGATTGGAGGAACCAGCAAGTGGTGTGGTGGTTAAGAGCGCTGGTCTCCCACATGGCTAACCATGGGGGCTTGCTTTCCCACTTTCCTTCTCTCTCTCTGTCCCTCTCTACTCAAATTAAAATAAATAAATAAAGTTAAATAAAATAATAAAAAAAAAACTAGATCGGAAAAACAGAAAGTTTAGTTTCTTGCTTATGTGTAGTGTGCTAAATTTAAGGGCCCTCACCTATGTAAAATTTTGACATAATCCTCATGTGCTATACTTTATCTCTGTAGTTATTTTGGGGTAAGAGGCATAAAAGACTTTTTTGAGAACCTGCTAATTCCCTGCTTTTTGAAGGCAGAAGCTAGAATTTTTCTCTCTAGACTGAGATTGCTAGAGGCTCCCTAATGTTCTGGTTTAAGGCTTAGTATATATAGTAGAAGTAGAACAAATGCTTGTTAATTCAGTTGCGTGATATCTATGAGAATATTCTCAAAAGAATTCCAAGCTCAGAATTTCTCCTTCTATAAATAAAGAATGTGTGTGTGGGGACCAGCAGTTAGCATAATGGCTATGTCACTGGACTCCCACGTAGTCGACTGCAGTTCACATCCCGGACCCAGTGGCTTAAAACTCACGCCAGGCGCGTGTGCATGCATGCCCAAGATCCTAAGAGGAGAATGGAGGAGACGGGATTGCGGCGTGACCATCCCCCCCCCGGGGGGGGGTGATTTCTCGCTTTCTGTCTCTCTATCTCTCTTTCTCTGTCTGGCGAGCGCATGCGCCCTATTGCAAAACCTCTCCAAAAAAAAAAAAATGTGTGTGTGTGTATACATATACACATACAAACAAAATTTATATTCAAGTTAGACTCCTAGGACCTAGTGAGCTGAGGTTCACACTGGAGACCACTAGGTGGCCTCAGTTATACAAGTGACGTCTTGGGGAGGCAACAGTGCCTGAATGACTTAGTTTTTATTTGCCTATATGGTGCTATAGGCAATTTGTTTCTTGGGTGGGAAGAAGTAGTTTCTGGACATGATCAGATTCTTAGTAGAACAGATCATTGTCTTCTATACACAATGGTTGATTTAACTTCATTTGACAACCAATCCCCTCTCTTTTCTCCCTCCTCCTTTCTTGCTTCCTTTCTTGCTTTTGTTGATTTTCCATCTTCTGCCAACCTCTTATGATTCTTATTTCTTTGAATAGTAAAGAGCATGAGTAAGCGTAATAATGGTTTGTTAGGCTTTGTTGTCAGGAACATAGGGCTGAGGGAAAGGTGAAAGAAGTGAAAGAAAAATGGCTGTGTTGTGTTTTCTTTTGGTCATGTATTAGAAACTAAAGCCTGTCTACATAGAGTCCATAAAACATCCAGAACAAAGGTGTCCAGCCAGAATGTAGAGAGTACCTAGACCATTGTTTCTCAACCGCAGCACTAGCCACATTTTGGCAGGATGATGCTTTGCTGTGTAGCTCGCCTGTGAATTATGGGATGCTTGGCAGCAGTCCTAGCCTTTTTGCACAGGTGCCAGTGATACCATCCTAAGTCGTCCCTCAGATGGCCAGATGTCTCCAGACATTGCCTCATGTCCCGGGGCGGCGGGTAGGGGGGATTGCCCCTGTTAGAGAACCTCTGATCTAAGTTACAATTACCTGGTTTCCCCAAATGTGTTGGAATGATATTGCCACAGAGTCACACAAGGTATTTGGTTGTGCTCCTGGTATGTACATTAAAAATGTAATTGTTGAGCCAGCAGATGGTGTGGAGGTTAGGGTGCTGATCCCACGTGCCTGGCTGCACAGTTCAAGTCCCGGACCTAGAAGCTTGAAAATCATGCCTGGTGCAGGTCTGTGTGTGCATGCCCAAAATCTGGAGAGGAGAGTTGAGAAGAAGGGATTGAGGCGTGGCCATCTCTCCTCGGGGGGTGATTTCTAACTTTCCCTCTCTCTCTCTCTCTCTCTGGCAAGTGCATGTGCCCTGTAACAAAACCATAAGGGAAAAAAAAGGGTAGTTTTTGCTTTTCAAGTTATAGATAATGATAAAACATTGAATGGCTTTTGATTTTCTCTATTCAGATTTGATTATATTATTTGTCACTTTTGCCCTTTGGGAAGAATTTATTGGTATTATATTCTCTCTGACAAACTATATTGCCTTTTTGTTGAGGTAAGTGATTTTTCTTGGGTAAAGGAGGATGTGAAGTCATTGAATCCAACTTTGGATCAGTTAGACAGTTAAAATGTTAATAATCTATACATATGCCCCATAGATTATCAAAGGTATATAACTTTAGGGAATAGGAACAGAGATACATGTTTGGCTTTTTTTCTTCACTTATTAGGGACCAAGATATATAGTCAGGTCATCATTGTCTCATTTCCAAATCCTGCCACACAGTGAAAGTGCAATAAATGTTTGTTGAAGTGAACCTTGAGTACTTTGATCAGCATGCAATATTTAGCTTTCCAATCCTAAGGCACTTCTCACTGTAAATCAGGATTGATAAGTATCTTTTTTTCCTGTTCAACTTCCTGGAGTATTTAGGAAGATGAATTAAGTAATGGATTTATAGTTAAACTAATCTACTGAGCTTATAGTTTTTAAAAATATTGCTGAAGAGGCCAAACTTAGTGTCTCAGACCTCTAACATGTCTTTAAGAAGTAATTTATAGACCCAGCTGCAGTGGCATGGCAGTCGCACAATGCTCTGCAAGTGGAAGCCATGTGTAGTACTTGCGTCTGTTCCCAGGTTCACCTGTATATGCTGGGCACATGTTCTCATGCCATGATCCTGGCAGCTCGGAAAGGCTCGTGGGAGGATGGCAGTATGAAACCCTATTGAGAGTACTCTTTTTCTCTCTCTTTCTCTGTCTCTCTAACGAAATAAGTAGACTTTTATGCATTTTTTTAAAGGTGATTTATAGGCTCTGACTTTACATACTCAGGGATAAAGCAGCAGCTGCCATAGTTACAGTATGATCTATAGGACTCACATGTATATATTTTTTGACTAGTCTAGACAACATCTTTTTGCTATTTTCAAATTCCAAAGCCTATCCTTTCCTTATATTGGTCTTTATATTTGATCTCATTCCTGTATGCTCTGAGAACGTCCATAGCCTGAGGCTCTGTGCTCTGGAACTCTTCATTTAGTCATAGGCTGGGTAACCATACCGGAGAGGAATATGAGAATTTCCATAATAGGAATGAACATGGACAAGAAAAGCAGTAAGTGGTCCCATCTATCTCAGACAGTCTTTTGGCTTTTCATTTTGATGAGATTAGTCAGTCCATGCGAATGTGCCCACATATTGTACTAGAGAGCCTACACTTCTTTTTAGACTTTCCTAGTTCACTAGGTAATTCATTAACCTCAAAATGAAATTACCATTTCAAGAAATTGGACTCAGAATAAAGTGTAAAATATGTTGAGCTGAGCCTACTTTGTGTTTCCCCATGTTCATTGTTGCCATCAGAGATAAATTCTAATTCTAGAGCTATTAGAGATTATTTTGTTCAAACGCTTCCTTTGAGAAGGAGAGACTGAGAAAACTGAGACTCACAGAGGTTGGCTATACAAGTCCCAATATAAACAAGCTTGTAGCTGCTCCAGGACTAGAAGTCAGATTTTGGGACTTTCAGTGAAGACTTCTTTTCCCTATATAGACAGTCACCTCATGTTGTCAACAGGAGCAAGGCAGGCAGCAAAAATGAGTGAATTGTGGACTGACTCTATAGCATGATGATAATGTGCTAATCAAGAAAGCTGATCCATATGGTTCGAATCCCTGGCCCTGTCATTCAGAACATGCCAGACACACTTGTGGGTGCCCAGCATCCAGTGGACTGGAGGACTAGAATTGTAGTGTGACCAGACCCTGTGAAGGATGTTCCTTTCCTCCCTCATACTCTGTCAGGTGTGTGTACATATATTCTATGTGAATGAAGATTTAAAAAAAATAAGTAGTGAATTGGACTAGAAGGAAACACTAGAGAGTGGTGAAGACTGTGGCCAACTGGAGAGCCCACATTCTGTATAAACAGTATAGCTTCTGTTCAGCTTCAGCCCACTGTTGCTATGTGAGTCTCCTCATTATCAGGGCCACAGACTTTTTTTCAAGGCAAGGTTGAAATAATGTTTATGTGTAATCTCCCGACTTAAATATTGCAACAAATTCTTATGTTATTATATAGTTGAACAGACCTGTGCACCACACCTATTCTGTTCCAGAGCCACCAGTTTGGAACCCCTGTGCTTCATTCAGCTGGCCTGTTTCCCTCATGTTCAGTTCCATAGTCTGTCACTAATTCGTTAGTGAGCGGACACAAGTGTTTGTTTTCCCGGCTCTTGTTGAACCCTTCCTAACTTTACGCCTTTGCCCCCCTCCTCCACCTTCCAAAATAAAAAGTAGATATTTACTGAGCATTTACTGTGAACCAGCATGCAGTGGCAGGCATATTCACATGACGTTGCCAGACGGTACTGCCTTTGAGACTTTCATTCAAAGCGGTATATACAGTCTGTCTACTTACTTTTGGCTACAAATACATGGTTTGTTTATTTCTTGTATAACATTTTAATTATTAAAGTTTAATAGCTTTTACTGTCAGGTCATCAGATCTACTGTAGTGATATTGGATTGGCGGGATATCAACAGAATCAATGAACCCCAACTGACAGATTGAACTCTTCTTAACCAGCCCACCTGCTGGTCTTGCAGTAAGGCAAGGAATCTTGCAGTAACACAGCATTCCTTCCTTTGGAGGCTGCCTTGCTTTCAAATCATACTTGGTTTACTTTTTGTTTTTTCTCCATGAAGCCTGACTGGGTACATTCTGTTTTCTACTTTTCATACTCCCCTCTATATACTCAGTGAGCCAGTTTCTTAACAGGGTTACCAAAAGAATGCCAATGTTCCACCTGCTAATTTTTCTGGCAGACACTTGTAAGTCAGTACTCGACTTTTGTTTCATTTATTTTACAATTCCTTAAATGGCTCTTGTCCTAGATTGTCCAGTAGAGTGAGCAGCTTAGGCTTTTGGGAAATAAGTCCTTTAGGCTAGCAGGCATGTATGCTTGGAAGTGGAAAGTTGGATTTAAAGATTTTTAAATTTTAAAATCTTTAGTCTCTTTAATGCCTTGCCCAGTAGTCCCTTGCTAAAAGTGTGATGGGGAAGGAAAGTGAAGGTATAAATGTTTCTTGAAAGGGCTGAACACTAGGATTTGAATACTAGGATCTCTCTCTCTCTCTTTTTTCAGTGTTTCATATGATTTTATTTTCTCCTTTCAACCATCATAATATGATACTCAAAATTTTGTCTTAACTGGTGGGTTTGTAAACACAGGCTTATCCATCCCACTGACAGGCAAGGCAAATGCTGCTTCCTGAAGTGAAGAGGGACCCACCATGGACCCTCTGGTCACCTAACCCAAGTTGTCCCCTTGCCTGGCTTTATCTTCACTGTATTGTGTGGCCACTTCATTGCATCTCATTCTAGACTTTAACTTTTCCATGGCTTCTATAATTTTGCTGTGTTTTTCACATAGAATGTGTCTGACCTTTATTGCATTGCTACCACCTTTGAGTCTCTGAGGTTTCTTATCAGCATTGTCACTCCCAGATGCTGCTCCCCCTTAACTCCTTTTCCAGAACCACTTTTTTTCTTTGGGCAGAATCTTTAAGACTTCAACTGGGGAACCAGCAGTTGGTGTAATGGCTGTGTCGCTGGACTCCCACGTAGTCGACCGCGGTTCGTGTCCCGGACCCAGTGGCTTAGAACTCACGCCAGGCGCGTGTGCGTGTGTGCCCAGGATCCCGAGAGGAGAATGGAGGAGAAGGGATTGCGGTGTGACCATCCCCCCTGGGGGGTGATTTCTCGCTTTCTGTCTCTGTCTCTCTCTCTCTCTGTCTGGCGAGCGCATATGCCCTATAGCGAAAGAAAAAAAGAAAAAAAAGACTTCAACTGCAAGACTTGAACATTCAACCGTTTCAGTGTTATACAACCCCCCTCTTTTATTTTTTTTAAGAATTATTTAATTTAATTAAGTAATTAATTAATTTAATTTGACCAGAGAGGAACAGAGTAAGAGAGAGAGAGAAAGTGAGAAGGCAAGCCGCCAGGTCTGGGACTCGAACCACAGTTGGTCATGTGGGAGTCCATCGCTCTTAACCACCACAGCACCTGCCAGCCCCAATTACTAGGATCTCTTACACAGGTCTTTCTTTTCTTTTCTTCCTTTCTCCTTTTCTTTCTTTCTTTTTTTAATGTAAGAGCGAACAGGAGAGGGCAGAGAGAGGTGACTTTTGACTGGGTCTTGCCATGTCACCATTATCCTGGCTCTCTCCCAGCTAGTTAGGACCAAGGTGCTCACTGCCATGCCTGGCCTGTTTAGGTTGGTTTAGGAACTGAAGCAGGACTTCCCAGGTGGCCTCGGCTACTACACAGCAGTGCCCTCCTACTTGGGCTACCATGACTGGGCCACACAGATCTTCCTTCTGAATTTGGTAGATGTCAACATTCTAAAAATCATGGTAATGAAATTGTCCTGTCCCATTCCCTGGAGAAAGAGCCACTTTGAATCCCATGAACACAAAAAAGGACCTTGAATATGTGGCTTGGCCCTAGACATTACATCACCACTCAGCCTCTCTGTGTTGATATTACATGGTATTACAGAGGTGTAGAAATGCACCAGTGAGTGTGCTTCAGGCCAGAGAAGCACCCTGTAAGTGATGACTTTGTTTTTTCTTCCTAATTCCATGCAGCCCTGAATAAGCTTGGGGGACCTGGCATGCCATATGTTCACCCTTATCTGAAATAAAGATACACTTTTAATAGGGAGAAATTCAGTTCTTGGGCTCCATTCTTTGATTTGTTTTCTGGCTTTCCTCTAATATTTTCTGGCCTTTCTTTCATATCTTATATTTTTTAAAATATCTTTTTAATCCTTTTAACAACTGCTTTTTTTTTTTTTTTGGAGCGATTTTTTTGCTATAGGGTGTATGCACTTGTGGGAGAGACAGAAAGTGAAAAATTACCCCCCAGGGGGATGACCACACTGCAATCCGTTCTCTGTTCCCCCTCAGGATTTTGGGCATGCACATGTGCCCAGCATGAGTTTTAAGCCACCTGGTTTGGGACTTGAACCATGGTCGACTATGTAAAAGTCCAGCAATGTAATCATTATGCTATCTGCTAGTCCTGGTTCTTTAACTTCTAAAGCACTTTCACATGCACAATTGTTTTGATTTTTTCTTTTTTTTTTTTTGCCTTAGGGCACGTGTGCTCACTAGAAAGAGAGATAGATACAGTGAGAGAGAAAGTGAGGAATCACCCCACAGTAGAGAGGGCCACACCGCAATATCTTCCCCTTCATTCTCCTCCTGGGATCTTGGGCATGCATGCACACATGCCTGGCATGATTTTTCAAGCCACAATGCCTGGGACTTGAATTGTGGTTGGCCATGTGGGAGTCCAGTTATGCCATCTGCTGGCCTCATATATTTTTAAACATTTTTTAAAATAATTATTTTATTTAACTTTATTTATTTTTAATTTGACGA
>NW_006160128.1:1011753-1081560 GCF_000334495.1 Tupaia belangeri chinensis
GAGAGAGCGAGAGAGAGAGAAAGTGAGAAAGCAAGCTGCCAGGTCTGGAACTCGAACTGCGGTTGGCCATGTGGGAGTCTGGCATCCTTAACCATCATGCCACCTGCCGGCCCCAAGCCCCATATCTTTATTTTTTACGTTTTTAGTTTTTGTTATAGGGCACATGTACTCACCAAAGAGAGACAAAGAGATAGAGAGAGATAAAGAGGGAAAGTGAAAAATCAACCCCCAAGGAGAATAGCCTCCCTGCAGTGTCTTCTCCTCTTCTCTCAGGAGTTTGTGCGTACATGCACATATGCCTGGCATGATTTTCAGGCAGCCAGGTTTGGGGCTCAAACCATGCTGTCAGCCACGTGAGATCTAGCTGCCCTAACCTCTGTGCCACCAACTGTCTCCTTATCCACTATTGTTATTGACTCTTTCCATTGACCTTTGGAAGTACTTGGATGCATTTCATCCCCATGTGAAATTGAGGCCCAAAGTAGTTTGACATGGCAGATCTAACTGGTAGCAGAACTGAGACTAGTCTCGGTTTCCCTTATGACTCTTCCTCTCCCTTATACCCTCTTCCTTATAGGCCTGCTGCCACTTATGTTGTAAAGGTCAGGGGTGGTGTGCTCTTCCACATGGGCTGATGAGGAAGAGCTGAACATAGTCTGTTGTGGCAGAGGAATTCCTTGTATTATTGAGGGAGTAAATATTTTAGACTTTTTGTTTTATAAGAAGGTACCAGAGGGGCCTGCAGGTAGTGTGGTGGTAAGGCACTGGACTCCCACATGATCAATCGTGGTTCTAGCCCCAAACTCGGAGGTGCATGTGTAGGTATACCCAAAATCCGAAGGGGAAAATGGAGGAGAAGGGATTGTGGGATGGCCATATTCCCAGGGGATTTATTTCTCACTTTCCCTCTCTCTCTCTCTCTGTCTCACTCCAGTGAGCACATGATGCACCCTATGGCAAAAAAAAAAAAAAAAAAAAAAAAAGCCATTAATAACTCTTTTTGAATCCTGGACCTCTTTGAGAGTCTAAAAGATATAAATATTCAAATCTCAGAAAAATGCAGATAACTACATAGTTTTACATGTAATAATCCAGGGCTCCTGGAACTCATGAAACCTAGAGGCCTGGGTATTAACAATCATGTATTAAGTCTTTGTTGTTGTTTTTGTTTTTTGGCATAGGGCTCACACATTGTCTGCAGAGAGACAGAGGTAGCAAAAGTGAGAAATCACCCCACAGGAGGGATGGCCATGCTGCAATCCTTTCTCCTCTATTTTCTTCTTGGAATTTTGGGCACCCAGCATGTTTTTCAGGCTGCTGAGTCCAGGAGTTGAACCACTGAGTTGGCCATGTGAGATCCAGTCTTAACCGCCATGCCACCTACTGGATTAAGTCTACTTTTGGAGTGGCTCATCTTTCAGTCCATTACTGATGCAATTTTAGAATGCAGAAAGCTTAAAAGGTTTTGGAGTGGGCTGGCTCCATGGTGTAGTGGTACTCAATAGAAGCTGGAGTGCACATGGTGACCATGGTTTGAATTCTTTTTTTCCCTTTTTTTTTTTTTTTTTTTGAGAGGTTTTTCACTATAGGGCGCTTGCGCTCGCCAGACAGACAGAGAGAGACATAGAGACAGAAAGCGAAAAATCACCCCCCAGTGGGGATGGTCACGCTGCAATCCCTTCTCCTCCATTCTCCTCTCGGGATCTTGGGCACGCATGCACACGCGCCCAGCGTGAGTTTTAAGCCACCGGGTCCGGGATGCGAACCGCGGTCGACTACGTGGGAGTCCAGCGACATAGCCTTTACGCTGACTGCTGGTTCCCTTTCCCCGTTTTTGAGAGAAATATTTTTGCTACAGGATGTATGCACTCACCAGAGAGACAGAGAGAGACAGAGAGTGAGAAATCACCCCCCAGGGGGATGGCCATGCAACCATCCCTTCTCCTTTCTCCTCTTGGGATTTTGGACACACATGCAAATACACCTGGCATTAGTTTCAAACCATTGGGTTTAGGACTCAAACTGCAGTTGGCCATGTGCCTAAGCACTCTGCCACCTGCTGGTCCCATTGAATTCCTGGCCTGGTCAGCCTGAAACACACTTTGCACATACACAAGAACCCAGAATTCGGTGGACTGGAGGACTATCATAAGCAGACCCTGTGGAAGGTCTTATCTTTCTCTCTTTCTCTCGCTCTTGTTATCTCTGTCTCATTCTAGCATATGTGCACAGGTGCTCTCTCATGCATAAAGAAAAACTTAAGAAAAAAAGGTTTTAGAGTGAGTGAAGGTCTGTTGGGTATGGTCTGGTTTATAATTTTTCTACTGAAAAGGAGCACTAAGCAAGCTGGATTTCTTCTTAGGAATAAGTGGGATTGATGTGATCTGGTGACATGACATGATAGTTCTCGAAGGCATAGCTTTTTTCCTTTCCTTTTTTTAAAAAAATAATTATTTAATTTTACTTATTTATTTTGTTTTAATTTGACCAGAGAGAGACACACAGAGAGAGAGGGAAAATGGGAAAGCAAGCTGCCAGGTCTGGGACTCGAACCATGATGGGCCATGTGGGAGTCCAGTGCCTCAACCACCATGCCACCTGCCATTCCCATCCAAGGCAGGAAGTCCCTGGTAGATGTTAATGAAGGAGAACTTCTGTTTCCTGCTGTTTGCACCATCCTCCCCTGAGATTTTACCTTCAGCAGCTTTGCCTGTTTTTCAGGTGTCTTCGGGGGTCTTTCCTTTTAGAAAAAAAGGATAATAATGTTCTTTCCTCCGAATGCTTAGAAACCTTTGCTTGAATGAAGAATATAAACACATACAGACTGAAGTGATGTGGAGACTCCCCACTTGCCAGTCCTCTCAGTTAGGAGACCGAGTCCAGAAGGCCATTTAATTGATGGCTGCTCATCTTGCCTAGGTTTCCATAAAGGGTTTTGCCAAATAAAGATTCATCTTTAAGTAATGCAGACTACTTTGTTACGAGCAGCTGTCGATGATTTAGAGAATTTTTTTTTTCCTTCCCTACTGATTATTTGACTATTACTGGCTACCTTTATGGAATATTTCTTTATTAATAGAATTTTTCCTACTCTGAACCCATAAAGGTTGGTTATATTAATAAACCAAAGGATTCCAGAAGCTTAATGGAGCTAAAAGGACAAATAATCCAAAGGCCCAAGAGTAATGTAACTTCACATACAAAACTAGTGTTAATCCTGTGGATATGCATGTTTGTATGCTTCTGTTGGGAGCCAGTGTAATTCTTTTTCTCATACCATAAATAAAATAAATAGATGATTTTGTTCCTATCCAAGAAATTTTGCTCTGATTGCTTTAGATAGTATTTGTGGCAGGCACTAGGTATAAATGATGTGATCAAGAGTATATTATATGCCAATTAGCAATCTATTTTTTCTAAAAATAGTCTTCTTACAGAGAGAATATCACAAAATTGCTCAATCACATTTTTCCCCTTTCCAATGAAAGGTCAAGGGAAAATAAGAGCTGTGTTTGATTTAAATGTTAAGCAGTAGTCTCTCTGCTATTACTGATTCAGGCTAGAGAGCCATCTGGTATTTCTGTCCTAGTCAATACAGTTAATTAGACAGCCATGCCATTTACCGCAGAATAATTAATCAATTACTGTGGAAGGAGTCTTTGGAGAGAACTGCGTAAGTTGATCAGCACTCAGTGAATAGTAGCTGATTGATATGTTTCCTACCAGCACATGTTGGGGAATATCAGATGCTATGTGAGCATGCACACTGCACACACAATGCACACATGCACGTGCACGTTGTGTATGTATCATCCGTCTATCCCTACATAGACAGCAGCGAGAGATGTTTCTGTTAGCAAAGGGCCTATTCAGACATAATTCAGGTTATTCTCAGAGTATAGCAAATGGATGGTTTGTCCCTCTTACCTTGTAGAACATTTTTTAACTTGGATTTTTGGAGAGGAACTTTCTTGTTAATAACCGTATTTCTAAACTTAGTTAGGCCTTAGAATATAAGTGATAGTGAACTATCTACATTCCATATTAGTCCTTTCTTTACACAGTAAAGAAATCATAAGATTTAAATGAAGATGTTAGGGAGGAACAAATAACTGCTTTGTGTGCGGGTGCTAATAATTTTTTTCCTCCAGGAAGCTTCCATTTAGTAAGCAGTGTTGCTAGGGAAGGTCATGGTTAGACCCTTCTTCTTCTTTTTTTTTTTTTTTTAATATTTTTTGCCAGAGGGTGTGTGTGTTCACTGGAAAAAGGGAGACAGTGAGAAATCACCCCCAAGGTGGGATGGCCATGCTTCAGTCTCTTCTCCATTCTCTCTCTTAGGATTTTGGACATGTATGCATGCACATGCACCTGTCATGTTTTTCAGACCTCTGGGTCTAGAACTTGAACCACTGGGTTAGCCATTTGGGATCCAGTGCCTTAACCACAATGCCACCTGCTAGTCTTAGACTCTTCTTTTAACCTCCAAGCCACTAAAAATTTCTTATAATTTAATTTGGGGGAGTTCTACAAAGGTGACCTGTGTATTTAATGGCTTGGGCTTCTCTGGGTATTCAGCTAGAAAAACACCTTTGCAAATAGAAAAAGATCTTTCTAGACAATATGTATAATTTACAAAATAAAGAAAGAGTTCTTGAAGGAGATACTGGGCATTACAACAGTGCCAGAGAATAAGGGAGTATTACTTGAATGGCTGTTTTCTATGAAGATTAATGAATTGACAGAGCACGTTTGGGCGCATGAGAAAATGACTGAGTGCTAGTTCAGTCATCTTTTCTTCAGTGCTGATGGTGGTCATGGTCATGGTGGTGGCTCCCTCTTGAAGTCTGTTGAGAAGACCAGTTGTCGATCTCTCTCTATGCTTGAGGAAGTTACTATCTCCATATTAACAATGAATGAAAAGCTCATTGTACACTGACTTCAGGTTAATTCTATTTAAAATGTCTACACTGCATTCAGATTGGTAAACAGGTTGCCCTCTTGGATCACAGAATGAATAAACACAGAGGTGGGTCAGAGTGTGGCCAACCTTTAACCTTTGTGGCCAGCTGGGAAAAACTATGGATAATTTGGGATCCATACATCAATTCATGCTCAGTTTTTGCATTGCTGTTACCCATTTTACCCACAAAGGCAAGTTAAAATGAAGGTTGTTTTTTATTTTATTTTATTATTAAAGTAGTCCGGGGGTGTCTTACCTCCCTCTCAACTCATTTTGAGAAATGGAGACACTATCGCCCAGATAATAGAGTGTCTAAAGCATTCTTTCTCTTTCTTTGGAGCCCTGCCCTTTCTTTGTTAGGAGAGAAGGTAAAAGACTTGTATGAAATGAGTTTCTAATTTGTGGTTTCTCTCTTACTATTTAAAATGAGGTTAAAAAAAAGAATGTAGAGAAGATAATGAAATCTTTTTTTTTTTTTTTGAGAGGCTTTTGCTATAGAGCACGTGCGCTCGCCAGACAGACAGAGAGAGACAGATAGAAAGCGAGAAATCACCCCCTGGGAGGATGGTCACGCTGCAATCCCTTCTCCTCCATTCTCCTCTCAGGATCTTGGGCACGCACGCACACGCGCCCGGTGTGAGTTTTAAGCCACCGGGTCCGGGACGTGAACTGCGGTCGACCACATGGGAGTCCAGCGACATAGCCATTATGCTAACTGCTGGTCCCAAGATAATGAATTCTTCATGTTTGTGTCCCTACTTAGCCACAAACTTAATTATCACCTTACTTAATTGTTACAGTAATCTTTAGGTCTTCTCACAGTGGTAAAGTCCCACATCACAAAAGAGAGTAGAAATGTTAAACATAGGTATTTGGGGCAGCCTTTTTTTTCTATTATGTTTCTATAGCCTGCCTATTTATAGGGGCCATTTGCTGCTGAATCTTTCTGTTATCCAGGCCAGCAGCCCTCTATTCCAGGTCAGCTTCAGACCCAAACACCAGATTCCCTGAGTGAGAATGTGCAGCTTCTGTTTGAAAATAGGCATCAAGATAAAAGGGAAGAGAGAGATAGAAACCGATACCTCTCGTTTTAGCACTTAAGTTCAGTTTTCTTGCTAATTCAAATCATTATTGTTTTTCATGAATTTAAATATAATTATACACTTTGGTCCCTTTTCGATAGTGATTGGCATCAGCCCTATTTGTATCTTTGTTTTCTTCCTCATTTTTCCTTGCATCCCATAGCCAGTGTTTGTGAGATGGCCCACCCAGACTTGCAGTGCCCTGTGGGTGATCTCAAACTATTAGCAAGGCCTCAGTCAGGGGTGCCAACCAGCCCAAGTCTAGGAGCTGATGACCCTCCCAACGCAGCTTTAGAAGAGATGAATCTTTCTGATGATTTCTGCACTCAACACACTTGAAATCATCTTATTTCCACATATCTTAAAGTAAAAAAGGACAAAAGAACTCTTAATGGCTACCATGTATGAGGATACTTTTTTAAAAAAAGGTATTTTATTTCATTTTTATTATCATCATTATTATTTGTTTAATTTGACCAGAGAGAGAGAGAGAGGGAAAGTAGGAAATCAAGCTTCTAGGTTCAGGACTTGAACCATGGTCTGCCATGTAAGAGTCCAGCAGCTTAACTACCATGCCACCTGCCAGTCCAAGGATACTTTTACTTTTTTTCTTTGCTAAAAGGTGTGTGTGTTCACCAGAAAGACAGAGATAGAGAGACAGAAAGCGAGAAATCATCCCCCGGGGAGATGGCCACACCGAAGTCCCTTCTCCTCCATTCTCCTCTTGGGATCTTGGGCGTGCATGCACATGCACCTATTGTGAGTTTAAGCCACCAGGCCCAGGACTCGAGCTGTGGTCGACTACATGGGAATCCAGCAACATATCCATTACGCCATCTGCTGGTCCTCTATAAACATTTTGAATACTTCTTGTATTTTAAAATAGCCCAGAACTCTGTCCCCTTTCCTGATATACACTTCTCCCAGATATCCACATAACTTGCTCTCTCATTTCCTGTCCTCGAAATGCCTTTTTATCAGCAAGGCCTTCTATGACTACCCTATATAGGACGGAAACTAACAACCCCCACCACAGCATTCACTATATACCGTAGCCTGTTGTTTAATTTTTCTCTGTACCACCACCAGCAGACACATTATTTATTTATATATATATGTGTGTGTGTGTATGTATATGTATGTGTGTGTATGTGTGTGTGTATTCTATCTTTTTGTTTTTTTGGGGGTTTGTTTAACCTTTCTTTTCACTCCCATCTCTATATCTGCGTTATATACGTATACGTCTTTTTTCCACTTCCACCTAATAAAATATAAGTAGGCTTCATGAAGGTAGGGACAGGGTCTCTTTCGATTAATTCTCTATCCTCTTCCCTGAAACAGTACCCAGCACATAGTAGACATTTGATAAATCTTCCTTTTATTAATTTATTTTTTAAGAGGAATGTTTGCTATAGGGCACTTGCACTCACAAGAGAGACAGAGACAGACAGAAAGCGAAAAATCACTCCCCAGGAGGATGGCCATGCCACAACCCCTCCTTCATTCTCTTGGGACCTTGGACACACACACTCCTGGCATGTTTCAAGCTGCCAGGAATGGGACTTGAACCAAAGTCAATCATGTGGGACTCCAGCGCCTTACCCACTTCTCCACTTACTGGTCCAGATGGATCTTTCTTTACTAAAAAAAGGAATGGGTCCTTTCTAGTTCAGTCTCCCACAGTCAGTGGTATCCCAGGCAGCCAACTGTTAATGCTGGAAGAGCTCCAGCAGACAGCCATGCAGTGCCGTAAACGAATTCCTTAGTGCAGATTGTGATTCCAGTATATGTAAATACTTAAATGGTCTGGCCAGACGTCTGTGGGTCAAGACCCTGTCCTTGGAAACCATCCCAGCTGTTCCCTTGTGGTGGGTGGAAGAGCAATTTGGAGAGGAAGAGAGGTCAGGAGTTGCCATTATCCCCAAGCGGAAGCCTGTCCATTCTACACATTTTGTACATATTTTAGGACTTGTCATCTTAAATCCAGAGGGTCTGAACTCTGTGGGAGTTTTCTTCCTTCTAAGGCAGTCTTCTGAGTCAGCATTCTGCCTAGGAATTCTTTTACCTTTTCATAGTTTTGCCCTGGTGAATAGCTGCACAAATAGGAAAACACTGATCTTTCACAATGAAGTATTACAAAATCTGATTAGCCTGGTTTTGGCTCACTCTTTTTTGATGTGTTTTTGTTTGTTTGTTTAGTTTGTAGAGGTGTGAAGGGGGCGGGATAGCAGAAATTCTGTATAAAGTTGATAGCTTCTTTTAAACGTCAACCACCAAACGATGAAAATATTGAGTAGTAAGTTATGAAATGTGTGTGTGTGTGTGTGTGTGTGTATACAAAATTAGTGAGCAATCATTTTTGTGTTCTGTCTCCTTCGTCCCCTTTTCCTAATTATAGTTCAAGATTCAGGAGCCAATAGTATATTTGGAAATACAGTAAACAGTAGCGGAGGAATAGAGAAGTGAGACAGGGAAAGGAAGGGTGATTTAGTGAGCCAACTACAACTGTGGGCAAATGGAGTTGAAACCTGAGAGGGAAGGAGCATAGAATGTCCACATCACAGTTATTCTCCCTGGGGACCAGGAAGCTGGGCTATTGTACACAAGCTCCCTTCAGTCATTGGTTGAGGGTGACACCTACAGAATGTTCATTCCCTAGAGCAGCCAGCAGACAAAGGCTTTGGAGACAGCCCTCAGGCAAAGGGATGGGATGTAGCAGTTACCTGTCAGGCAAAGTCCACACAGCAGTTAGACCTGGGGGATACCAGCAGGGCATCAAAGAGTACGCTGCACCATGCTTCCTGCTTCCGTTCAAACCGTAGAACACATGAGTACTCTTGCTTTGTCTTTGTTCCCTCTGTTTTTTTGTTTGGTTTTGGTTTTGGTTTTGGTTTTTTCTTTTTTTTGGAGAGGTTTTTGTTATAGGGAGCGTGCGCTCACCAGACAGACAGAGAGAGACAGAGAGACAGAAAGCGAGAAATCACCCCCAGGGGGGATGGCCACGCCACAATCCCTTCTCCTCCATTCTCCTCCAGCACGTTCCCTTGTTTTGTTTTTTAATTTGCTATAGGATGTGTGTACTCACTTGAGGGAGACAGAGAGAAATGGAGAGAGGGAAAGTGAGAAAGCACCTCCCCAGGAGGATGACCATACCACAATCCCTTTTCCTCCATTTTCTTCTCAGGATTTGGGGACACACACACATGTGCCTGGCATGTTTTTAAGCTGCCGGCCACAGGACTCAAACCATGTAGCTAGACCAGGTGGTTAAGGCAGCTTAACCACCACACCACCTGCTGGCCCCCTTCCTTCATCTTTTAAATTACATCTTTCCCTCAGGCTGGTTCATTGCTCAAATCTATCTTGTCTTTACTTTTCTAATGGTACCTAGCAATATTTTTTAAAGAGATTTTTGCTATAGAGCATGTGCACTTGCCAGAGAGACAAAGATAGAAAGTGAGAACTCATCCCCCCCACCAGTGGAGATGGCCATGCCACAATCCCTGGGCACGGATGCACATGTGCCCTGCATGAGTTTCAAACCACCAGTTCTGGGACTTGAACCACAGTCGGCCCTGTGAGAGTCCAGCAATGTAACCATTATACCATGTGCTGGTCCCAACCTAGCAATTTCTACTTCATGGAATGATATACAATACCTAGACATTTTGTCTACTTGTAAGCTCCTTGGGAACCCATGTGTTACCTTACAAAGGGTCTTCCAAAAGTCAAACAATGTATATTACGAAAAAACTATGGCTTTCAAATTGTTTTTGCACCAAAAGAAACTCATCCTTTCATTCCATGTTTTCCACAAACTTGTGAAATTCCCTTGTACATACTTTGGAAACACCAAAGTGCCTGACATATGAATTCTTTGTTAGTGTGTGTGAATAAATCTTTCCCCTAACCAGTAGGTTGTTTTGCAAAACAGGCTGTAAGACAAAAACTCTTGGGCTCCTGAATTCTTTTTTTTTTTTTTTTTGGAGAGTTTTTTGCTATAGGGCACATGTGCTCGCCAGAAAGACAGAGAGACAGGAAGCGAGAAATCACCCCTGGGGGGGTGGCCAAGCTGCAATCCCTTCTCCTCCATTCTCCTCTCAGATCCTGGGCACGCATGCACACGCGCCTGGCGTGAATTTATAGCTATTATGCTAACTGCTGGTCCCTCGGCTCCTGAATTCTAACTTCATACCTTCAACCAGATAAAGTCATAAACTGCAAGGAGTTACTGAATGGCCCTAAAATCAGGGCAATGAGGACCCATCTTTCTTCTCCCTTTTTTTTTAAAAGGAATGTTTTCTACTAAGTGAATAGTTTTGTAGTATTAAGTTCTCATTGGTGCGGAACCATAACCACCATCCATTTCCAGAACTTTTTCATCATCCCAAACTCAAACTCTGTCCTCAGACATTAACGCCCCATCTTCCCTCTTCCTAGACCCTGGGAGCCCTCATTCTTCTTTCTGCCTCTAGGCAGTATATATTTTCTTGTGACTGACTTATTTTACTTAGCATAATACCCTCAAAGTTCACCTATGTTGTAGCATTTCCTTCCTTTGAAAGACTAAATAATCTATTGTATGTGATTACCACTGTTTGTTTATTCTTCTGTCAATGGACATTTGTGTTATTTCTACATTTTGGTTGCTATGAATAATGCCACTATGAACATAGGCATCCAACTGTATCTTTAAAACCCTACTTTGGGGGCCAGCAGGTGGCATGGTGCTTAAGGCACTGGATTCCCACATGCTGACTGTGGTTTGAGTCCTAGACCCAGTGACTTGAAAATCACAGCAGATAATTAGATAAGTAAATAAATGTTACAACACACACACACCAAAAACCTCCTACTTTTTATTCTTTTAGATATATGCCCAGAAATGGGATTGTTGGTTCATAAGGAAAGTCTTTTTAATTTTTTTTTTAAGGTTTTTGCCAAAGGGCGTGTGCATTCGCCGAAGAGACAGAGAGAAAGCGAGAAATCACCCCCTTGGAAGATGGTCCCTTCTCCTCGGAATTTTGGGCACACATGCATATGTGCCCGGTATGAGTTTTAAGACACTGGGTCCAAGACTCAAACTGCAGTCAACTATGTGGGAGTCCAGTGATGTAACCATTATGCCATCTGCTGGTCCCTATTTTTTTTTTTTATGAGTGACTATATTGTTTTCCTTAATAGTAATTCTATTTTTAATTTTTTGAGGAATTTTTTTCTTTTTTTTCTTTTTTTTTTTTTTTTTGAAGAATGGGGGTATCCTATTGAGTCTGAAATTATATCTCATTGTTTTTGTTTGCATTTCTTTAATGATTTGTGATATTGAACATCTTTTCGTGTGCTTATTGACCATTTGTAAAATTACATTATTTTGTTAAGGAATTTGTTTGTTGTTGTTATTAGACAAGGAGAGAGGGAAGAAGAAAGCACCCCCCCCCCAGTGGAGTGTGATTGTGCTATAATCCTTTCTCATCCATTTCTCCATCTTGGAGATCTTGGGCATGCACGTGTGCCTGGTGTGTTTTTCAAGCTGCTAGGGCCAGCTGCAGTCAGTCATGTGGGATCCAGTTCCCTTAACCACTAGGCTACAGGACTGGCCCATTAAGGAAACTTTAATTTGAATGTAATATGTCATGTCTCTTGGGGTGGCAATTTAGGGATTATCAGGTGTGATTTGGCTTCCACCATTCTTTCACAGAGCAATCATACAAATCCTATAAATAAAATGAGCCTCAGAGAGCAACCAGCCCAGTTCTCTCATTTTGCAGATAAGCAAATGTAGTCTACTGCATTTTCTACTGTGCCTTGAACTCAACTTCCGTGGATAACATTTTCATCATCTTTTTTAAAAAATTATTTATTTATTTAATTCTATTTGTTATTGTTATTTTTCAATTTGACTGCAGAGAGAGAGAAAGGGATAGCAAGAAAGCAAGCCGCTGGGTCCAGGACTCGAACTGCGATCAGCCATGTGGGAATCCAGCGCCCTTAACCTCCACGCCACCTGCTGGCCCTGAATTTTCATCATCTGTGAACCTACCTGCCTTTGCCTCTTTTCTTATGTTTCTGTTTACTAGCCTTTTTGAAGGCTAGTAAATTGATTTTTTAAATGATAATATAAATGATACTTATTTTTTTTTAACTAAATACAAAGTATTTAGTAAAATGTTTATGTAAATATTTGTGCGTGTGTGTGTGTGTGTGTGTGTGTTTTACACTTAAACTGTTTTGGAATTGTTCAGTGTTTTGTTTTGTTTTGTTTTGTTTTGTTTTAGTTTGCCAGATGGCATGTGCTCTTGCTGGAGAGAGACAAAGAGAGTAAAAGAGAAGGAAGGAGGAAAATAGCTCCCCCACAGGGACTGGTCATACCACAATCCCTTCTCCTCCATTATCTCCCTCCTTTCTGGATTTTCGGTCATGCATGCACATGCGCCCACTGGGTTTCTCAAGCCACCAGGTCCAGGACTTGAACTATGTGGTTGGCCATATGAAACCTAGCCTCCTTAACCACCAGACCATAGATTGCCTCAGTACTGTTTTCAAATATGAAGTTCTTTCTAGGGAAATAAGCAGATGGGACTAAAAGGCAGGAAGTAATTCTGACCTTAACTTAAAATAAAATACTTCTGTTAATTTTTGGAAATAATAAGCTTTCAGAATTGCTCACTTGTTGCTGTTAGACAATGTTAAATAAGCTTTTATGAATCTAAATGAGGATCGTTCTGGCATAGTGTCCTGTCTTTTTTAGATCAAGCAGTTTGAAGCTGCCACATAAACGGGGATTGCTTATGCCCCTGGCATGAACTCACAGCTGGATTGGCAGTGGCTTCCTGCTCAAAGATGTCAGCTGGCAGCGGGGATGTTCAGGATGCGTGACCTTGCATAAAAGATCACTGGGAAACGCCTAGATTTTATTTTCTGTATTAAATTTAAAAAATAATGTGTGGTGGGCCAGCCTGGTGGTATGGAGGTTAAGCCAGCCGGGTCCCACATGGCTGACTGCACAGTTCAAGTCCTGGACCTGGCGCCTTGTAAAACAGGCCGGGTATGTGTGCATGTGTGCCCAAAATCCTGAGAAGAGAATGTCAGAAAAGGGATTATGTCATGTCCATCCTCCCTGGGGAGTGCTTTCTTACTTTCTCTCTTGCGTGCGCGCTGTCTCTCTCATGCACCCTCTAGCAAAAAAAAAAAAAAGTAAAAAACACTAAAAATATTTGTGGTAAATATACATGGTATTTACCATTTTAACCATTTAAAAATACACAGTTCAGTGGCATTAAGTATACTCACATTATTTTGCAGCCATCACCATCTGTCTCCAGAACTTTCTCATCATTTCAAACTCAAACTTTATACCGACTAAAAACTGGCTCCCCATTAATTCCCTCCCTCCAACCCCTGGCAATCACAATTCTACTGCTTCTATAAATTTCACTCCTCTAAGTACCTTATATAAGTGGAATCATACAATATTTGTCTTTTGAGTGGCATATAGAATTTCTTCCCTTTTAGGGAACCAGCAGGTAGTGTGGTGATTAAGGTGCTAGACACTCCCACATGACCAGCCATGGTTCGAGACCCGGACCTGGTGGCTTGCTTTCTCACTTCCTCTCTCTCTCTCTTTTTCTCTCTGTCTGTCTCTCTGGTCAAATTAAAATAAATGAATAAATAAGTGAAATTAAATAATTCTTTAAAAAATAATTTCTTTCCTTGATAGAGGGAATAATATTATATGTATATTATATGTTTATACATTCATCAATGTAAACTTGGTTTGCTTCCATCTTTTTTTTTTTTTGGAGAGGTTTTTGCTATAGGGTGCATGTGCTCGCCAGACAGACAGAGAGACAGAAAGCGAGAAATCACCCCCCAGGGGGGATGGCCACACCGCAATCCCTTCTCCTCCATTCTCCTTTTGGGATTTTGAGCACACATGCACACGTGCCCGGCGTGAGTTTTAAGCCACTGGGTCTGGGACTCAACCGCGGTCGACTACATGGAAGTCCAGCGACACAGCCATTACACTTACTGCTGGTCGCACCAGTTTGCTTCCATCTTTTGATTATTGTGAAAATGCCGCTGTGGACGTGGGCTTACAGCTATCTGTTAATGTCAGTGCTTTAATTCTTGGATTATATATACCTAGGATGGAAATTGCTGGATCTTGCAGTAGTTCTGTGTTTAGCTTTTCCATGAGTTAGTTGCCTTATTGCTTTCCATAGTAGGTGCACCTTATGTGTTCCTGCTAGCAGTGTATGCAAGGCTCCACTTCCTCCACATACTCGCCAGTACTTGTTACCTGTGGGCTTTTTTGTTTTTGCTTTATAATAAAAGGTGCGAATGGGAATTTCATTGTGGTTTTGATTGAATTTGACCAATTATTAGTGATGTTGAGCACCCTTTCTTAGGTTTATAGGCCATTTGTATATCCGCTTTGGAGAAATCTGTTCAAATCACTTGCTCATTTTGAATTTTTTGCTGTTGCTGAGTTTTAAATAGTAAATGACTTTTGATTTGCAGGAATTTTTTTTCTTTTCTTTTTTTTTTTTTAAAGATTTATTGGGGACCAGCAGGTAATGGGGTGCAGGGCTTCCACGTGGCCAACTGCTGTTCAAGTCCTGGACCTGGTGACTTATTTTCTCACTTTCTCTCTCTCTCTCTCTCTGTCCCCCGCTGTCAAATTAAAATAAATAAAGTTAAATAATTATTTTTTTAAAAGAATGATTTATTTATTTCCATTCATTATTGTCATTTTGTTTTGTTTTGTTTTTTAATTTGACCAGAGAGAGAGAAAGGGAAAGCAAGAAAGTAAGCCACCAGGTCCAGGACTTGAACCACAGTCGGCCATGTAGGAATGCAACACCTTTAACCACCATGCCACTTGCTGGCCCTGTGATTTGCAGGAATTTTTAAGAGGGTGTTTTCTTTGCATTACCTTATAAATATGTTAATTTATCTGTTTATCTTTGTTTTTTTTTTTTAGGTTTTTATCATAGGGCTTGTACACTTGCCAGAGAGTAACAGAGAGACAGAGAGGGGAAACGTGCAGTCCCTTTTCCATTCTCTTCCGGGGATTTTGGGCACACATGCACATATGGGATCTCAAAATCAAATTGGCCATGTGGAAATCCAGTGCTACCTACTGGCTCCTATCTGTTTCTTTTTCTTTTCTTTTTTTTTTTAGATTCTATATACAAATAGATTATAAATTGATATCGATACATGTTTATTATATTTTATGCATTGTATTTATTATTATATATTATGTGATTTTTTTGTATGTGTTTTTTTGCCCCAACAGTATATCCTTTCAGGCTCAGATGACTTCAACCTTTACATGTGGAGAATTCCTGCAGATCCAGAAGCAGGTGAGTTTCTCCTTGTATGAACCTGCTGCTATTGTTGGCTCTGTTGACCTTTGGCATGCTGTGCCCTATGAGGACAGCTCTGTAACAATAGAAGGAGATGTTTCTCTTTTACCATAATAAGCAATTCATCAGAAAAGTGACCAAAGGAAATTTTTAAATGAAAATTAGAAGCCAGGGACCAGTATATTGTGTTACATTGCTGGACTCCCACATGACTGACCATGGTTCAAGTCCCAGACCTGGCAGCTTGAAAATCATGTGAAGCACATATGCGTGCATGCCCAAAATCCTGAGAGGAGAATGGATGAGAAGGGCTTGTGGTGTGGCCATCCCCCCTACAGGGTGATTTCTCACCTTCTGTCTCATTTTCTCTCTCTCTCTCTCTCTGGCCAGCACACATGCCCTATAGCCAAAATCTCTCTCTAAGAAAAAATAAAATTAGAAGTCAGATTTAACTATATCCCTTATACATAACTTTATCTATCATAAATGTTGCTTTTCCTCCCAAGAAAAAGATCTCTTAGATCTTCTTTATGTCCTTTATTTCTTTCCTCTATCTCACACCTAGAATGTTTTTACCTTATTCCCCATGCTTTTCCTTTATCATCCATCTTCTCGTTTCTGTTTGTTATTCTTATAACAGTCATACGGGCCTCTTCCTTTACTTTGGCCTGCCTGTCATATTACCTAAAGAGAGGCTTTCTCTGTTGACAGACAGGTAGGTTTTGGTGACCCCAAATATCGAAGAAACTAAGAAGAAATATTTCTGCATTTTCTCTAGAAGTGTTAGTAAAGCTTGCAGCTTTCAGTAAATTTGAATTTAAGCCATCTGAGCTTTCAACCAGCCTGGATCAATCTTCTCCATTCTTGATAATAGTGTTACCTGCCAGTAGAAAAATGTCTCTTTTCTTATACCCAGGGTAGCTCAACACAGCCATCTACTCCACGTGATAAATGGCATAAGCTGGAAAGCAGTCATTAGGAAAATAATAGAGGACTGTGCCAAGCGTATTACACGAAACATGTCTAATGCTCAGAATTTATATGAACATTTGTGGTTTTGCCTATTGCTGAATTAACAAAACTGTTACCAAATATCTGCCTTTCAAAACCTACTAGGGCCTACTTTTGGTGTAACTATCCAGTTGCTGTGGTCTGGTTACCTAAAGAAGCTACAAAAGTACTTTTCCCCTTCTGGAATTTGGAAAGCATAAGTGAAGCAGCTGACCTCTGAAACACAGATGGGGGACTGGCAGGTGGCATGGTGGTAAAGGACGCTGGACTCCCACATGGCTGACCACAGTTTGAGCCCCGGATCTGACGACTTGCTTTCTCTCTCACTCTCTCTCTCTCTTGCTCTGTTCCTCTCTGGTCACATTAATATAATAAATAAGAATTTTCAAAGCTGTTTTTTTAAGACCACACACACACACACACACACACACACACACACACACAGATAGGACAGCAGTAGTCTGCCGGATCTGAGAGTGATGCTCTAGCACTGGAGGCAGTTCTGGATTAAGTCTCCTATCCCACTAACTCCTCAAATGATTAACTGAGAAATAATCTTCAGGTTAAATTGTGTCTTTTACCTGATCTTAAAAGCTTTTCATTAAGTCAAGGTGACTTTTAAGATAGGAAGTGGGTAATTCCCCCCTCCTTCCCAGACTGTTCTCTGGAGTCTTTTCCATTTCTGTATGAAGAGAGAATGGGGAACTGGCCCGTTGTGCAGTGGATAAGTGCTGCACACTTAATTAAAAGCTTTCACCCCACCACTGTGCTTCATGTCCCTGATATAAACCTTTTTAAGTTCAATCCAGTTGGAACCCCCAGGCCTCTGCTTATGTAGGAAAAGGACAGTTTCCTTGCCACATGTGATAGTGTAACTGCTCTTTGAACAGTTTTTCAGCTCATCTTATTTTCAGCCCTAATCTTCAGCCTTGCTTCAGGAATACTTGGCACTTATTTTATATATAAAATCTAGTGGTTTTTTTGTCGTAGTTTTTGGGGGGTGGAGAGGTTTTTGCTATACAGTGTGTGCGCTTGCCAGAGAGACAGAGAGACAGAAAGCGAGAAATCACCCCCCCAGGGGGGATGGTCACACCACAATCCCTTCTCCTCCATTCTCCTCTAGGAATCTTGGGCATGCACGCACATGCACCTGGTGTGAGTTTAAGTCACCAGGTCTGGGACTCGAACCGCAGTCAACTGACTACATGGGAGTCCAGCAACATAGCCATTACGCCAACTGCTGGTCGCTAAAATTTGTATTTTTAAATCTTGGCAATTCATATTTATTAAAAATAATCAGTAAGGCTCAGCAAGCCAGACATCTGAGGGCTAGATACATCCATTGGGTTTTAGCTTTGAATACTTAGATGAAGAAAACCCTACCAGGAAACTCCTCATCCAGACTACTGGACTTTGACTTAAACAGTTATGGACCACGGACAACTGCACGTTCTCTCCCTATGCACACCTGTTCTGTAGAAGATACCAAAGCAAGCTGATAAGGAGAAGCCGTCTCACTGTCACATACCTTGATGATACAGTCAGAACTTGACACTGAATAACAGCCAGTCAGCATTTAGTGAATGCCTGCTGTTTGCTTCACAGCGTGTGCCAAATACTGAGAACGAGAGGAGGGAAAGCAGTCCTGAGTGTGAGCCAAACGCAAGGGCACCTTTTCATTCTCTACTCGGCTCTTCAGAGACTGCCAGTCAGTCTTTATACAGATTCCAGTGAGATGAAATGTATTTACTATATATTTACTATAAATGTAATTACTATCAATGTATATATAGTAGTGACTTTTGGGACCAGTGATTGGCATAATGGTTACATCACTGGACTCCCACGCAGTAAACCGTGGTTCGAGGCCTGGACCTGGTGGCTTAAAACTCATACCAGACATCTGAGCATGGATGCCCAAAATCCCAAGAGGAAAACAGAGGAGAAGGGATTGCAGCATGGCAATCCTCCCTGGGGGGTGATTTCTCACTTACTGTCTTGCTGTTTCTGTCTTTCCAGTGAGTGCACGCACTCTATAGCAAAAGACTTTCTAAAAAGGTGGGGAGGAGCAGTAGGTGACGTGGTGTTTAAGGGCACTGGACTCCCACATAGTCGACTATGGTTTGAGTCCTGGAGCTGGCAGCTTCCTTTCTCACTTTTTCTCACTCTCTCTCTCTCTCCTTCTTTGGTTAAATTAAAAACAAACAAATAAATAAAGTTATGTAAAATCATTCTAAAAAAAAAACACACAGGGCCAGCAGATGGCATGGTGGTTAAGGGCCCTGGACTCACACGTAGCCAACCATGGTTTGAGCCCCAGACCAGGTGGCTTGCTTTCTCACTTTTCCTTTCTCTCTCTCACTCTGTCTCTCTCTGATCAAATTAAAATAAAAAAAGTTAAATAAAATAATACTTTTAGATAAAAACAATAGTGATTTAATAAACTTGCACAGTAATTCACATAGAACTTCCTAGTGGGCTAAGGAGATTATTTTGAGATGTGTTTAATACCTTTGCCCACAGTAAATATTGCTACCATTTTTTTATTTGATGTCAAATAATAACTCATTTCTAAAAAAATCCCTTTCAAAAAAAATTAAAAGAAGCGGGGGGGGGGGGGGCTTCCCGTGCAGTTCAAGTCCCAGACCTGGCAGTTTGAAAATCACACCAGGTGCAGGTATCTGCCTGCCAAAATCTCAGAAGACTCGGGGGGTGGGGGAGAGGGAAGGATTGTAGTACAGCCATTCTCCAGGGGATGGAGGTGGTGATTTCTTGTTCTCTCTTTCTCTTTTTCTGTCCCTGGAGAGCATACATGCCATATAGCAAAAACTACCAAAAAAGGGGGGGTGGGGGTTGGAATAGAACTGGAAATTTTGTGGTAGCAAAGAAAAATCTCACGAAATATATTTTATACTTCTGAAGTAGGTAAGAAGGGCATTACATTTGTTTCATTTTTCTTTTTTCTTTTTTTCTTTTTTTTTTTAAAGATAGGGTCTTTTAGATCCCCCTGTTTCAGCCTCTCAGCTGGGACAACAGGTACATAGCACCATACCCATTCTTTGCTGTGTCGCCCAGGCCAGCCTCAAGCTTGAGATCCTCTAGCCTCAACGTCCCCAGTTCAGTGGGATTACAGATGGACATCACTATAGTGATCCTTTAGGTTGGACCAGAAATCAGACCGTGGTTCCAGCCTGTAGAACACAGCAGCATAGCAGCATGTGCCACCACAGCTGAGCCAAAGAGTTTCTTTTTTGTGTGTGGTAATTCCAAAGATAAAATAAAAACACCAGCAGTTATATAGAGAGCCATTAGTCTCAAAATCATACCTGGAGTATAGTCCTGTGTTTGCCTAACTAGAGGACCAAGTGAGTATAGGCAAGTTACGTAACAATACTTATCTTACTGTTTCTTCTGTAAAATGCCCCCTCCTCCACCTCCCAGATTATGTTGATTTAATAATCTTGGAAGCTTTCTAAAGACTGTGTATCTAATGTAAGACATTGTTATGGCTATGTTTAGTAAGATTGGTATAAAGCTATAACTTTCAAAGCATTCTATCCCTAGTAACTTAGGTATAGAAGTAATAGATTTGGCAAAGTGTTAGAGGAGAATGTGTCTTGAAAATATTTATGTTGCCCTTTTTTCCCTTCCCTCTGAATCTTGTTAGGAGCTTTAGGGTTTTCATAGATAATAATCATTTTCCTTGAGATACGCCGCCACTCTAAGACCTTACTATTTATTTATTTATTTATTCGAAGACTTATGTAATAAAGTTGAAAAGCCTGGTTCTAAATTCTTTTTTTTTTTCTAAGAGTTATGTATTTTGGGACCAGCAGTTGGCGTAATGGCTGTGTTGCTGGACTCCCATGTAGTCGACTGCAGTTTGAGTCCTGGACTCGGTGGCTTAAACTCACGCTGGGCACATGTGTGCCCAAGATCCCGAGAGGAGAATAGAGGAGAATGGAGGAGAAGGGATTGCGGCATGGCCATCCTCGCAGGGGGTGATTTCTCACTTTCTGTCTCTCTGTCTGTCTCTGTTTTTTCTGGCGAGCGTGTATGCCCTATAGCAAAAACCTCTCAGAAAAAAAGAGTTATGTATTTTAATTTTATTTATTCATTCATTTATTTAAATTTGGCCAGACAGAGACAGAGACAGAGAGAGAGAGAAAAAGAAAGTCACTAGGTCCATGACTCAACCCATGGTCAGCCATGTGGGAGTGTCTGGCACCTCAACTGCCACACCACTCACTAGCACTAGTTCTAAATTCTTGATTCATTCATCTTCTAGTTGGGGGCTTTGGAAAAATTTTCCTATCTTGGCAAACTGTTTATTTATCTGTAAAAAATAAGGATAATAACATCATCAGCAACAACAACGTCTGCCTTCTTGAGGTTATTATGAGAGTAGCAACTCAATGATTGTTACTCCTCATTAAGAACGATTTCTTGGGAACCAGCAGTTAGTGTAATGGCTATGTCGCTGGACTCCCACATAGTCGACCGTGGTTCGCGTCCCGGACCCAGTGGCTTAAAACCCACGCCGGGTGCGTGTGCGTGCCGAAGATCCCGAAAGGAGAATGGAGGAGAAGGGATTGCAGTGTGACCATCCCCCCTGGGGGGTGATTTCTCACTTTCTGTCTCTATGTCTCTCTCTATCTGTCTGGCGAGCGCACGCGCCCTATAGCAAAAAACCTCTCCCCAAAAAAAAGAACGATTTCTCCCTTTTTAAATTCCCCTTTTAGAAACTCCTTGTACATAAAGGCATTTTCCATCTTGGTGCCTCCCTGAATTACTGTTCATGCATGTTGGCTGTTCTTGACTCATCTAGTTTAAAAAGGTTTTCTTATGTGACAGATTTTTCCCTGACTGGAAGGGGGAAAATGTGCATTTTTATTGCCAAGTCACTGCAGCCACCCCCACTGGCAAGAGGCTGATGAAGTAGTCTAGAAACAGCTGTAACTGCATTTTCATGGGCCTGCATATATGTGTAAGCTCCATCCCTCTTCCTTTTCCCAGACGTGTATTCACTCTCAGTGAGTTGGGTTTCCTTCCCTTTAGTAGGAAAAACAACTGTTTTTAATTGGTCACAAGTAGTTGGTTGCAAACACATGTGAAGGACAGATGATGAAAGGAGAATTCAGTATAATTGACTTTTTTGTGCAATTAAGAGTTGCTGCCTGTGGTGTTCTTTGAGCTTTACTGACAGCATTGGCTATCCCCATCTGGCTCTTCTCATCTCTTAAGTGGTTCTATGGTATGGTCCCCAGGAGGCAGCTACTGCTCTCTCTGTATTGTTAGTATTTCTTGTTGTTGTTGTTTTTAGAGAGATTTTTTGCTGTAGTGCATGTGTGCTTGCTCAAGAGACAGAGACAGAAAGCAAGTAATCACCCCCTAGGAGGGTTGGCCACATCGTAGTCCCTTCTTGTCCAGTCTCCTCTCAGGATTTTGAGCATTCACACACATGCACCCAACGTGATTCTTAAGCTGCTGGGTGTTGGACTCAAACTGTGGTCGACTATATGGGAGTCCAGTGACGAAACCATTATGCCATCTGCAGGTCCCAGTATTCTTGATTGTACCTCTGTTTATAGTTGAAACTTGAAGACCTTGTGACTGTTCATTCAGGCCTTTGGAAATGCTCAGAGGTTATTGGGTACCTCTTTCAAAAGTAGCCATTATCCCTCATACTTTTAATTCTACCAGTAGAATCAGAAATGAAAGATATTGTGTGAATAGTACTTACCAGACCTCACTTTAGCAGACAGTACACAGTTTTAGCTGCCTTCTTCCAGCTTTGTTTCAGAGAAAATAATGAGGGCTTTTACTTCAATTTGTTCACTTTTTAAATATCCTTGTAGAAGACACCATGCAAAGTTCTGTGACCCTTGAAAGATAAATACTTTCTTACTTTTTTTTTTTTTGAGAGGTTTTTGCCATAGGGCGCGTGCGCTCGCCAGACAGAGAGAGAGAGACAGAGAGACAGAAAGCGAGAAATCACCCCCCAGGGGGGATGGCCACGCCGCAATCCCTTCTCCTCCATTCTCCTCTTGGGATCTTGGGCACACTCGCACACGTGCCTGGAGTGAGTTTTAAGCCACCGGGTCCGGGACTCGAACTGCAGTTGACTACATGGGAGTCCAGCGACATAGCAATTACGCTAACTGCTGGTCCAACACTTTGTTACTTTAATAGAGCTTCTAGTATAATGGTGATGAGAAAAGAGGTGTATACACGTACGTACACATTCGATTTAAAAGTGGATTTTGAGGCCCATAAAAAAAGATAATTAAGGGGAACTGCGGTTCGCGTCCCGGACCCGGTGACTTAAAACTCACGCCGGGCGCGTGTGCGTGCATGCCCAAGATCCCGAGAGGAGATTGTGGCGTGCCCATCCTCCCTGGGGGGTGATTTCTGGCTTTCTGTCTCTCTGTCTTTCTCTGTCTGGCAAGCGCACGCACCCTATAGCAAAAACCTCTCTCCAAAAAAAAAAAGATAATTAAGGAGAGTTTGAAGAGATTTTGGGAGATTGGTAAAGCATTTTGAAGGACTCTGAAGGACCAGTGGGATTTTAGTTCCTTCCTTTCTCTGCTCTTAAAAAAAAAAAATCCAAAATTGGCAGCAGGAAGATTGAAAAGCACTTCAATAACCCATGGGAGATAGAACCCAGAAATGGAAGGGTTTTGTTTGTTTTTTTTTTGCGTACTTGTATTCCACAGCTTAATACACTCACATATTTTCATTCATTCACCAAATATTTACTGAATATTTACTGTGTGCTGACCTCTGTTCTAGGTACTTGCATTATAGCAGAGACAAAGGAGTTCTGCCATCATAGAGCCCAGAGTCTAAAGGGGGAAGGAAGTATGCAATAAGCAATATATGTAATAAATCACATAGTATGCTTAAAAAGGTTAGCAGTGCTGTAGAAGAAGCAGAGCAGAATGAGGCAGATAGCTCACGGTATTCAGGTGTGATCAGGAGACACAATTTTAGATAGGATGTTAAGTTTATTGGCCTCACTGAGAAAATTACATTTCAGCAAAAACCTCAAAGTGGTGAGGAGGAGATAGCCATGCAGAAACCCGAGGGAAGAGCATTTCAGGGAAATCATTTCAGGGTAAAGTCCTGACATGTGTGCTGGTACGTTTGATAAACGGCACAGAGGCCAGTGTGTTGAAGCAGAATGAAGAAAGGGAGAATAGTAAGAGATGAAGGTAGGGGTAAGTAGGGTATGGGGGTGTCCAATCATTACTCTTACTGAATAAATGGTGAACTGTTAGAGAATTCTGAGCAGAGAAGTGACATAATCTGACTTTTTTTTTTTTCATTCATTCATTTTAATTTGACCAGAGAGAAAGTGAGAAAGCAATCCACTAGGTCCGGGACTCGAACCGTGGTCAGCCATGTGGGAGTGTCTAGCATCTCAGCCACCACATCATCTGCTGATCCCCATGATAAGACTTTTTTTTTTGGAGAGGTTTTTTCACTATAGGGTGCGGACGCTCGCCAGACAGACAGAGAGAGACATAGAGACAGAAAGTGAGAAATCACCTCCCAGGGGGGATGGTCTCGCCGCAATCCCTTCTCCTCCATTCTCCTCTTGGGATCTTGGGCACGCATGCACACGTGCCCGGCGTGAGTTTTAAGCCACCGGGTCCGGGACGTGAACCGCGGTCGACTACGTGGGAGTCCAGCAACATAGCCATTACGCTAACTGCTGGTTCCCGATAAGACTTTTTAAAGAAGATCACTGCCCGCTGAGTTGAGGATAGATGATAGGGCTGCCAGGTATAGAAATGGGAAGAAGTAGTAGGAGTCTCCCATGGTACAGGTGAATAGTGGTGGTGGCTTGAACCAAGCTTATAGGAGTCTAGATATATTCTGAAGGTAAAACCATCAGGATTTCCTGAAAGATGGGTAGGGCGAGGGCTGGGAGAAGATTGTGGTGTAGACAATTTGAGATGTCTCTTGATTATCTAGAGACATTGAAGAAAGAGGTTAGAAGTCTAGAGTTCAAGAGAAAGGTCTGGATTAGAAATAAAAATTTATGTTTTAGTGTCACACAGTATTTCAAGTTGTAAGATTGGATGAGATCACCAAGCTAGTAAATACAGCTAGTCAAGAGAAAGGGACCAAGAACTGAGCCCACAGCATTCCACTGTTTATAAGTGGAGGCGCCAAAAAGGAGCTTTAGAGGTTAATGAAGTAGCCAGAAAACCAAGATAGTAATTCTAAGAAATTAGATGAAGAAAGTGCATCAAAGAGGAGGCATCTATGTTGACTCGCGATGCTTGTCCTGCAGTGTTGGTGGGAATGTAAACTAATACAGCCACTGTAGAGAACAATATGGAGATTCCTCAAAGACCTACAAATAGAACTATTATATGATCCAGCAATCCTACTCCTGGGTATCTACCCAAAGAATAGGAATGCACTCAGTCGGAAAAACACTTGCACATCCATGTTTGTTCTCATTATTTACAATTGTCATTATTCACAATTGCTAAGACTTGGAACCAACCCAAATTCCACAAACACAGGAATGGATTGAAAAAGTGTGGCACATATACACTACAGAATACCACTCAGCCATAAAAAAAAAAAAAAAAATTAGATCATAGCATTTGAAAGAAAGTGGACAATTATGGAAGACTTACTATGAGGCGAAGCAAGCCAGACTATAAAAGAGAGGCATTGTATATCCCCACTTAATATAAACTAAATGTCTGCTCTCTATAGCTGAAACTGGATAATATAAAGGCATGAAGAGCAACTGTAGACACGAGAGACAGTGTGAGAGGAGGGTGGAAAATGGCAAATATTAAGAGGGAGGGAATCAAGGAGAAAAAAGAAGTAAAACAGTTAAACACAAAGTGAATAATTATCTGTTGAAGACAACAGGTATGGTAATATCTTTGACTGGGCCAATATTCAGTGTATTCTGGGTGGAAAAATCCATTTTGTTTTGCTGATGGAAATAATCAACTCTGCAAAAATAATAATTAATACAGTTTATTTCTAAGCATGAATGTGAGTGACCTAGTCCAGGAAAGGAGGCAAAACATGCCTTTCTCAGGGTGATCAGGTTCCTTTTATTTGATTTTGAGAGCAAGAAGTTTGGAATTTAGTGAAGAGTTTTCCATTGGTCTGTCCCAAGAAGTCGGGACATGTGGAAGGGGGGGAGCTTGTAGTTTATAGGTGGGTTTTATAGTTTGTAAGTTTGCTGATTGGAGAAGGAAAGTTGCTCAATCAGAAGAGAATGTATTTTAACGGAGATAAGACGGCTTAAGACATATCACAAAGATATTATGCCAGGGATAGATGTAGGAAGAATCCTGTTATCAATGGGTCAAAATGGTCTGTCTATGTTTCTGTGAATGACTCCCTTTAGGTTCTCTGAAAAGGATTCTGCAAAATAGAATAAAGCAACCTGACTTCCGTCCTCGGTATGCTGTAATGATATACAATGAATGAGGGTAAAATAAAACAAAAATAAAAGATTTTTTAAAAAGTCACAATACCCTTTATGCCCGTGAGCAATACGGATAACAATTTTTTATGGAGAAAAATCACAATAAAGAGAAAATGTGTTTCTAAAAGACAAAAAATGAGTTAGGGTGAAAAACCAATTAGTCATTAGATTCTTGGGTGAATGTTGATACTGAATTCAAATTAGGTTCAATTGCCCAAGTGCTATAAAACCAAACCACAAGCACATGGTGTGATGAAAGAAAGCATAGCTTTATTGCAAAGCACAAAGCAAGGGGAGCAGGTAGCTTGTGCTGAAAAGACCCAGGCTCCCCAAGATGTTCCCCACAGGCATTTTTAAAAAAGAATTAGTTATTTAATTTCATTTGTTATTATTCTTTTCATTTGACCAGATAGACAAAGAGAGAGAGAAAGGGAAAGTGAGAAAGCAAGCCGCCAGGTCCAGGACTCGAACCATGATCAGCCATGTGGGAATCTAGAGCCTTTAACCACCATACCACCTGCTGCCCCCCACCCTAGCATTTTTAAGGGCACAATTAGGGGTCAGGTCCCCAGCAAATAGTCAGCTCAGTGATTGATTAAAGAGGATGTGATCATCTTTGGGCATTCTTTTTTTTTTTTTGAGAGAGAGAGGTTTTTTTTTTTTTTTTTGCTATCGGGCACGGGCGTCTGGAGAAACAGAGGGAGGAAAGTGAGAAATCACCCCCCAGGGCGGATGGCTACTCTGCAGTCCCTTCTCCTCCGTTCTCCTCTCGGGATCTTGGGCGCACATGCACACATGCCTGGTGTAAGTTTAAGGCACCGGGTTCGGACACGAACCGCGGTCGACTACGTGGGAGTCCAGCGACATAGCCATTACACTAACTGCTGGTCCCTCTTGTGGGCATTCTTGATTAGTAAGGCCTTAGATAATCAAATTTCTGTTCATATTTCTGGAGCCATTCAGCCTGGGGTCTTTGAACTCACATCACAGCCAGTAGTTTCCATCTTATAAAACATCTTACATATTGAAATGAAAACATTATCTTTCCTTTAAGTGAGAGTTTTAGAGATCAAATGGCCCTTATTCTTGGCCAATGTTGTTTCATGATCATAACCAAAGTCTGAAGACTTATGCCTTACTCTGGGCTATTAAAATGTAAATTAACTTTGCATTCCAAGAACCTTAGAAAATACACTCTGCTTTTAGTTCAGCCCTTATTAATTTTCCATTTGGGAAATTCTCACTTTTTCTTTAACAGGGAAAACTGAGGGCCACCTATCTTAAGGAGTCCCTGCTCAATTTCAATACCACATACATTATCACATGCGGAATTTTTCCAATCCCAAGTCTTATTGCTTATGGAAGGACTAAGTAGTTACAGAGATTAGGTGTTCGTTTGAATAATCACTACTACATGTTTTTTTTTTTTGGAGAGATTTTTCACTGTAGGGCGCGTGCGCTCGCCAGACAGACAGAAAGAGACATAGAGACAGAAAGCGAGAAATCACCCCCCAGGGGGGATGGTCACGCCGCAATCCCTTCTCCTCCATTCTCCTCTTGGGATCTTGGGCACGCACGCACACGCGCCCAGCGTGAGTTTTAAGCCACCGGGTCCGGGACACGAACCGCGGTCGACTACGTGGGAGTCCAGCGACATAGCCATTACGCTAACTGCTGGTTCCCACTACTACATGGTTTTTCAACTTTTCCCCCTACAAATAGTATCACCTCTTTATGTGTTTACTCATAAAGAGGTAATTTCTATAGGATTTTTGTCTACAGCTACCAGATGAGGTTCTCCCAGCTTTTCTAGACCATAATCTCTCTTTTTACCTTAGTACAGTTTTTAAAATACTACTCTTAATATTGTTCTTCACTAATTTCCATTTTGCAATCATTTTTCAAGTCCTTATTTGCTTCACTCTACTCTTACTATCTCAGATATGTTAACATCTAAATCTTGAAGATCAAAGATACTTCTCTCTTTTTGAGGGCTGGTGCTCTGTTGCTTGGAAATGCAAATTTCATCTCCTATCATCTTGATGTTTTGTCTTCCATCAGCCCTTTCCAGTCATCTAGTCTCTGGCTTCCCATTACTGCTTTCACTATACCCTCCATAATCTTAGTAGTGCTTAATAGTTGCTCCTTCCCATTCTCACTTAGGAAAGGGGAAAAAAATCCAAAGACTCTGGCAAGAAAATGAGTACGATTTTTGATCCAGGTTGTATTTAAAAATTATTTTAGTACAGAATACTTAAATGTCCTGTTCTATAGCCTCAAGTCCCATCACGGTTGATAAGATAAGTTGCTGTTAGACCAAGGCATCAGGAAATCTTGACCACTTTCTTTTAGCTTTTGAATCCATAGCCAGGTCATTTTTGCAGGACTCTGTAAAGCAAATATAATTGACAAGAAACGGAAGTGTCTGAATTTGGTTAGAAATGAGAGTAGCATTCTGACTCTTGAGAGGCCTGAAGGCATAAACTCTGGGCTGCTGAATATCATGAAAAGAAGAACATAAGTAGAGAAAGGGAAGGAAATTAGGACCCTACTACTTCCACCTTGTCTTCTCTGGGGGACATTTGGCCTTTGCACCTTAGAAAGATCTCTACCTGGATTCTGAGCAAGTTGGTGTTTTTGAGTTGTGTTTCCTGGGATCCTGGGGTCCCCTAAGGTAGTAAATGAGTCACTGATGCTGGAATTCTCTGAGGTGGCCTGTGCTCATTTTCTCTTCTGAGGTTTTACAATCAAACAGATAAGGTAATTTATAGCTTTCTCTACCTTGTCAGCATCCCTTCTAAACCAAAGAAACTTGGATATATGAGACATTGGCCTTAACTTACAAACAAAACTACAAAGGAATGCCAGCATATTTAGCTAAGCCAGCCAGAGCAGATAGCTCACACAAAGGGCCCAAAGGAATGACTCTTGTACAGAACCATATAAAAAGCAGCTCAAAAGTGAGTCAGGCCCTTTTTCCTGGGTATGTGCTGTTTTGTTCTTTGGTACTCATTTTTAGTGATTATATCATGACTCAGCTAGACACCCGTGGGATGAGACTGATCCTCAGATGGGCCCCTTTCTTACAAGTTTAGAGATAAATCTTTTTTTTTTTTTTTGGAGAGATTTTCACTGTAGGGCGCGTGCGCTCGCCAGACAGACAGAGAGAGACATAGAGACAGAAAGCGAGAAATCACCCCCCCAGGGGGGATGGTCACGCCGCAATCCCTTCTCCTCCATTCTCCTCTCGGGATCTTGGGCACGCACGCACACGTGCCCGGCGTGAGTTTTAAGCCACCGGGTCCGGGACGTGAACCACGGTCGACTACGTGGGAGTCCAGCGACATAGCCATTACGCTAACTGCTGGTTCCCTTAGAGATAAATCTTGAAGGGGGACCATGTAGGTTATGTTGTTGTTGGGGAAAATTTTTCTATGCCTATCTCCTCCTAGTTTTTAAAATAATTATTGTATTTATTATTATTATTATTATTATTAATTATTTCTATTTTACTATGGCCAGAGACAGAGAGAGAGAGAGAGGGAAAGTGAAAACAAGCTGCCAGGTCTGGGCTTGGAAATGCGGTCCGCCCTGTGAGAGTCCAGTGCCTTAACCACTGCACTGCCTCCTGACCCTTACTACTTCTGATTTTATCCTGCTATTGACCAGCAGTGTCTGGCTAGGTAACAGGGCAATAGAGACCTCAGGTTATGATCCATATTGGCATCTTGACTTTAGCTGTTTCTTTCTCTCTCTCTCTCTCTTTTTTTTTTTTTGAGAGGTTTTTGCTATAGGGTGCGTGCGCGCCAGACAGATAGAGAGAGACAGAGAGACAGAAAGCAAGAGATCACTCCCCGGGGGGATGGCCACGCTGCAATCCCTTCTCCTCCATTCTCCTCTCAGGATCTTGGACACACGCCCACACACGTGAGTTTAACCTGCCAGGTCCAGGACTCAAACCGCAGTCGACTACACGGGAGTCCAGCAACAAAGCCTTTAGGCCAACTGCTGGTCCCAACTTAGCTTTTTCAACTAAAGCAAAGACTGTCAGTTTATACAAACTCCAAAAATAATAAAAAATTTATTCTCAAAAAATAGGACATTGTGGGATCAGCAGTTAGCATAATGGCTATATCACTGGACTCCCAAGTAGCCGACCGCGGTTTGAGTCCCAGACCCGGTGTCTTAAACTCACACCGGGCGTGTGTGCATGCGTGCCCAAAATCCCAAGAGGAGATTAGAGGAGAAGGGATTGTGGTATGGCCATCCCCCCTTGGGGAGTGATTCCTCGCTTTCTGTCTCTCTGTCTCTCTGTCTTCCTGGCGAGTGCATGTGCCCTATAGCAAAAATCTCTTCAGGAAAAAAAAAAAATTAGAACATTGTATTTTGACTGTATAATAGCAGCTGTATTCAATCATTTGAAACCTGAGATCCAGGCAGGAAACTAAAGAAGACCTGTTTGAAGCCCATTCATTGCTGATTTTGTGTACATAGCCTTGGTTACCTTAAACAAATGGCCATAATAATTCTTTTTTTTTTTTTGGAGAGGTTTTTATTTTGCTATAGGGCGCGTGTACTCACTAGAAAGACAGAGAAACAGAAAGTGAGAAATCACCCCTCAGGGAGAATGGCCACGCTGCAAACCATTCACTGTCGGCGTTTAGGCCACCAGGCATGGGGCTAAAACTGCAGTCGACTACATGGGAGTCCAGTGACATAGCCGTTACGCTGACTGCTGGTCCCATGGTTGAGATTTTTAACCTTTTTTTTTTTTTTTGGAGAGATTTTCACTATAGGACGCGTGCGCTCACCAGACAGAGAGAGACATAGAGACAGAAAGCGAGAAATCATCCCCCAGGGGGGATGGTCACGCCGCAATCCCTTCTCCTCCATTCTCCTCTCAGGATCTTGGGCACACACGCACACGCGCCCAGCATGAGTTTTAAGCCACCGGGTCCAGGTCGCGAACCACGGTCGACTACGTGGGAGTCCAGTGACATAGCCATTACGCTAACTGCTGGTTCCCGGGATTTTTAAACATTGATACTTTTCAGTTATTCTTTCGATACGAAAGTTACTATAGTTGTATTCTAAGTAACCTTTAGAGAAAAATCGGTCTGTTGATAAAAATTAGTTTAGACTCTCCATGTTCTCCTTTGGCATTACTTATTCTTCAGTTGCACTCTCCTCAAGCACTTTCCGTACAAGAAGCACATATGTACTTCATGTTTTATACCCCAGGTTCTAGGAATGCAGGAGGGAATAAGATCCACTTCTGCTCTCTTGAAGTATTCAGAGATGGCCGTTTGATGACATGGCCTATGGTGACATAGTGCGTATGTTCAGAGTCCCATTGGACCCAATCTGATTGAAATCCTGACTCTGCCATTTACTAGGTGTATGACCTGAGATAGGTCACTATATTCACCTCAGTCACTTAAATTCTTTCTTTCTTTTTTTTTTTTAAGGCAGAAGATTAAACAAGACATTGATACTAGGTTTAGCCCAAGTTTCTTTGATAGTGACTGTCCAAGTGAGGGTAGAGGTAAGAGTAGGATATCAGAAAAGTATAATTCAGGGGCCAGCAAGTGGCGTGGTGGTTAAGGGATCTGGGCTCCCACATGGCTGACCACAGTTTGAGTCCCCACCTGGAGGCTTGCTTTCTCTCTTTCTCACTTACTCTCACTCTGTCTCTCTTTGGTCAAATTAAAGATAAATAAATAGAAATATAAAGTTAAATAAAAAATAATTCTTAAAGAAAAAATAGTGCAGTTCAGAGTATACCTGTGTACAGGAATGCTATTAGTCAAATCATCCTTATCCAGAAAAAAATAGACCCACAGAGACTCCTTGGAGATGAAAGAACCCTGAATAAAGACAACTGTTTTAGACTCCATAGATTCCCATGGATCTCTCTTCCCTAAATCTCTCAAGTTTATTTTTGTTTGACAAGATCATATTCCCCTCCTCCACTCTAGGAACACGTGAATCCAACTGCCTGAGGATTTCCACTGTGGCTGCCTACCTGAGTGCTCATCCTTTCCTGATCCTCCATTAAAAATCCACCAATTCTGTGTATTAGTCACTCCTTTCTTTATTATATTTTTGAGATAAGGGGCTTTGTGTGTGTGTGTGTGAGAGAGGTTTTTGTTATAGGGTGTGTGCACTCGCCAGAGAGACAGAAAGTGAGAAATCACCCCCCATGAGGGGTAGCCACACCGCAGTCCCTCCTCCTTCATTCTCCTCTCCATATCTTGGACATGCACGCACACGTGCCCAGCATGTTTAAGCCACCAGGTCTGGGACTTGACCATGGTTGACTACATGGGAGTCCAGCGACATAGCCATTATGTCCACTGCTAGTCGCAGCTAGTCACTTCTTTCTTTCTTTCTTTTTTTCTTTCTTTCTTTCTTTCTTTCTTTCTTTCTTTCTTTCTTTCTTTCTTTTTTAGTGAACTTGATGTTGTTTGGCTGAGATATAAATAACTTTGAGTGTACTATCCATCTGGACAATTTAGATGCAGCCATCCCTTGGTATCTGTTGGGGAGTGGGTCCAGGACCCATAGGATACCAAACTCTGGGTGCTCAAATCCCTTATATAAAATGGCATAGTGGGGCCAGCAGGTGGCATAGTGGTTAAGATATTGGACTCCCACATGGTTGACTGTGGTTTGAGTCTTATGTTGCAGCTTGAAAATCATACGAGGCACATGTGTATGTATGTCCAAAATTCTAAGAGGAGAATGGAGAAGGGATTACAGTGTGCCGTCTCCCCTAGTGGGTTATTTTTTCCTTTCTGTCTTTCCAGCGAGCACACACTCCCTATAGCAAAAATCTCTCCAAAAAAAAAAATCAATAAATAAAATGACATAATAGGCCCAGCACACAGGGCTGGTAGCACAGCATTCTGCAGTGGAATGCATATGCAAGATTGGAATTCAACTCCCACATTGGCCTGTACATGCCAGGCATGCACATCTGTAATTCTAGCTGGTTGAGAAAAGCTGGGGTGGAGGGTGTAGCAGCTGGAGAGCCTATTGGAAGTGTTTGTCTTTCTCTCTCTCTCAATAAATAAATATACTTTAAAAAGAAGCATAGTATTTGCATTTAACTTATATATCTCCTCCTATATATCTTAAATCATCTTTACTTATAATACCTGATACAATGTAAATACTATGTAAATAGTTATACTATATTGACTTAGTTTTTAATTCTTGTTTTTTTTTAAAAAAAAATTATTAATAATGTCAAATATGGAGAAAAATCTTGACAAAAGACATTTTTATTGCATGCCAAATAGTAGCACTAGAATTGGGACTAAGTTGGCGTTGAGATTTTTAACCTTTTTTTTTTTTTTTGGAGAGATTTTCACTATAGGACGCGTGCGCTCACCAGACAGAGAGAGACATAGAGACAGAAAGCGAGAAATCATCCCCCAGGGGGGATGGTCACGCCGCAATCCCTTCTCCTCCATTCTCCTCTCAGGATCTTGGGCACACACGCACACGCGCCCAGCATGAGTTTTAAGCCACCGGGTCCAGGTCGCGAACCACGGTCGACTACGTGGGAGTCCAGTGACATAGCCATTACGCTAACTGCTGGTTCCCGGGATTTTTCACTATAGGACGCGTGCGCTCACCAGACAGAGAGAGACATAGAGACAGAAAGCGAGAAATCATCCCCCAGGGGGGATGGTCACGCCGCAATCCCTTCTCCTCCATTCTCCTCTCAGGATCTTGGGCACACACGCACACGCGCCCAGCATGAGTTTTAAGCCACCGGGTCCAGGTCGCGAACCACGGTCGACTACGTGGGAGTCCAGTGACATAGCCATTACGCTAACTGCTGGTTCCCGGGATTTTTAAACATTGATACTTTTCAGTTATTCTTTCGATACGAAAGTTACTATAGTTGTATTCTAAGTAACCTTTAGAGAAAAATCGGTCTGTTGATAAAAATTAGTTTAGACTCTCCATGTTCTCCTTTGGCATTACTTATTCTTCAGTTGCACTCTCCTCAAGCACTTTCCGTACAAGAAGCACATATGTACTTCATGTTTTATACCCCAGGTTCTAGGAATGCAGGAGGGAATAAGATCCACTTCTGCTCTCTTGAAGTATTCAGAGATGGCCGTTTGATGACATGGCCTATGGTGACATAGTGCGTATGTTCAGAGTCCCATTGGACCCAATCTGATTGAAATCCTGACTCTGCCATTTACTAGGTGTATGACCTGAGATAGGTCACTATATTCACCTCAGTCACTTAAATTCTTTCTTTCTTTTTTTTTTTTAAGGCAGAAGATTAAACAAGACATTGATACTAGGTTTAGCCCAAGTTTCTTTGATAGTGACTGTCCAAGTGAGGGTAGAGGTAAGAGTAGGATATCAGAAAAGTATAATTCAGGGGCCAGCAAGTGGCGTGGTGGTTAAGGGATCTGGGCTCCCACATGGCTGACCACAGTTTGAGTCCCCACCTGGAGGCTTGCTTTCTCTCTTTCTCACTTACTCTCACTCTGTCTCTCTTTGGTCAAATTAAAGATAAATAAATAGAAATATAAAGTTAAATAAAAAATAATTCTTAAAGAAAAAATAGTGCAGTTCAGAGTATACCTGTGTACAGGAATGCTATTAGTCAAATCATCCTTATCCAGAAAAAAATAGACCCACAGAGACTCCTTGGAGATGAAAGAACCCTGAATAAAGACAACTGTTTTAGACTCCATAGATTCCCATGGATCTCTCTTCCCTAAATCTCTCAAGTTTATTTTTGTTTGACAAGATCATATTCCCCTCCTCCACTCTAGGAACACGTGAATCCAACTGCCTGAGGATTTCCACTGTGGCTGCCTACCTGAGTGCTCATCCTTTCCTGATCCTCCATTAAAAATCCACCAATTCTGTGTATTAGTCACTCCTTTCTTTATTATATTTTTGAGATAAGGGGCTTTGTGTGTGTGTGTGTGAGAGAGGTTTTTGTTATAGGGTGTGTGCACTCGCCAGAGAGACAGAAAGTGAGAAATCACCCCCCATGAGGGGTAGCCACACCGCAGTCCCTCCTCCTTCATTCTCCTCTCCATATCTTGGACATGCACGCACACGTGCCCAGCATGTTTAAGCCACCAGGTCTGGGACTTGACCATGGTTGACTACATGGGAGTCCAGCGACATAGCCATTATGTCCACTGCTAGTCGCAGCTAGTCACTTCTTTCTTTCTTTCTTTCTTTCTTTCTTTCTTTCTTTCTTTCTTTCTTTCTTTCTTTCTTTCTTTTTTAGTGAACTTGATGTTGTTTGGCTGAGATATAAATAACTTTGAGTGTACTATCCATCTGGACAATTTAGATGCAGCCATCCCTTGGTATCTGTTGGGGAGTGGGTCCAGGACCCATAGGATACCAAACTCTGGGTGCTCAAATCCCTTATATAAAATGGCATAGTGGGGCCAGCAGGTGGCATAGTGGTTAAGATATTGGACTCCCACATGGTTGACTGTGGTTTGAGTCTTATGTTGCAGCTTGAAAATCATACGAGGCACATGTGTATGTATGTCCAAAATTCTAAGAGGAGAATGGAGAAGGGATTACAGTGTGCCGTCTCCCCTAGTGGGTTATTTTTTCCTTTCTGTCTTTCCAGCGAGCACACACTCCCTATAGCAAAAATCTCTCCAAAAAAAAAAATCAATAAATAAAATGACATAATAGGCCCAGCACACAGGGCTGGTAGCACAGCATTCTGCAGTGGAATGCATATGCAAGATTGGAATTCAACTCCCACATTGGCCTGTACATGCCAGGCATGCACATCTGTAATTCTAGCTGGTTGAGAAAAGCTGGGGTGGAGGGTGTAGCAGCTGGAGAGCCTATTGGAAGTGTTTGTCTTTCTCTCTCTCTCAATAAATAAATATACTTTAAAAAGAAGCATAGTATTTGCATTTAACTTATATATCTCCTCCTATATATCTTAAATCATCTTTACTTATAATACCTGATACAATGTAAATACTATGTAAATAGTTATACTATATTGACTTAGTTTTTAATTCTTGTTTTTTTTTAAAAAAAAATTATTAATAATGTCAAATATGGAGAAAAATCTTGACAAAAGACATTTTTATTGCATGCCAAATAGTAGCACTAGAATTGGGACTAAGTTGGCATCAGTCACCAAGGAGCAGTTTGGTACAATCTGAAACTTTTTGCTGTTATGAAAAAAAAATTATGGGGGACCAGCCAAAATTATGGCTATGTCGCTGGACTCCCACGTAGTCAACCGCGGTTCACATCCCGGACCCATTGGCTTAAAACTCATGCCAGGCGCGTGTGCGTGCGTGCCCAAGATCCCAAGAGGAGAATGAAGGAGAAGGGATTGCGGCGTGACCATCCCCCCGGGGGTGATTTCTTGCATGTGCGCTATAGCAAAAACCTCTCGGAAAAAAAAAATTATGTACCTGGCAGTAAGGAGGGAATCTCTTCATGGGCAAAGGAGGAGTTGGGTCAGGAAGTCAGAGTAGAAGACACCTTTAGAACTCTACTTCTGAGAAAGGGACATTGTTCTACTCATTTTCCCTCCAGACACTGAGACACTGAGACATGTTTGGGATGAATGTGTGAACAGGGTAGAGTTGGGAAAGGAGTGGAGGCATGTGGAATAGACTTGGCTTAATGATTTTTCATACCCTAATAATACACAGTTCTTGGGAGAGATTAAGAGGTTACTGTTGACTAAATAGACACTTATTTCTTTGGGTGCATCACATTTTGCCAGTTGGCTAGGGGTACAAGTTGCCCAGAGCATACAGAGCTATTGATGATTGCTCAGAAGTAACCTTGTCCAGAACTTGGGTGTGTGTGCTCTGTTTAGGTGTGATACCCTCACCAGTGAGGTTGAACCTTTGAGTTTATCCCAGGTTTGTGAATAATGACATCTTTATCCATGTTATAAGTTCCAGGCCTCTGGTACTTTTCTTATTCACTGCAGGAAAAAACCTATAGGGATGGCTCTTAAAACACAGCTTTCAGAGCCAGTGGATGGTGTAGCGGTTATATCGCTGGACTCCCACATTACTGACTGCAGTTCAAGTCCCGGACCCGGTAGCTTGAAAATCACACTGGGCTCATGTGTGTACATGCCTACGAACCTGGGAGGAGAATGGAGATTGAGGCCATGCCGCAGTCCATGAGGAGGGTGGTGGTTTCTTGCTGTCTCTCTCTCTTCAGTGAGCGCACGTGCCCTAAGACAAAAACTTCTTTAAAAAGAAAGACAAAACAAAACCAAAAACCCCCACAGTTTTCTATCAGTGGCCTCATGACTGTAAATCACGCATGGTGTCTGTAAGGCTTACTCTCTAATTCATATTCTCAGTACTTGGGGTACTGTTTGTTATGAAAGTGATTCAAATCTCTTTCTTTATCCTTTAGTTCTCCCTGCTGTCAGGGGTAAAAAGGATTTTATCCATTATTTCCCCAGTGGTTCTATTTTTGTTGGTTTGTTTGTTTTCTTTGTTTGCTATCTTCATCATAGAAATTGAGGGCAAATGGATCAGAGATTCTGTGTGTGTGTGTGCATTTAAGTCATTATATACCTGTGGCATTGCATTTCCCTAGCTCAGCTGCCTAACTATTCCCAAGCAGTTCAGTCTCATTTTGCTCATGATTGGCCTTTTCTAAGGTAACATTTGAATTCTATCTTGAGGATCAAAAACTTAAGAAATGTTTAAGTGGCTTTGCTTTCATTGACAATGGAATTGCAGTGGGTGGACGTGGGTAATGCTTAAAGGCTAAATAAAGGCTCTTGCTTGGTAAGAGCACATATGCTGAGAGGTGTTTCATTTTTCTTCTTTCCATAGCAACTTTATCTGTGAGATTGTGTTCTGCTGGTGGTATAGGTAATAAAAAAATCTCAGCTTCTGTTCAGAGCTATTTGTCTGCCATTACTATTATAGAACTATTTATTTTCCATTGTTTGATTTTTGTTTCCTTCTGTCTTCCCAGGTGGCATTGGTAGGGTGGTCAATGGAGCCTTCATGGTGCTGAAGGGGCATCGGTCTATTGTTAACCAGGTCCGATTTAATCCACACACCTACATGATTTGTTCTTCTGGTGTAGAAAAGATTATCAAGGTAAGACACTCTCCTTCTGCCCTTTTAGTTATCTTTACAGTTCATAATTAGAAGAAATTAGAAGCAATGTATGCAGGACTGCATATGTAAACATACTAAAACTATTTTAGAATCCTCAATGATTTTGACATATTATAACATATTGGAAAGTTTATTGAAAGGTGGTTTAAAACCCTCCTTTTAGAACCATTTTTTAATTAATCACTGGATTTTGAGCCAGAGGGCATCTTCTAGTCACGACCTGTGTGCTGCTACATTTCCAGTGGCCTTTGATCATGACTATGATGAATTCTGCTCTCCAAACCTCATCTGGAGGTTAGAAGAGCCAGCCACTTATCCCCTCAGTTACTAACTGCACAGTATGCGTTAAATTCTGTCCTAATATGGCACAGCTAAGACTAAGTGATTGCCAGAACAGTAGCTAAATTGTTTTAGGATATATTGGGTTGGAAAAGTCATGACTCATTTTTGCATAGAAAAATACTTCATGACTTTTCCAACAACCTAATATCAAAATACTACTGCACATAGTTGTGATTGAAGCAACTTGGGTGTGAATAACAACTACTTTAATCGTTTGCACATCAGCTGAACGAACTTACCTCTGCCAAGGAATTTTTTTACAACTGCGACAGAGGGACCCAGCCTGGCTGTGTCCATGGAAGGATGGCCCAGTGCCCGTCATTCACATTCTAGTTATTAGTAACCTCTTTCTGCATCTGAGGAAATGAGAATTCAGGGAAAATGGTGAATTCTTGATACCCTTGTGGCTAACTTAACTTTTAAGTAAGGGTAGAGGGCTTTCCTGCCAAAAGTTAAAGTTCTTCTATTTTTTTTCTTAAAATGACATTGAAAACCTGAGGGAGGTTTCAGAGAAAATATAAAAATCTGTTTATGGCAATTTAGTAATTGTCATTTTCTTTCCCTTTCTTTCTTCTTTCTTTCTTTCTTTCTTTCTTTCTTTCTTTCTCTCTTTCTCTCTTTCTCTCTTTCTTTCGCCAGAGTTAAATCTAGTTGTATTTGATGGCAGAAGGCAGCTATCATAAGTACAATATTGGCATGTGGGTCAATGTGGTTTTTTTTTTTTTTTTTTTTTTTGCCCTTAGTCCAACTTCCTTTTTTTAGGCTTTGTTGGTCTAGGGCTGACTTTCATGACTGCACACATTTTCCCGTAGGGCTAGACTGGGACTTTCAGATCATTTTTACTGACTTTTTCTTTTTACAGTTGATGAGATTTAAGTTATAAATCACTGTCCGAGGTCACACAGCTAATTAGTGGTGAAGCTAGGCCAGAGCCCTGTCCTCTGTTTCCCAGCACACCCGACAGCGGCCATGCTCGCCCTGCTGGATGCCCCCACTGGGTCTGAGCAGCTCAGTAGTCCTTCACACGGGGAGTCGTCAAAATGGCCAGGTCCTTTGAGTTGCTTACCCTCTCCTTTGGCCTGTGACTAATGGGTTGGCACTGTAACACGTTCTTTCTAGGCCAGTTGACGTCATTCTCCTTCTCAGAAAGCTCTCTGCTTGGGCATCTCCTTTAGAAGAGAAATCCCTGTTTGGCTGTGTACTCTGGGATGCTTCTGCGCTAAGTCTCCCTAGTTATTGTTTAGTTAACTAAAGTCCTTACCCTAAAGGTCATAGATTGGAAACTAGCCAAATTCTCAGAGGAGAGAGGGAAGAAAATGCTTTCTCCATGAGGTCATCCAGACTGATGTGCAGTTCACTGCTACCAGACTCCCGAGGGATCGGAACCCTATTCCAGTAGGGGGCATTTTTGGCCATTTGAAAAGCCTTAAGTCTGTACAGATGACCTTAGTGAGAGGTAAAGCAAAAGGCTTTGGAGTTCTCAGCCTTGCTTTCTCACAGATATCTTCTCCATTCAGAGTCTGGCTGAGAATGATGTGGCGCTAAGCATTGCAGGAAGCGGGGTAGAAAGGAGATGAATGAGACCAAGTACGCTGCTGGCCTCCTCTATTGGGATTACTGCCCCTGCCTGTGCTTACAGCATCCCAAAAGGCCAATGAGTCTCAGCACCCTTGGGTCTGTCCCTTTTCTGTAAAGTGAGGATGCTAGCAGTGACTTGTCACCTAGAAGTGCCTTGTGAATTATCTGTGCCTGAAATCTTCAGACTATTTTTAGTATCATTTTACTGCTTGCTATTTCTGAGAGGATAAGTGGCACAAAGATCATCACCTACCAGGCTCTAATCCAGCCTGAGACCTGCTTTTGTTTCTCTCTCTCTCTCTTTTTTTGGGGGGAAGTAGGGTGGGGAGGGGGGGTGGTCGTAGAGAGTGTACGTTCACCAGAGAGAGACAGGGAAGGAAAGTAAGAAATTTCCCCCAGGAGGGATGGCCACACCATAGTCCCTTCTTCATTCTCCTCTTGGGGTTTTGGGCACACGTGCACACGTTCTCAGCATGATTTTGAAGTCACTGGATCTGGAACTCAAACTGCAGTTGGCCATATAGGAATCTAATGCCTTAATCACCAACCATTTCTTGGCCCCTGCTTTTGTCTCTTTATCTCTCTGCCCACTCCACTTCCTCTCTGTTCTATCCTTTATTACCAACTTCTAGCTGGAAGGAGAAAAGTCCCTGTCATCAGGGCCAGCCTCTTCCCACCCACAACAGGTCTTCTTTCCCCCTCATTGCCAACACTTACCAAAATAGTGGGTTCATTTTGTAGTTAAACATGTTAGGTAGCAGGAGAGGTGGGACAGATTCTGATATTTTTTACCTCAAAGATATTTGTTTATCAATTTCTTATCTGTGATATACCCACCACGTGCTGTTTGTGCGACGCTCTATGGAGAATGCAGATGAAAAAAGGTGACACAAGTCTCCCTAGGAATCAGTGACCTAGGAGGAGGGACAAGAGATGAAGATAATGAGAAATGCATCGGTGCACAAGATATATGACAAAGTGCTCTGTGAGGAGGGAGAGAGCTTTCTCATCTGTATAGGTTAATATTTGAGCTGGATTGTTTTTGAAGTGCTTTCATTTCTTCCATGAGAGAGGGAGGTGAAAGATGGGGAGAGACGGGCATCCCCATCAGAGTTTTCACCGTGCGATCCTACCCCTAACCCAACCTAGATCATGGGCCTGTATATATGCTTCCTGAGGAAGACGTCAAGAACGTGAACCTGAGACCCTCCTGTGTGGCCTCAGTACCACAGAGAGTTGTGCCCCCTTGTGCCACTGCAGCTGGCTTGAGCTAGATTTTAAAGAATGGATAAAAACTTCAAAAGGAAAGAAGGGAATAAGATAAGGAAAATATTCCAAGTAGAAGGAATATATATTTATTCTGTTGGATCAGCAAATACTTGTTCACCACCTACCAAGTGCCAGGTCTTGTGCTTGTGAGTAAACGCTCAGAGTAGGAAAGATAGGACCCATGCAGACAGTGATCGTATTGGGTAAAAGTGAGAGGACAAGAAGAAAGGACTAGATTAGAAAAGGGGGGCTGGAGGCAGGCTCACAGGGTCTTAGGAGCCAGATCATAAAGTGTGGCAAGCCCTCAAATGATAATTTAGGACCTGATGTGCATGGTCCATCAGAGGATGGACAAACTTATAAATTCAGTGTAATAGTGCAAAGAGAGAAGAGAGCTTAGACCTGCTACATCAAGTGTGTCATGGTTACTTATGTCACTCAAACACCTGTCATTGAATTGCTTTCCATTTTGATGATGATTGAGTAAGAATTGAGCTGCATCCTTTCACTCAGCAGCACTTGGAGCTTTATTTGTCACCAGGCTCTGAGAGGAAGCTGCCCATTGCTTCTCCTTTTCTCCTAAACCTTGCCCCACAGGAGGCCCATTTATCATGTAATGGGGTAGGGGTGGGGGTTGTTTTTTATTGCTTCACTTCTGAATGGTTGACTTACAGTATTAAATGAACAATTTCACAAATGTTAAAAATGGATATTTTAAGAATGAGGACCAATATATAGGGACAGCGAGTACTTCTGATGTTCAGAACTCTCCCTGAAGGTGGTTTTAAAATATTTCAGGTTGAGGTATTCAATTGCCAAATGAAAGAGAAAGCACTACAGTTAGTGGTGTAGGTTGTGTCATTCTCCCATTCTCATCTCCGCAGATGAGAAACAGGTTCTTTCAAGGGTGAAGTCATTTGCTCTGGGGCTGGGGTTCCTACCTGTCCTACCTATTCCTACAGCTCTGTACTGCGACTCCTTTGAGGATTAAAGACTGGCTGTCTGTGAGGGGGATTTTGTTTTGCTCTGAATCTTAGACTTGAATGAGACCTGCCTAATTTGCTACTTATTAGGTCACTGGGAAACTCATGACATCTTTCTCTATGTCTTTCTATGCAAAAATGTGTCATGACTTTCCCGACAACTCAGTAGATGAAGAAACTGAGCTTCACCCAAGGTCACCAGCTAGCCAGGAGTTGAGTGGGAACCCACACTCAAGTCTCCTGCCTCTGAATCCTGTGTTTAGTTCCATTACTCCAAGCTTCAGGAATGAACAGTCTACCTCAGCTTAATATGTTCCAGAGCCCAAACAAAAGCTGACTTTCAATGTTATGATTTTCATTCCTGAAGGGGATTGTGGGTAGCTGGTTAGTAATAGATTAGAACCTAAAAACTGGCTTGGCAAGTGAAGAGGCCAGCATCTCACCATTATTTTGTACTTTTGTTAACAAATTCTGGGTTTCTATGAAGAACAAATAGATTTATCTTTGTATTAGGGACATGGCTAATAACATTTTACCATTTTTGGACTGGTAAGGTAAGAGATCTGGTTCAGAATTAAGAATAAGACCCCCAAAATACCCCAGGGGCTTTGCCTTTTGGACCCCTCAGCTTCTTTTCTAAGCCACCTCACTCTTGTTCCCTCAGACATCTGTTTGCTGATAGCTTGAGCCTTGTGCCGGAGACCATGTCTAGAGATTTCCCAAACATCAGATCTCAAAAGAATGTGAGGGGCCCAGCCACATGGTGTATGCTGCTAAGATATACGCTGTGCTTCTCAGGCTGGGACCACACAGCAGGCTCAGGTTCATGCTTCCCTAAAGGCAAGCTTGGTGTCATGCACCTGTTTAACCCAGGGACTCAGTGAGGCCGAAGTAGAAGGATCATGATGGCAAGGCCTTGTCTAGAAGGAAAAAGAAAGAAAATGAGAATCCCTTCAGATAAATGCTTTATTTTTAAAAATTGGTCCACTCACTTACCCCTTGAGTGCTTGTCAAAAATGCAAAGTTATGGTACCTTCCATGACTTACTTAATCATCATCTGTAAGAGTGGGGCTCAGGAGTTAAAGTTGTGTTTGTTCTTCAGGTGACTCTCTTGCATTGGAAAGCTTGAGAACCACTGTCTTAAAATGTTCCTGGGTAAAATTATGAAGCTGGGGAGGGGAAAACATCTGTGGAGTTATGGGCAGGGAGCAAAGTTGGATGAAGAATGAATCTAAGCTGGGAACTGGTGAAGAAAAGCTGATCTAGACCTTTTCTTCAGCCTCTTTTGAACTGGGGGTTCTCCAAAGAGACAACACCTTCCAGGAAATGGCCAAGTAACGCATGGCAGGAATGAGTCTCAGAAAAGTTCTACAGAGAGCTGAATTTGTCCTTAGGTAGCTTTGGGGAAACAAAGTCTTTGTCTCAGCGGAGGATAGGAATGAGTGGCCACTGTTTTCTGGGTTGGGTGCCATCTAAAGATAGACACCAGCCTATCAGGCAAGAAAATCACCTGAAATTTCATCTGAGTTGCCATAGCTACCAGCTAATGTAACTGAGCTTTTCCATGCTGCTCTGTGGACCAGTCTGGCAGTCAGGTGGAAGTAGTTTTCTCATTTGCAATGATAGCTTAATTATCTTAAGCTTGATTTTTTGCATAACTTATCCAACCTGTAAAGTCAGGCTCTTGAATCAGATCGACCTGAGTTTGAACTCTACTTCTGCTGCCTTTTAGCTGTGAGCCCATGTCTTTGACTTTGGAGTGCAGGAGTATTAAAGGATTGAACTGGAATTTGTCTTACTGGTTTCTGCAGCTAACAAAAGAGTTGGGGAGCAGGCTAGTAGCTCCTGGTTAAGAGAACCCCGTTTCCTGGGTAACTGATTCCTGTGTGTCCAAGAAGGAACTGCAGTGTAGGCAGCTGGCTATTCTTATCGAGCTCCAGTAAGCAATCCCCATTCGTTAAAAATAGAAATGTTGCCGTTGGAAAGAAGTAGAGCTATAGGCTGAAATAATAACTGTTGCAGAGAACTGACTGCTGGGTCCGTTTTCACTTTGGAAAGATGGTACCTCTTTGTGCACAACTTTGGTCTTCTCGGGAGTTTTAAAAATATGGGCCCATCTTTAAATCCTTCTACATCCTCTGAGATTATGATTATAACTTCCAATAATTTAACTAATAGAAGAAACTGAAGGGGAGGGAGATTGTAAGGGAGTCACTGTCTCCCCTGCACTCAGAGACAGGGCTTTACACTGGGCAAATACTGTTCTAAACCATGCTTTTTTATACACTTGCCCCTGGAAGCCTTGGATTTCATATGCATCCCATATAATCCAGTCTGGTAAAGAACATATTTTTAAAGTTGGTTAGCATGTCCTGGCTATATGACAGAGGTCTGAGGAAGCTTTCCTTGCTGTTTTTTATCACTGCCAGCTCTAGAATACTTCCAGTCAGTCCTGTTGCTTTTGTTTTTCATCCTCCATGCAGATCTGGAGTCCATACAAGCAGCCAGGATGTACTGGAGACCTCGATGGTCGGATAGAGGATGACTCCCGCTGCCTCTATACCCATGAAGAGTATATCAGCCTTGTGCTAAACAGTGGAAGTGGCCTGTCTCATGACTATGCCAACCAGTCGGTCCAGGAAGACCCCCGGATGATGGCCTTCTTTGACTCCCTGGTCCGCCGAGAGATTGAGGGCTGGAGCTCTGACTCGGACAGTGACCTCAGTGAGAGTACTATCCTCCAGCTGCATGCAGGAGTCAGCGAGCGCTCGGGCTACACTGACTCTGAGTCCTCAGCCTCACTGCCACGCTCTCCACCTCCCACAGTCGACGAGTCTGCTGACAATGCCTTCCACCTGGGGCCCCTGCGGGTCACCACCACAAGTGCAGTGGCATCAGCTCCACCTACACCCACATGTGAGGATACAGCGTCTCGGCAGCAGCGCCTGTCTGCTCTGCGGCGCTACCAGGACAAACGCCTTCTGGCCCTTTCCAACGAGTCTGATTCTGAAGAGAATGCTTGCGAGGTTGAGCTGGACACAGATCTCTTTCCCCGGCCACGGTCGCCTAGCCCTGAAGATGACTCCAGTAGTTCCAGCAGCTCCAGTAGCTCAGAGGACGAGGAGGAGCTGAATGAACGCCGCACTTCCACTCGGCAGCGGAACGCTATGCGGCGCCGCCAGAAGACACCCCGAGAAGAGAGGCCCAGCGCCCCAGTCAAGCCCACCAACACCTACATCGGAGAAGACAACTATGATTACCCCCAGATCAAAGTGGATGACCTCTCCTCCTCCCCCACCTCCTCTCCTGAGCACAGCACTTCCACTCTGGAGATTCAGCCAAGCCGAGCATCGCCAACTTCTGACATCGAATCAGTTGAGCGAAAGATTTATAAAGCTTACAAGTGGCTCCGCTACTCCTATATCTCCTACTCAAATAACAAAGATGGAGAGACCTCCCTAGTGGCCAGGGAGGCAGATGAAGGGAGAGCGGGAACCAGCCACAAAGATAACCCAGCCCCTTCCTCTAGTAAGGAAGCTTGTCTAAATACAGCCATGGCCCAGAGGAACCAGGACCTGCCCCCTGAAGGCTGCAGCAAGGACACCTTTAAAGAAGGGACTTCTAGAAATCCCAGCAATGGCTCTGGCCGTGAGCATAGCAACCATCCTTGGGCAGAGGTGCCAGAGGGCACCTCTCAGGACACTAATAATGGTGGCTCTGTAGAACACACTTTTGAAAGCAAGAAGCTCAATGGAAAGGCCCTGAGCAAGGCCCTGAACAGCCGGGCTGAGGAGCCACCCTCTCCTCCTGTACCCAAGGCATCTGGCTCCACTTTCAGCAGCGGATCTGGCAACTGTCCCCGGACCCAATCTGATGACAATGAGGAGAGGAGCCTCGAAACCATCTGTGCCAACCACAACAATGGACGCTTACACCCACGCCCCCCTCACCCTCACAACAATGGGCAGAACTTTGGGGAACTAGAGGCAGTGGCCTGCTCTTCCCCAGGACATTCAGACGCTGACCATGATAACTCTCCCCTGACAGGGACACCCCTGCACAAAGATTGTTGTGGGTCTGAAATGGCCTGTGAGAGCCCCAGTGCTGGAATGAGAGAGGACCCCACTGAGCCCCCAGCCACAGACAGCAGGGCTGTTCATGGCCACAGTGGCCTCAAAAGGCACCGGGTTGAATTGGAAGATACAGATTCAGAGAATTCCTCCTCAGAGAAGAAATTAAAAACATGATAAAAACGAAGGGAAACAAAAAGCTACGAAAAAGTAGCCTTATGAAAAAAATTCTGTTTAGTGAACACAGGAAAGGAAAAACAAGTATTAAAGGCACATAAAACCAGGGCCTGAAATTTTGTGTCTGATGCTGCTCCCTTCTATTCAACATCCAACAATGGGTCTGAATGTCTAGCTAGCCGATGACTTGTATGTGTTAAGAAAGGGGGGAAAAAAATCCAAGTGACTCCTTTCTAGTGAGGCTTCAGCACAGTGCCCCTGTGCAAGGTTCTGTGAAAGGAAACCTTTGTTTGACTTGTGCTCGCGTGTGTGTACACTGGCATGTGTAAACACCTTGTCTCATAAGACCTCGTAGTTCTCCAACAGAAATGGCCTATGGATCTGTATTTTTGGCCATCTCACCCTGTTTACTGCCATAGGTGTTCTGGTCTTCATGATGAGTTCCTGTTCAGTCAGGTTGTGCTGCCAGTGAGTTGTAGATGTCTATGGGAGGAATGGAGAGAGTGGAATCAGGCCTTCAGCCCACTGGCTGTGCTAGCGAGGAAAGCATGGTTCCTTTCTTAAAGAAATCTTCCATGTTTTCTATGAGTACCTCTTCATTAAGCATTTAATGTGGACACAATAAAAGTGGAACATTTTAAATGCTAGTGAGAGGTCAGCACTTAAGATTAGATTAAGAGAACATAGACCCCCGTTCAGTTTCACTGTTTGAGATTTGAGCGGTGCTGCGACATGTATTGTGTGGAGGCCATAAACTATGACTAGGCACGGATGGCACACTCTAACCAGTTAGGTGCTAGCTCCTAAGAGGCACGCAGAAGGCCAGCAGGTACTCGACTCCATGTGATGGGGTCTGGGCATATTGAAAGAAGCAGAAAAGACAGCTCTTAAGAGCCTTATGTTCAGACTACTAAAGTGGATGTTATAGGTGTGTTGATGAGGAAGTATAGTGAAGAGCAGAATGCGGTACTATATTTGTTTAATTCAACCCAAATCCGTTGGTCAGAAGTGGGACTGGCGTCTTCCCTCAGACTTGCAGTTGGCAGAGGCTGTCGTGTTCTAACTAGACCACCGAGCAGTAGGCATCTCAAAGTAACCAAGTCTTAAAGAGTAGGTCCGTTAGGGGCCAGAGGGGTGGGAAGAAGGGCTTCTAGTTTAAGACTCCTGGCTCCCAGAAGAGACCCAGTTTCATTGGGATAGATAAAAATTGAGAGAGGAAAAGGCCAGAAATTTGTAGTGTTGCAGTGTCCATTGTAGTCACTCAGTTATCATTGAAGGTTGTACCAGACAGGAAGACATAGGATTGACCAGATATTTTGTTGGTGTAGATGTCATGAAAAGGCAGAATACTGACAAGAAATGAGTTAGGGAGAGAGAAAAACAGTGTAATTTTCTGGAGCACAAAGGTGCTAGATATCTAGGAGCCCAGCTGGGATTGGCACAGGGATGGCCTCATATGTGGCTAGTGTGGCCTCACTGATGCAGCTTTCCTTTTAGAAGAGGACCTGTCGTGCTGGAACTGGGACCAGGGGGAGACCAAGGTGGAGGCTAAAGACTTGGATAAAGCTGGGGAGGGGGGTATTTATAAAAGGAGGGACGTAAGCCAAAAGGAGATGTCATCTTGCTCAGCATTGTGAAAGGGAAGAGGTGCCTAGCATGTGTGATGTGACTGGGGTAATGAAAACACTGTTTTTAGGAGGAAAGGAAGGAGTGTGAGTAGCTGTGGGGATGTGGACAATTAATCAGCTGGACTCTTACTGGGGGAGCGAGAAAGTGATTCTGTAACCAACATTAGAATTACTCTGGATTTGTAATCGAAATGGTTCTATGATTTGTCTTTTGACTATTCACCGATAATTGTAAATTCTGGTTTTATAAGCCCAAGTCATTTTACATTTGCTTTTCCAAAATGTATTAAATTGGAATTTTTTAATCCTTTATATACAAAAAATATATAATCATTCAGTGTGTGTTTCTCTTAGTCAGTATAACCAATCTTTATATCCTATTTGATTTCTGGCCTCACTGATGCAGCTTTCCTTTTAGAAGAGGACCTGTCGTGCTGGAACTGGGACCAGGGGGAGACCAAGGTGGAGGCTAAAGACTTGGATAAAGCTGGGGAGGGGGGTATTTATAAAAGGAGGGACGTAAGCCAAAAGGAGATGTCATCTTGCTCAGCATTGTGAAAGGGAAGAGGTGCCTAGCATGTGTGATGTGACTGGGGTAATGAAAACACTGTTTTTAGGAGGAAAGGAAGGAGTGTGAGTAGCTGTGGGGATGTGGACAATTAATCAGCTGGACTCTTACTGGGGGAGCGAGAAAGTGATTCTGTAACCAACATTAGAATTACTCTGGATTTGTAATCGAAATGGTTCTATGATTTGTCTTTTGACTATTCACCGATAATTGTAAATTCTGGTTTTATAAGCCCAAGTCATTTTACATTTGCTTTTCCAAAATGTATTAAATTGGAATTTTTTAATCCTTTATATACAAAAAATATATAATCATTCAGTGTGTGTTTCTCTTAGTCAGTATAACCAATCTTTATATCCTATTTGATTTCAGTCTAATCAGCAGGTAGCGACTTCTGACTTCCCTAAAGATAATCCATATATCTTCCTGGAGAAAAGAAGTAGTTAAAATTCCCTTGAGAACTAGCTACTTGGTAGTTAAATTTCCCAAGTGCAGAAATTGGTCTTTTACTTATTTAAAGCCTTTATCTCATTTGGATACTCAAAAGAGAAGTCAGTGTTCATTCTGGTTAACTTTAGAAAAGGAAGATCACTTTTGACAAGGTAACAGTCTATCTTTGGGAGAGATTCTTCCCGGCATCCCAGGTTCATCTGGCCCTGAGATACACACAGGAGCAGGCCAAGCAATGCTTGTTTCTGTAGCCACTCCACCCTCGTTTCCAGAGATCTTCCGTCTGTGGTCATGGTCCTGGAAACCTGGCAAGAACAACTCCCAGGGTCCCTTTGCCTAAACTCTTGTGGAATTCAGGCCCCAGTTTTGGAGGTCCATGGAATCCTCACATTCCTCCATGATAGGGCAGATGGCACTGGTAAGGTAAAGAATTATTTGGAAGTGCCTGTTCTTTTTCTGCATCCTGTGCATAAAGTTTAAATGGCAGGTCCAGATAGGTCAAACTGTTTCTCTCCACTTTATTTTCCATCTCGTTTGGTAAATGATTCTTTAGGACAAGTAAATGAGAGAAATGAGTTGGTTTGGGGCAAATGAAGTTTGCAACTGTGCTGGATTAATAAGGCGAGTCTCTTGTCTGTCTGTCAAGGTGCCTTCCTCTGCTGAAGCCTTACCTCCTCACAGCCCGGCCTCTTTCACCCAGCAAAGGTTAACTCTTCTCCTGTGTATATGCAAATAAACCTATTATTCACTCCTCCTGTCTTCCTCTTCTCTTCCAGGGAAGACTTGGGTGCTTAGACACCTCTCCTCTTCTATGTCTTTCCTGTTTTAATTCTTGCCTAGTTGGAAAGCCGATTCGAAGCCTGCCATACTCCACAGTGTCAATGGCCACTACTACTTCTAGGTATTGGAACAAAGATCACATCTAGACAATGAACTCTAGGGTAGAAGGTGTTATCTGCTTGGTCTCCAGGCTTATAGGAACTCAGGATAATGAGATCCTGGAACTGACACTTTTATTAGTTGGAACTGAGAGAGCAGTGCAATGACAACGTTACACACAACTCTAAAAGAAAGGATGTTTTCTAGGCCAGCTCATGGCCTGACAGTTAAGAGAATTGGATCCCACGTGGCTAACCATGTGGATTGAAAAACACGCCCAGGCCATGTGTGTGTTTCTGTGTGTGAGCGTGCACCCATGTCAGAATCCCAACAGGGTGGAGAAAAGGAGGGATTGTGGTATGAACACACTCCACTGGGGTAGGTGCTTTCACCCTCTCCCTCCCTCTGTCTCGCTGGGGAGCACTTGTACCCTTGGGCCACTTTTTTTTTTTTTTTTAAGATTTTTTTGGCATATGGTGTGTGTGCTCTCCAGAGGGGAAGAGAGAGAAAAAAAGTGAGAAATCACCCACCCCCTGGGAGGATGGCCACACTGCAATCCCTTCTTCATTCTCTTGAGATTTTGGGTATACGCACACACGCGCACCTTGTATGTTTTTTTAAGTTGTCAAGTCCAGAACTCAGAGTTGGCTGTGTGGGATCCATTGCTTTAACCACCACACTACTTGCTGGTCCAGCCCTCTGGCAAAATTAAAAATAAATAAAGGATGTTTTCTGGTGTTTCCAAGTATTAAATTCCCTTTTTTGCTGTCTCTGTCACACATTGCAAACTTTTTCTTAAGGAAAAAAAAGGAGGGAGGCAACAGGTGTCATGGTGGTTAAGGCACTGGACTCCAACATGGCTAACTGGTTTGAGTCCTGGACCTGGTGGCTTGCTTCCTCACCTCTCTCCCTTTTTGTCTCTGGTGTGTACTTGTACCCTATAGCAAATTTAATAGTAACAATAATGATGATAAATAAAATTAAATAATTCCTTTAAAAAAAGAAAAAAATATATATATATCTTGCCTATAAAGCAGCCTCCTATAGTTAACTGAAAAATTCTTGCCAACCAAGACTCTTATCAGGAAAATAGACACTTCCAAAGGAAGGCCATCCTCCCTTTATGACCGTAAGCAAGGCAGTGTGCTAGGGTTGAAACTCCAAGGAAGTAAGGCTGAGCCCAGACTCAACAGCAGCAGAATAACTGCTTTGGAAGCTGTGTGGTTGTGGGGTATTCCACCTGAGTACTTATCCAGGAGCACTCACACTGAATGAAAAGACAAATTCAAAGACCTTGAAAGTAATTTGAATTTCTTAAAAGAACAGTGTTTCTCACATACAATAGAAGAGTGTCTGTGAGAAAATCTGATCTATTTGCACCTTAATTGCTTTTTATTGTTAGTATGAAGGTGGCAAGATGCTTGTCAAAATAGGATCTGAGAGGCCAAGATAAGCTGAACCAACATGGCCAGGGACAAGAGAGAGGATGGTGCATTCAGTTCTTGAGCTGTGCAGAAAGGCCCAGCAGTGCTTATCCCCAAGAGAGCTGCGTAAGGAATTGGATGTCTAATGTTTCAGTGACTGAATTTGGGAAATGAATCCTTTTATGAGCCCAAAGCCAGGAGCTCATGGAATATGCCAAATGAAGTACAGAATGCAGGCTTACAAGTCTCCCTCTATGTACCTTGGTGAGTACCCCACAACCACCACCACCACCAAAGCCTGGGGAAGATGGTAGACCACTAAGACAGACACTGATCCAGAATCCTTAGGCATGAGAGAAGTTCTTGTGGTCTAGGGAAGTGGGAAGGAAGACAGTAATGGAAGAAATGCACTGCTAGATGAATTTAACAACCTCCTGGATCCATAGAACCAGCAGTCAAACTGCATAGGACTGACTGCTAAAACACTTGCTCATCAAAATTCTACAACCAAAATCCCCAAGTATAATCCTTCATTTATAGTGGAAGACAATAACAAATCAGAATTGGTTTGGGAGAAATTCTCTTTGTAACTCCTTTGCCAGAATGCATAAATATCATGGAACAAAAGATCATATGGTGATCCAAACACCAGCATAGACCTGACAGGCACCTAAACAGGTGAGGTGAGTGTGTGGTCGCTGGTGATTGGCACAGGCTTTCGTCTGTAACATTCATCTCCTTTCTATTGTAAGACTGCTTAGTGACAATATCGGGGGCCTACCCCTACCTCCTATTTTCACAGTCTTAGGTTCTCTGAATGTTTCAGTCAATGCTCTCTAACATTCCTAGTCTCTCCAAGACTTCACCTTGAAGAATTAAGATTAATTTCTGGTTTTTTCCCTGTCTCCTAAGAGAGACCCATGAGCAAGGTGGAAATGGCACTGAATTAGCAAGGGAAGTGGATTCCATAACGAATCTTCACTGGAATACCTGCATGAGCCTTGAGGGAATCACCCAGCCTCTTGGGAACTGGGAAAGCAGGTCCCTCTCATCTGTAAAATCTGATTCCTTCCATTCCAGCTCCTGTACATGTCCCTTCTGGGGATCAGATGGTTCTCTAGATCCCACTTTGATGCATTCATATTCCTGGCACATCTCTGCAGTAGTGAGCCAAGATTTCTGTCAACTGTACAACTGCTCAGAGCCTCAAGCACTTATATATAAAATTACGTGTGTATATATATATATACACATATATATAGAGAGAATTATTTAATATATATGAGACATAGAAACTATAATACAAAGGGGCTTCAAAAACTTTATACAAATGAAGGGGCCAGCAGTTAGCATAATGGCTATGTCGCCGGACTCCCATGTAGTCAACCGCGATTCACGTCCTGGACCCGGTGGCTTAAAACTCACGCCAGGCGCGTGTGCATGCATGCCCGAGATCCCAGGAGGAGAACAGAGGAGAAGGGATTGCGGTGTAGCCATCCCCCCTGGGGGGTGATTTCTCGCTTTCTATCTCTCTGTCTGTCTGCCGAGCACATGCACCTTATAGTAAAAAAAAAAAAAGAAAACCTCTCCAAAAAAAAAGTTTATAGAAATGTGTATTACAAAGAAACCATTTATTGGGGCCAGTAGATGCTGTATGTCGCTGGACTCCCACATAATCGACTGCAGTTCAAGTTCCAGACCTGGTGGCTTAAAACAGACTGGGATGAGACCAGCAGGTGGCATAATGATTATGTTGCTGGACTCCCACAAAGTCGACCATGGTTCAAATCTCAGATCCAAGGGCTTAAAACTCACACCGGAGGCATGTGCATGTGTGCCCAAATACCAAGAGGAGAATGGAGGAGGGGTTGTGACATGGCCATCCTCCTGGTGGGTGACTTCTTGCTTTCTGCCTCTATGGTGAGCACATGCACCCTATAAATGAAAACAAAACGAAACGTTTATTTAAAAAATGTTTTGCACCAAAATAAAATATTTCATTCTGTTTTTCCACAAACTTTTTGAAGCTGCCCTATATATATATACAATATACAATAGGCTACACACACACACATACACACACTTACATATGACTTAGAATAATGCTGATTTATAGAAAGCCCTGACGTGTCTACTGTCAACATGTTCTCTCTTCGCTCTTACTGCTTATGTGCACCCCACATACAAGACTTGTTTGGTTTGGATCTGCCAAGCAATGTAGAAAGTAAGTTGTCCTTCAGAGAAAGAATTTACTATTTATTTGCAAATCTTAATCTGAAAAGACAGGAAAACAGTAAATTATCCTTATTAGAAGTGGGCCTGACTACAGCTGAGTTTGGCACCCTAGACAATACTTCTGACTCGGGGAGCTGACTGTCTAGAGGTTCTGTCTAAGGGCCAAGAGCTTTAAAAAATAAAGCCAGGCCCATCTGACAGGCCTTATAGACCCTCGATTATGACAGCAAGTCTGCAGGGCTGAGAGGAGGAGCAGCAGATTATATTAGGCTGAGTCTTCCTGGTTTTGCTGGAGCTGACTCAGGCCTCCAGAGCCGTGAGGGCACACAGTTCTGTGGCCTTCAGAGCTTGAATTTTCCCATCTAGTTCGGTCCGCCCTAAGAGAATCAGTAAAGCAGCAAACCATGGAATTGTTCTGTCTATGCCAAAGAAAAGTTTTGACTAGAGTTTTCCATGTAGGATTGTGTGTGTGTGTGTGTGTGTGAGAGAGAGAGAGAGAGAAGAAAGGAACAGAAAAGTCCAACTAGGCCAAGAGGAAAAAGGTCAGAGTTGAGTCCCAGCTCATTCAACACTCGGGACAGATCTGAAACAGAGACCCAAGGGCATACGTGTGGCATTCAGAGAAGGCAGACAGAAATCCGAGAGAAGGTTTTGCACTGTTGGTGGAAACAAGGAGGCAATGGAATTACACTTGGAGTGGGGAAAGGCTTTTCAAAAAACACATCTGCCAGAAGAGAAACCAGAGCAGGAGTGGGGGAGACAGGGAAGGCACAGAGGAGTTAGAGCCTAAATAAGCGTTTTTTTTAGCTTATCCTGAAGGATGTGGGAGTGGTTACTACATCCAGTTCTGCTCCCTCACTTTATAGGCTGAGAGGCCAAGGCCAGCGAGTGGACGGGCCTGCCTTTGAGGCCAGTGCTCTTCTCACGTCCTGCTGCTTCCTCGGGGTTCCTGGTGGAGGGTGGTATTGGGCTCTGATTACAACATGCAGCCTAAGGATGGGATGGAAAATGCCTGTGAGGAGGTCTGGTGAGGAGGGGAGAGCCTTTGGAAAGGAAAAAAAAACAGGGTCTGGGCTGAGCTCAGACCACCTGCATCCTTAGAAAATTAACACAAGGGCCCTACACACAGTCTAACATGTGACTTCCCTGAAACTCTAGCAACCCTTACCGCTTCCGGTTGCTGAATGCCATCCCGAAGTTTCAACACCTGGAGGGTGTAAGCAGATTCTTTGGATGACTTTCATGTAAGAGCATTAAACATGTTGGGGGACTGGAAGAGAAGATAAAAGAGACCAGAGAGTGGGAGCTGGATTCGTTAGGTTTTAGGTATGCAGGGGCTTAAGAACAGGAGAAGGCTTTCAAGTTGTAGGCACCCAAGTGCCAAAAGAAGAACCGGTTTTAGATGGAATGTGCCAGTTGTAGGCCTAAGGTGACTGATTCACATTGCTGTTCTCTTCTCAACTGTTAGGTCCTGGTAAGATCTTTTCCCAAAACTAGCTGTGATAAGCAGCTTGCAGCTCATTATCTCTTTATCCCAGTTTTAAATGTCCCTGCTCAGAGGCAGCCAGCACTGTGTTCCTCAAGCAGCTGTCTGCATTGGAATTCCACGGGCATGAGCTGCTGCCAGATTTAGCCTTGGGGGGGGAGGAGGGGAAGGCTGGTCAGCGCCAATAGGTGGGACAGCTGGCCCATTCTGTCTCATTCCAGGTCTGGCTGACTGTGGGTGCAAATGTTGGCACCAAGACGAATTTGTCATTCTGCCTAGGCCAGTGTCCAAATCCTGCAACTCCCCCAAATTGTTCCGTGGAGAGACCCAGGGAGATGTGCCAGGCTTGGGCCCCTGCTGAGTCAGGCTGCTGGGTTTATTCCTCCTGAGGCCAGCTGAGTCTAGAGTCAGCAGCTAGATTTGATCCACTAACTTCCTCTCTCTCTTCCCCTGATTTGGGGCCAGTAGGCAACCTCACTTCCCTCCTAAGACTAGCAGGTTTGAGAGGACTTCAAAAAGTTTGTAGAAAAATTGAATTAAAGTATGAGTTTGTTTTGGTGCAAAAAAATATTTGAAAGCCATGCATAGTTTTTTCATGATATGCGTTTTCATGAACTCATTGAAGACCCCTTGTACACTTGAGGTATCCCTGAGGTGTGGGGTTATAGATCGCTGCCTGCCAAACACTACACTGTTTACACCTCTTCATTGCCCAGGTTAGTGTGCATGAAACAAATGCGGAAAGAGGTGAGTGCTTGGATTCTGCTCCAGAAGAAGAAAGGGAAGGGTGGTTGGGCTGATCCTGGTGTTGGGGTACTGGGACAATAGTGAGCCAGGAGTAGGGATGGGAGTCCTTAAAAGGCAAAGAACCAAAGGCCAGTGTGCCCCTAGGGTCTACTTTGAAAATCCAGAGGGGAGAATGGAGAAGGGATTGTGGTGTGGCCATCCCGTCTAGGGGGTGATTTCTCACTTTCCCCTTCTCTCTCTATCTCTCCGGTGAGCGCATGCGCCCAATAGTAAACAACAAAAACATGATAGAATTAGCTCATTTGTGTCAAACAAGATGTTCTAGACTTTGTTCTGTTTAGAATTGGCTCCTGATTGCTAATCCAGATCAAGGACTCTGCCACCTCAGCCCTGGGTGCCAATGGGTCAGGGCCGTAGGCAGAAAGATCATCTTGGGCCAGCCCTTTACCGTGAGCACCTGGTCTCTCAACAAAACTGCCTCCTCAAGTGCCAGAGATCCTGGAATAGCAGGAAACCTCCACGGTGATGCCAGGGCCCCTGAGGGCAGGACTGCATGGTGCTCCAGTAGCCTGTGTGGTGCTGGGCCGTTGGGCTTGCCATTCTCACCGTGGTCTGTGTGAATGGCACCTCTAGAGCTGTGGGAGGCGCTCCTGCCCAACTGTGTGCCGCAGCCCTGCGAGCTCCCTCTTGTGGAGCAGCCGGTCCAGAAAAGGGGGCCATTTGAGACCAAAAGTCCTCCTTTCCCCTTGTTCTTTGCATGAGTGCACTATGCTCTCTTCCCTGGCCTTGCCCGCCCTTCACCAAGGCTTCCTTTCTTTTCCTTCTTGTTTATTTTTTTAAAATAGTTGCCATAGAGAGACAGAAAGAAAGAGGAGGTGGGAAAGCACTTCCCTCCGCTCCTCCACCCATCCTGTTGAGATTTAGGGGCACACATGCATATCTATTCTGCATGGTTATTTTATTTATTTATTTATTTTGGAGAGGTTTTTGCTATAGGCCGCATGCACATGCACTCACCAGGAAGAGAGAGAGACAGAGAGATAGAAAGTGAGAAATGACCCCCTAGGGGGGGATGGCCACGCCACAATCCTTCTCCTCCGTTCTCCTCTGGGGATCTTGGACATGCATGCACACACACCCGGTATGAGTTTAAGCCACTGGGTCCGGGACTCGAACCGTGGTCAGCTACATGGGAGTCCAGCGACATAGCCATTACGCTAACTGCTGGTCCCTATTCTGCATGTATTTTAAGCTGCTGAGGCCAGGACTTGAACCAGAATTGGCCATGTGGGATTCAGCTGCCTTACCACTAGGCCACGGGGCTGGCCTCCTTTCCCTCTCACCTCATTAGGCCAACTTGCCTCACAAACAGCCTGAATCTGAAGCCCAGGTTGTTGCACAATGAAGGTGGAGGGAAAAACCTGAGCCCAGGACATGTCCCCCAACACCTACCAATCCCACAGTTGCAGGGACTTCCTCTCAGCTCTCATTGTGATGTTAGAGCTCAGAAGGGGTTCAGCTGCCCAGTTTCCAGACTGCTTCAGCTGTTCAAACTTCCTGTCCTGAGGAGACTCCATGGGCCCCAGTCAGTGAGGGCATTGGGGTCAGAGGGCGAGACTGAGACATGGTTCCTGTACCATCTCTGCCTTCCCAGGACTCAGACCCTCCTGTGCCCCTTCCTGCCCACTTCTGGGCATCAGTCTCCAGCTACTGCCTCTCCTCAGTATCAGTGAGAGGGACCAACAAGCTTATTGAACTCCAAACTCTGTCCCTGAACTCTGACTCCCTTCCCAGTACCAAGAAACCTCCTTCCCTCATGGGGTGATTCAAAGCTCAGGCACCTTCAAAGAGCAGAAGTGTAAGTCAGGGGGACGAGGGCCTTGGTGAGGTAGAAAGTGGGGGTCCTGGGAAGCAGGGTTAGTAGAAAGAATGTGGTCATTAAAGCCAAGGAGACTTGGGTAAGCTCTCTGCTCTGTGACATGGGCCAAGTCACTTAACTCTTCAGAGCCCGAATTTCCCCATGCACAGAGCCGAGATGAGGCTTACCTTCCAATGGCCTGCTGACTTTTGCCTCTGCTGTTTATGATGCTGCTCTTAGGTAACATGTTGAGGAGAAATAGAGGTGACTTCTCCAAAAGAGTCGTTGCCTCCTTCTAGTCTACTCCCTCTCAGGCATTAGAAGCACATAAATGGAAATGAAGCCCAGCATTGTGAAATGCAGGGTTCCCTTTCTGTCCTAAGTACTTCCGAATAAAGCCAGCCACAGAAGCCACTCCGCAGAGTGAAAACCGGAAGCTGATGAGGGACCGAGGTGGCCGCGGCTGGAGAGGCCCGGCACTCACAGCACTACTTCCCCTCTGGCCACCAGCCGGGCCTTCCCCACGACCTGCTGAGACTGCCAGCCACTACCCAATCCCTCAGAGCTGTGGTGTGTCAGCGGGAGCATGACTTTGACTTTAAGAAAAGCCAATTATAAGAAATCCAAACTTAGGAAACCAAAATGAGGCCAAAGGGATTTGTATTGCATACGCATGGATTCCTTGCAAAAAGAATTTTGATGATACCCATCTGCTGCAGAGAGATGTAGGGTAAGCTCTGAGTGTATCCTTTCTGAAGAAGCCAACCCCTACCCTTCAGTGGGCCCTTAGTGATGAGATGGTCTGTTGTCACCAAACAGAAGAACTCTTCCCAGGACAGAAAGGTCTCAGGCTCCTGTATCCATACGGATTTTAATTTTATGGATTAAGTCCAGGTAAAAGTTTCTAGCCAATCATCGGAGTTTCCCTTTCCTTCTCTTTCTTTGGTGAGCCTGAGTGCCCACGAGGGTTGCAGGAGCAAGTTTTCTTCCATCATTTGCTCCCCAGTTGCAAAACACGTGAGTGTGATCATTACAGATGAAAGCTCTTTGCACCCCAAGAAAAGGAAAAGTTCTTGGAGCAGTAGTTTCCCTTCAAAACTTTCATCTATGTATGAGGGATAAAGGACAACCGCACTCTAGAACTTGCAAGGTAAGTTCTAGAAACTTAGCAGAGTGATATGAAATAAAATAAAAAGAGGGGTCTCTCTCTCTCTCTCTTCAGTAGGCACAGTCCATCTCAGCACTAATGTCCTGGACTTTTGCAAACCAGGAGGGCAAGTGTGTGTTTTTGCTTCCTTGCTATGTGGAAAAGTGGGTGAAAACACTAAGTCTGTCTCCTCCTTGTGTCCCCAGTCTTGTCCACCAGCAAGGGAGACCGTTCACAGGCCGGCACTACTCAGATCTCAGATTCTGTAGCCCAGCCATCTACTCTTGGACTTGGGTTCCAGACAGCCTGACCCAGGTCCTGAAGGGGATGTGAACCAGAATGTTCACTGAAGGTTTGTGCGTGGTGGCAGGGAGCTGGGAGCAATGAGATGTGCATCTTTGCAGGAGTGCATGTACAAAATGTGGTAGTAGCCCACCCCCAAAACGTGGGCAGTGGGGAGTGATGGATCAGTGTGGTCATGGAAACCTAAGTGAGCTCTACAAACACAGTGTAAGAGAGTAAAACAAGATAAGAACTGAAGCACAGTACCAAGGACATAGATTTCAAATACACACGCAGGCCCAGCCATGGTGGAGTGTGCTGGTAAGACACTGATATTCTGCAGGCCAAGGCCACTTGGGAGGCCTAGATTCAACTCCCAGCACACCTGAAAAGCTGATCCAGTGCACATGCTGGAGTCCCAGCTCCCAGGAGAATCACGATGTAGTAAGATCCTGTTTTAACAACACAACACAATACAAAGAGAAATACTCATTTTTCATAAGCAAAACAGAGAGTACCCTGGGACCAGCAGTTAGCATAATGGCTATGTTGCTGGACTCCCATGTAGTCAACCGTGGTTCAAGTCCCGGACCTGGTGGCTTAAACTCACACTGGGCGCATGTGTGTGCATCCCCAAGATCCCGAGAAGAGAATGGAGGAGAAAGGATTGCAGCGTGGCCATCCCTCCAGGGGCGTGATTTCTTGTTTTCTGTCTCTCTGTCTCTCTCTGTCTTTCTGGCAAGCGTATGTGCCCTATAGCAAAAACTTCTCTAAAAAAACAAACAAACAAAAAAAACAGTTGGTACACATTACATTCTCTAGAGCTATTACCTATGTGGGAAGGAAAAACAAGAGGAAGGAGCAGGGGTGTATACATAAATAAGGCAGAAGCAAGGACCATCCAATTTCGTGTAGACAAATGGTCATAGCAAAATTTTTCATAATACCCAGAGAGTAGAAACTACCCAAATGTCCATTGGCTGATGAACGGATGACTAAAATATGACATATCCATACAATGGGGTATGACTTGGCCATAAAATGAAGTACTGGTTCATGCTACACCCTGGATGAATTTTGGAATCATGCTAAGTGAAAGAAGCCAGTCACAAAAGACCACACAGCCTATGAAATATCCAAAAAGGCAAATGCATAGATGTAGAACGTAAACTGGGTTTGATTCAGGCTTGGGAGAAAATGAGGAGTGATAATGGATGTGAGTTTCTTTGGGGGTGATGAAAATGGTCTAATCTTGGATGCTATCAATGATCGTACCACTCAGTAAGCACACTGGAAACATTGACTTGTACTCTTCAGATGGATGCATTTATAGAATACAAATTATAAAGGTACTTCAGAAAGTTTATAGAAAACAATTATAGTATGAATTAATTTTGATGCAAACATTTTTGAAATACATGCATAGCTTTTCATATTTTTCAATTTTTTATGAACTTTTAAAAGACAATCTTCTCCCCCTATATATCTCATAAAATGAAAAGCTGAGATGAAGGGGAGAGCGCGCTCACATGGGTGGCCCTGGGGTGCTTCCTCTTAGTGCTTCTGGTTTCATATGAGAACTGAGTGTGGTTCACCCACCTTAACCCTGCCTGTGTGCCACTGTCTTTGAATGGGCACATTTGCCCCTGTCTCATCGGACTGGAACACCCAGCCCTGGCCAAGGACTCCCTGAAACTGCCTCAATGCCAACTCCAGAGGAAAACCAACTGGTTACCTTGCTACCAACTAGCAGGCCGCTTCCTCAGCTGCCTGAAAGTGCTCACTGCCAGATTGTGGGGGATGCTTTTCTTGTTCTTTTCTCTCTCTCTCTCTTTTGGAGAGGTTTTTGCTATAGGGTGTGTGCGCTTGTCAGAAAGACAGAGCAGAGAGACAGAAAGCAAGAAATCACCCCCCAAGGTAAAAGCAATAAATCACCTGCTATGAGGGATGGCCACATCACTCTTCCGTCTCCTGTTGGGATTTTGGGCATGCACACACATGTGCCTGGCATGAGTTTCAAGCCTCCGGGCCTGGGACTCAAACCATGGTCAGCCATGTGGGAGTCCAGTGATGTAATCATTATGCCACCGCTTTCTGTCTCTCTGTCTCTCGAAGAACCAGTTTTATGAGTCAGTTACCTTGCGTGCAAGGTAAACTGGCAGCCACCAAATGGGGCTGCCGCAGCTCATGAACCAAGCCGTGCTGTCGGAACTTGCTGTCCTCCATTGCATCATTTTCTGTAAATGGGCTTCTGCTGCAAACTCAGGAAAACTTCCTGCCACTCTTGGCTTACTGACGTATGTGGGAAATGAGAGGAATCTTAGAGTAGATCCCTTGTTTCTCTTCCTGTGGAAACAGAATAGATGTGTCCAATGGTGAGCTATACAGGGTGGGACTCTTCAGTCGGTGCAAATGACAAGCCTACTTCCTATCAGGAATCCCAGCACTTTGAAGCCCATTTGGAGTCTGGTCCTGGCAGATGACAGAGTGCAGGTCAAGCTACATGGAGCAATGATGAAGATTTCTTGACTGCCAATCTAACCCAAAAGTTCCATGACCAAGCAGCCCTCAGGTGGATCAGGTCTCTATCTCTGTGGTTCTCTGGTCTCTGCCCTCCATGTGTGCCTGCTTTGTCCTCGGCAGACTTCCTCTGGGTGCTGGGGCCTCCTTTGTTACCAGTTAGGGCAACACATGGCCGTGTTCCCATCTGGAGACAGAATGAGAAAGCTCCCTGTAGTCCCTGAAGGAAATCTGAAGAACAGCTCTGCCCGGACCACCACAGCCAAGGCAACACCATCCAGGATCCCAAGGCCAAGCAGACAAGAGGCACGGATCAGATCCATCAGAGCCCACCCTGAGGACCACAGCTTGCCTCCCACTGGGAGAGGTGGATGGACATTCAGACCAGGAACACACTGCCTGCCACAGGGCCTAAAATCTCATTTACAGAGGAAGAAACTGGCGCTGAAGACTGCCCAAGGGGCAGCACCAGTTTATAGCAAATCTGGACCAGTTATCAGCAGTCTTGGCGATAGCCCAGTGAGCTGCATTTTTTTTAAAAAAACTATTATTTTATTTAACTTTATTTATTAGTATTATTTTCCAGTTTGATCAGAGAGAGAGGGAAAGTGAGAAAGGAAGCCACCAGGTCCAGGACTTGAACCGCAGTCAGCCACGTGGGAGTCCAGCACCGTTATCACCACGCCACCTGCCAGCCCCGAGCTGCTTTTGAATCAATAACAGAATAGAAGGTCTTGATGGGGACCAAACATGATGGCATGATAGCTATGACAGGAATGAGAACACTGGTCTCTGAGGGAGGATTCACGCCTCTGTGAGAACAGCGAGGAGAAGGGCCCACGAATCCCAGGACCAAGCCTCTTGGTGCGTTAGCACAGGCGTATCCACTTGCCTGGATTTGTGATTTCCTGAGAGGCTCTGGCTAACACCCTACCCCCACTCTGTCCCCAGGCTGAGATGGACAAGCCAGGGCTGCTAATCACGTTAGTTAGCTCGGTTTCCTCCCTGGCCTTGCCCTCCCCCTAATCTGATTTACCAGGGGCAAGGGATGGCAGGGCCCCGGCTCAGGAAGAAATCCACTCCCCCATGTCCACTGGGCCTGCTAATTTGATAGAGCTACTTGCTGAGCTTCCACAGAACCCGCATTATGAACAAATTTCTTCTGGTTCTCACAGCGCTCGACAAGGAGTGCTCTCCTGATCTCAGCCCTGAAGGAAGTTCAGCTCCCAATTCAATCTCTGCACAAGGAAGTGAAGTTTTCATTATAGTAACAACGGCCAGTGCCAGAGAGCACTTACTCCGTGTCAGGCGTCTCATGACCCAGTAGGGATGCTTTCACCAGTCCACAGGAGCTCCAGGCTAGTCCCCGACAGTGAACCCTGGGCTAAGATCCCCTTGTCACAGGATCACAGGATCCTCCCTCCATCTAATGGGTTTGCCCTTGGGCTGGGGTCTTGGCCAGCTCTGTGAAAGCCTCAGGAGCAGCCAAGTTCTAGGACCTGAGTAAGAAGCAGCTGAGACAAGTCTCTCCTTCTACCCGGGGACTCGTGAAGTCTCACGGGAGCCGGGAGCCACTTGGGACCCCGGTGGGAGCTCAGCTCTACCATCTGTCTCTGTTGCCTCAACAGCCGCCTATGGCCACCAACCTGGAACCCCGTTCCTGGGCTCAGCCCGCCCGGCTCCTGGAGGCTGCAGTGGTGCAGAAGGAAAGACAGTGCACTCTGGAAGCGGTGGCTTTGCCACTCCAAGCTGGGGCTTCCTCATCTGGAAAGTGGGGACAGCATATCCCAGCCTAGAGGGCACTTGTGAGAAAGTAGACTGGAACAGTCTCCGGTGTCATTGTTTGAGCTGCGAATTGTGAATCACCCTCTGCGGGAATACTTGCCCGGAAGCATCTCTGTGGCCATCCCCCACCTTTGCCTTTCTTCGTAGGAATCCCACAGTGCGCAAAGCCAAATGGACTCCCCAGCTTGCTCTTCCCATGCAAACTGGAGCCCCCTGCTTGCTCATCGAGGGTCCCTGTCCCCATGGAGCTCATGGTCTCATGACACAAAGAAACAGCAAATGAACGAATGAATACAAACAGTATCACGTAGTGAGTGACACATGCCCTGACTCAGAAATGAGGGAGGCTAATAGATTCCCTAAGGTGCTGGTATCACTGCAATCCCAGGGAAGTGCCATCCTAGCACGTGTGACTCCCTTGTGCCACTCCACCCAGTCGGTGCTCACCCACATCCCCAGGCAATCAGTCTACCGCCCAAATCAGTCTGGGTGCCCAGAGTTACAGCCTGCCTTATACCCCCCGCCCCAGCAGCCCCATCTCTCGGACTGTTTCTGAGGGCAGTCCTGGGCTTGGCCCTGCTCCTGCTACCACATCCTGTGAGCACAGACCTGGCCAGCCTGGGGCACCGTGAGGAAAGGAGACACCGCCTCCCGCTGTCAAGAGCCCCACCACATCGAATCTGCTCAACTGCCACCTCTTCCAGGAGAGTTCCCCAGCCCACCTGATCTAACTTCACCAACCCCACACACGAGCCCCCAGTCTACCAATACTCTCCCCCACCCCGCTTCTCATGCCCTTAGCCTGCTTTGTCTGTGAAGCAGGCACCATAATTTATATCTCCATATTTATTTGTTTTTACCTGTGTCATGAGAATGCAAGCTTCCTGGGGCCAAGACCTCGTGTCTCTCATTTCACTTCACTATCCTTGTACCCAGAACAGTCCCAGGTACATATGAGCCCTCAATACATACTGAATGAATGATATTCTTTTTTAAATTGTATTTTTAGCTCATTTTAAATTTTTTCTTAAGAATTATTTTATTTATATTTATTTATTTGTCTATTTATTTATTTTATATTTTAATTTGATGAGAGAGAGAGAGAAAGTGAGAAAGCAAGCTGCCAGATCCAAGACTTGAACCACAGTCGACCGCGTGGGAATCCAGTGCCCTTAACCACAATACCACCTGTTAGCCTCTTAATTTGGATTTTAATTTCTCCTCTTATCCAAGGGTTAAGTGTTTCTTAATTTCTCCATCACTAGAATTTGGGGAATCGTATTCATGCCTAATTTTACTAGATTATGATCAGAGAGTGTGGCCCACTAAATCTCTACTTTTAAGTTTTTACAAAGATTTTCATCGTACCTACCTATATGATTGATCATTATAAAGACTTTTTCATCGAAAAGATTCAAATATGCACAAAAGCAGAGAGACTTACGTGAAATGCCACGTCCCCATCACCAGCTCCCGTGATTATCAACTCATGGTCAACCTTGTTTCATTAATATTCTTGCTATTATTTTATTTTATTTTCTTAAAGAATTGTTTTAACTTAACATTATTTATTTATTTATTTATTTATTTATTTATTTTAATTTGACCAGAGAGGGACAGAGTGTGTGTGTGTGTGAAAGAGAGAGAGAGAGAGGAAGGGAAAGTGAAAAAGCAAGCTGCCAGGTCCAGGACTTAAACTACAGCTGAGTGGGAAAAAAGGGAGTCCAGTGCTCTTAACCACCACACCACCTGCCGGCCCCCCTTTCTATTATTTTGAAGCAAATCTCAGACGGAATTAATTTTTTGAAAAATGTCACATGATCACAGGGGGAAAAAAATGAGTTCTGAGTACTTGACTCCCACATGGGTGACCATGGTTCAAGTCCCAGACCTGGTGGCTTGCTTTCTCACTTTCTATCTATTTGTCTCTCTCTCTGGTCAAATTAAAGAATAATAATGATAATAAATAAACAAATACATAAATTTAAAAATTATTTATTCATTCATTTATTTTAATTTGACCAGAGAGAGAGATACAAAGAAAGTGAGAAAGCAAGCCACCGGGTCCGGGACTCAAACCACGGTTGGTTATGTGGGAGTGTCCAGTGTCTTAACCACCATGCCACCTGCTGGTCCCCAAAATAATTCTTAAAAAAATTTTGTTTAAAAAAAACGAGTTCTAGGGAACCAGCAGTTAGCGTAATGGCTATGTCGCTGGACTCCCACGTAGTCGACCGCAGTTCGTGTCCCGGACCCAGTGGCTTAAAACTCACGCCGGGCGCGTGTGTGTGCGTGCCCAAGATCCCGAGAGGAGAATGGAGGAGAAGGGATTGTGGCATGACCATCCCCCCTGGGGGGTGATTTCTCGCTTTCTGTCTCTATGTCTCTCTCTGTCTGTCTGGCGAGCGCATGCGCCCTACAGTGAAAATCTCTCCAAAAAAAAAAAAAAAAGAGTTCTATTCAATAGATGAAAAATGATGTATGTGTAATATTCAACTGAGTATTTTTATTGTATTATTCAAACTGCTATGCTTATTTTAAGTTTATTTGCTTATTTATAGATTTTTTTTTCTATAGGATATGTGCACTCAATGGAGAGACAGAGAGACAGAAGCGAGAGATTACTCCCCAGAAGGGATGGCCACACCCATTCCCTTCTCTTCCATTCTCCTCTCAGGAATTTGAGCACACATGCACATGTGCCCAGTGTGAATTTTAAGCTGCTGGGCCCAAGACTCGAACTATGGTCAGCCATGTGGGAGTCCAATAATGTAACCATTATGCCATCTGCTGGTCTCTAGTTTATTGTTTTTATGACTGTTAGAGGCAGAGCAAAACAGGGACCAGCAAGTGACATGGTGGTTAAGGGTGTTGGACTCCCACATGGCCAACTACAGTTTGAGTCCCGGACATGGTGGCTTGCTTTCTCACTTTCTCTCTCTCTCTCTCTCATTCTGTTCCTCTTTGGTCAAATTAAAATAAATAAATGAATAAATAAAGATAAACAAAATAATTCTTAAATAAAAAGAGAGAGAGAGAGAGAAAGACAGGGTCACACACTGCAGTCCCCCCCATCCCTCCCAGCCAGCCAGGATCATGAGCATACACTACTGGCATGAACAGGTCAACGTGGGAACCAACTCTGGCTCTTCCATGTGGAACCAGCATCACTTGGGTAGCACATGACCGCTGCACCACCAACCTGGCCTAATATAATTATTTTTTTAATGACTAGTTCTGGCTAATTATGAAAGAGAAATACTAAAACATCCCCCTTTGTTATAAACTTCTTGTGTTTCTAATAGCTTTTACCATCTATAATTAGTTGCTATTTGTTTAGTGCACAGAGGTTTATAGTTATTTATAGGCTGATATTTATTGGGCACTTACATTAAAATGGGTCTAGAGAGAAACTAATTTTGTTCTCAGACCTGCTAATGCAAGTCCCCATCCTATTTACATCTAGAATGAGAACTACATTTCAGCCCGAATAGTGATGATCTCAGAAAATCATCAGCCCTTGAAAACGATGGTGGAGAATGAAATTGCTTTCTCAGTTGTAACTGGAAGGAATTAAATGCCAAAAGTCCTCCATGCGGGCTCCATGACTGATGACAGTTAAACTGTGTTAGAGGAAGCCACTGTCATCTGGAAAGGCTCCTGTGGCTTTAGGACCACAGGGCCCCCTTGACACCCATGGTTAGGCAACAGTGGTGCCATGGCCCACAGACCAGGAAACAGGGTTAGACCCAGCGCTTAGACCTTCTTTACGTAAACTCTTCAGTGTAAATTACATTCTTTACTTTAGGGTTAAGGGATAAGGAAATAGTATTTTAAAAGATTAGTCTTTTTTCTTTGTAACAGTATTTTTAATATTTTCTTTTTTTTTATACTTCAAAAACGTTTTTTAAATGAGGTATAACTGGGCTAGAAGGTAGCATGGAGGTTAAGCCAGCTGAATCTCACATGGCCAACCATGCAGTTCAAGCCCCAGACCCAGCAGTTTGAAAATCATGCCAAGCATGTGTGCATATGTGCCCGAAATCCTGAGAGGAAAGTGGAGAAGGGGTTGCAGCATGGTCATGTCCTCTTGGAGGAGAGGGGTGATTTCTTATTTTCCCTCCATCTGGCAAATACACATACCCTACACCAAACTAAAAAAAAAAAGAAAAAAAAAATTAAGTGAGGTATAACTTATAAGCAATAAAGTACACTAATGTTCAGTGATGAGTTCCAGAGAAAATATGGATTAATTTTTACATACTTATTCACTTATGTAATCATACCCTAAATTCAAATATTCGAGCACTCCTACCACCCCAGGACACTCCCTGTGTCTTTTCCTGCCGTAAGTGCATCCTTACACACCACCCCAGACTGCCAAGGAATCTTCTTCTGACTCCTAACATTATAGCTTTTTTTTTACTGATTCTTTAATTTTTTAAAGAATTATTTATTTAATTTTACTTATTCATTCATTTATTTAAATTTGACCAAAGAGATACTTACAGAGAGAGAGAGGGAAAGTGGATGCCCAAACACTGTATTGGGGGTAAGGCCAAATGTACTGCTAAATCTAGGCAGGCTACGGATGCACTTTCTGGGCCTAGGCTCTGACATGCTGAGTCCCTCTTCAAGTCAGGTGCCTGAAGTCGGATGGCACCTCTGGAAGACTTTGGTTTAGTCTCCTCATCAGTTTAGTTATAACTTTTTTTTTTTCTTTTTGCTATAGGGGAAGACACATTGGAGAGAGAGAGGAAGTGAGAAATTGCCCCCCAGAGGGGATGGCCACACCCCAATCCCTTCTCCTTCATTCTTCCCTTGGGATTTTTGGGCATGCACACACATGTGCCCAGCATGATTTTCAAGCTTCTGGGACTGAGATTCAACCACACAGACAGCCCCTTGCAATCCGACACCTTTACCTCCATGCTACCTGCTGGCCCACGATCCATTATTTATTAGTGGTTTTCTTGTGTGCCTGGTAAAGTGATAAGATTTTATGTGCATACTCTGATCGACTTCTCTCAGCAGATCTTTGCATAGATGCTGCTAGTGTTCCCTTACACAGATGAAGAAACCAAGCCTCCAGGAGTTTCGGTCACGTGCTCAGAGTCACGTAGCATGTGACTGAGCTGGAACTGAAACCAGGAATTATGATTCTAGAAGATGTGTTCTTCTCCTGCCTCTCCGAAAGTCTCTTAACTTCTGTGAGCCTTCACTTTCGCACCATAAGAGAACTAATACCTGCCTCGTGGTATATGAAGTAACACACGAGAAGGGGTCAGCGTATACATACTCTGGTACACAGTCACGTCCTGTGAGCATTGCCTCCATCTGCAGGGATGGACGCTTATTAATATCCACAATGTCTTTCAGGCACTGCTGCTGCTGCTGAATTATAGCATTCTCAGAGACTTGTTGAGAGACCTGAGAACATGTGTGTAAAGTGCTTAGCACTTTCCCAGGCACACACGTGGGAATCCCCAGGAAATAACACTTGTAATTTAACTTTCTGTACAATAACTTAATAATACCTAGTGCTTTGGGAAGTGACCATAAGATGCTTTTGAAAAATTCCTCTGCCTTTCTGTAATGTCTACATTCTCTACAGTCATAATGTTAGGTTGGGCCCGGCAGGTGGTGTGGTGGTTAAGGGCGCTGGACTCCCACATGGCTGACTGTGGTTCGAGTCCTGGACCTGGCAGCTTGCTTTCTCACTTTCCCTCTCTCCTGCTCTGTCCCTCTCTGGTCAAATTAAAAATAAATAAATAAATAAATAAATAAATAAATAAATAAATAAATAAATAAATAAATAAATAAATAAATAAATAAATAAATAAATAAATAAATAAATAAATAAATAAATAAATAAATAAATAAATAAATAAATAAAGTTTTAAAAAAATTATTAAAAAAAAATGTTAGGTCATCAGGAAAGTCATAACGTGCTTTTCTATGCATCATGACTTTCCCAACCACCCAATCAATATATTACTTTTGGGGGATTTGATATAGTTTTAGTCAAATATATTAAGCCAGTGCTAAGTGTACAATTAGTTTTTATACATTTATGCAGCTGTTTACTTGTCACATTCAAAATGTAGAACACTTCCATTACCCTCACATATTCCCTTGTGCTTCATCTCTGTTAATCCCCTTATCTCCAAGCAACTATGTATCTCTATCACTGAAGATCAGATTTGGCTTTCTTTTGGAGAGATTTTCACTGTAGGGCGCGTGCGCTCGCCAGACAGACAGAGAGAGACATAGAGAGAGAAAGCGAGAAATCACCCCCCAGGGGGGATGGTCACGCCGCAATCCCTTCTCCTCCATTCT
>NW_006160128.1:1082579-1091085 GCF_000334495.1 Tupaia belangeri chinensis
TACTGGAAGCCCACATGGTTGACCACGGTTCAAGTCCTGGACGTGGCAGCTTGCTTTCTCACTTTCTCTCTCTCTCTCTCATTCTGTTCCTCTTTGGTCAAATTAAAATAAATAAATGAATAAATAAAGATAAACAAAATAATTCTTAAATAAAAAGAGAGAGAGAGAGAGAAAGACAGGGTCACACACTGCAGTCCCCCCCATCCCTCCCAGCCAGCCAGGATCATGAGCATACACTACTGGCATGAACAGGTCAACGTGGGAACCAACTCTGGCTCTTCCATGTGGAACCAGCATCACTTGGGTAGCACATGACCGCTGCACCACCAACCTGGCCTAATATAATTATTTTTTTAATGACTAGTTCTGGCTAATTATGAAAGAGAAATACTAAAACATCCCCCTTTGTTATAAACTTCTTGTGTTTCTAATCGCTTTTACCATCTATAATTAGTTGCTATTTGTTTAGTGCACAGAGGTTTATAGTTATTTATAGGCTGATATTTATTGGGCACTTACATTAAAATGGGTCTAGAGAGAAACTAATTTTGTTCTCAGACCTGCTAATGCAAGTCCCCATCCTATTTACATCTAGAATGAGAACTACATTTCAGCCCGAATAGTGATGATCTCAGAAAATCATCAGCCCTTGAAAACGATGGTGGAGAATGAAATTGCTTTCTCAGTTGTAACTGGAAGGAATTAAATGCCAAAAGTCCTCCATGCGGGCTCCATGACTGATGACAGTTAAACTGTGTTAGAGGAAGCCAGTGTCATCTGGAAAGGCTCGTGGCTTTAGGACCACAGGGCCCCCTTGACACCCATGGTTAGGCAACAGTGGTGCCATGGCCCACAGACCAGGAAACAGGGTTAGACCCAGCGCTTAGACCTTCTTTACGTAAATTCTTCAGAGTAAATTACATTCTTTACTTTAGGGTTAAGGGATAAGGAAATAGTATTTTAAAAGATTAGTCTTTTTTCTTTGTAACAGTATTTTTAATATTTTCTTTTTTTTTATACTTCAAAAACGTTTTTTAAATGAGGTATAACTGGGCTAGAAGGTAGCATGGAGGTTAAGCCAGCTGAATCTCACATGGCCAACCATGCAGTTCAAGCCCCAGACCCAGCAGTTTGAAAATCATGCCAAGCATGTGTGCATATGTGCCCGAAATCCTGAGAGGAAAGTGGAGAAGGGGTTGCAGCATGGTCATGTCCTCTTGGAGGAGAGGGGTGATTTCTTATTTTCCCTCCATCTGGCAAATACACATACCCTACACCAAACTAAAAAAAAAAAGAAAAAAAAAATTAAGTGAGGTATAACTTATAAGCAATAAAGTACACTAATGTTCAGTGATGAGTTCCAGAGAAAATATGGATTAATTTTTACATACTTATTCACTTATGTAATCATACCCTAAATTCAAATATTCGAGCACTCCTACCACCCCAGGACACTCCCTGTGTCTTTTCCTGCCGTAAGTGCATCCTTACACACCACCCCAGACTGCCAAGGAATCTTCTTCTGACTCCTAACATTATAGCTTTTTTTTTACTGATTCTTTAATTTTTTAAAGAATTATTTATTTAATTTTACTTATTCATTCATTTATTTAAATTTGACCAAAGAGATACTTACAGAGAGAGAGAGGGAAAGTGGATGCCCAAACACTGTATTGGGGGTAAGGCCAAATGTACTGCTAATCTAGGCAGGCTACGGATGCACTTTCTGGGCCTAGGCTCTGACATGCTGAGTCCCTCTTCAAGTCAGGTGCCTGAAGTCGGATGGCACCTCTGGAAGACTTTGGTTTAGTCTCCTCATCAGTTTAGTTATAACTTTTTTTTTTTCTTTTTGCTATAGGGGAAGACACATTGGAGAGAGAGAGAGAGAGAGGAAGTGAGAAATTGCCCCCCCAAAGGGGATGGCCACACCCCAATCCCTTCTCCTTCATTCTTCCCTTGGGATTTTTGGGCATGCACACACATGTGCCCAGCATGATTTTCAAGCTTCTGGGACTGAGATTCAACCACACAGACAGCCCCTTGCAATCCGACACCTTTACCTCCATGCTACCTGCTGGCCCACGATCCATTATTTATTAGTGGTTTTCTTGTGTGCCTGGTAAAGTGATAAGATTTTATGTGCATACTCTGATCGACTTCTCTCAGCAGATCTTTGCATAGATGCTGCTAGTGTTCCCTTACACAGATGAAGAAACCAAGCCTCCAGGAGTTTCGGTCACGTGCTCAGAGTCACGTAGCATGTGACTGAGCTGGAACTGAAACCAGGAATTATGATTCTAGAAGATGTGTTCTTCTCCTGCCTCTCCGAAAGTCTCTTAACTTCTGTGAGCCTTCACTTTCGCACCATAAGAGAACTAATACCTGCCTCGTGGTATATGAAGTAACACACGAGAAGGGGTCAGCGTATACATACTCTGGTACACAGTCACGTCCTGTGAGCATTGCCTCCATCTGCAGGGATGGACGCTTATTAATATCCACAATGTCTTTCAGGCACTGCTGCTGCTGCTGAATTATAGCATTCTCAGAGACTTGTTGAGAGACCTGAGAACATGTGTGTAAAGTGCTTAGCACTTTCCCAGGCACACACGTGGGAATCCCCAGGAAATAACACTTGTAATTTAACTTTCTGTACAATAACTTAATAATACCTAGTGCTTTGGGAAGTGACCATAAGATGCTTTTGAAAAATTCCTCTGCCTTTCTGTAATGTCTACATTCTCTACAGTCATATGGTTAGGTTGGGCCCGGCAGGTGGTGTGGTGGTTAAGGTATTAAAAAAAAATGTTAGGTCATCAGGAAAGTCATAACGTGCTTTTCTATGCATCATGACTTTCCCAACCACCCAATCAATATATTACATTTGGGGGATTTGATATAGTTTTAGTCAAATATATTAAGCCAGTGCTAAGTGTACAATTAGTTTTTATACATTTATGCAGCTGTTTACTTGTCACATTCAAAATGTAGAACACTTCCATTACCCTCACATATTCCCTTGTGCTTCATCTCTGTTAATCCCCTTATCTCCAAGCAACTATGTATCTCTATCACTGAAGATCAGATTTGGCTTTCTTTTGGAGAGATTTTCACTGTAGGGCGCGTGCGCTCGCCAGACAGACAGAGAGAGACATAGAGAGAGAAAGCGAGAAATCACCCCCCAGGGGGGATGGTCACGCCGCAATCCCTTCTCCTCCATTCTTCTCTCGGGATCTTGGGCACACACGCACACGCGCCCAGCGTGAGTTTTAAGCCACCGGGTCTGGGACGCGAACCGCAGTTGACTACATGGGAGTCCAGCGACATAGCCATTACGCTAACTGCTGGTTCCCAGATTTGGCTTTCTAAAAAGAGTTTCAAATAAATGAAATCATATAGTATGTACTATTTTGTGCCTGTGTTCTTTATTTCAGCATGATATTTTTCAAATTAATCTATATTATTGTGTTTCTCAGTAGTTCGCTCTATTTTTTTAAAAGAAGACATTTATTTATTTATTTATTTATTTATTTGTTTATTTATTTATTTATTTATTTATTTTGAGAGGGAGAAAGAGAGAGAATCCCCAACATAATTTTGTCATGCTATGATCCCCTCCTCAGTCTTCGAGCCAACCAGAATCATAGATAGACCTGGAATGTTCAGGTCAACCTGGGATCTGAACCCTGGGCCACTCATATGGCTCCAGTGTCCCACAGCAGTGCCCTACCACCATTCCTAAGCCAGTAATCCATTCCTTCTTATTGCTGAATAATGTTCCACTGTGTGGACATAACTGACCTGTTTATCAATTGGTGGGCATTTTGGTGATTTATAGTTTGGGCTACTATGAATAAAGCTAAATATTTGTATATACATCTTTATGTGGACGTACATTTTCATTTCTCTTAGATAAATACCTGACTGTGAAACTGTTGAATCATATGTTTGTTTAACTTTATAAGAAACTACCAAGTGATTTTTCTTTTCTTTTCTTTTTCTTTTTTTTTGAAGAAGTTTTTGCTATAGGGTGTGTGCGCTCACCAGAAAGTCATAGAGAGACAGAGACAGAAAGCGAGAAATCACCTACCGGGGAGATGGCCACACCACAATCCCTTCTCCTCTATTCTCCTCTCGGGATCCTGGGCATGCACACATGCGCCCAGTGTGAGTTTAAGTCACCCGGTCCGAGACTTGAATCGTGGTCGACTACACGGGAGTCCAGCGACATAGCCATTACGCTAACTGCTGGTCCCTGTCAAGTGGTTTACCAAAATACTTGTACCATTTTACATTCCCATCAGCTTTGTATCCTTGCCACCACTCAAGTATTATCAGTATTTTTCATTTTAGCCATTCTAGTGGGTTGGTAGTGGCATCTCCCTGAGGTTATAATTTACTTTTCTCTGATGATGTCAGTGTCTTTTCATCTGCTGCTTCATTCTATATCTTCTTGGTGATATATCTTCTCAAATCTTTATCTATTTAAAAAGAAATCAATGTGTTGGGGGCCAGATGATCGTGCAGTAGAAACACAACACTCTGTGAGGCTGATCCACATGGCAAGGTTCTAGATTCATGTCTAGAGACCTCCCTGAACATGCTGGGTATGCACGTGTCCATGATCTGGTGCCAGCTGGGGCTGGAACTGTGAGCAGTGTGAAGACCCTGCTGGAGGGTATCTCTCTCTCTCTTGCTTGTGGAAGAAACAAAAAAGAAACTTAAAAAAAAATCACATTGTGGGTCCAGCAAGTGGCATGATGGTTAAAGGCACTGGACTCCCACATGGCCGACCACGGTTCAAGTCTCGGACCTGGTGGCTTGCTTTCTCACTTCCTCTCTCTCTCTGATCAAACTGAAAAATAATAATGATAATAATAATAAATAAAGTTAAATAAAATAATTCTTTAAAAAAATCACATTGTTTGCCTTCTGTTTTTCAAGATGTAAGAGTTGTTTGTATATTATGGTTATTGGTCATTTTTCAGATCTCTTTATTACAAGTATTGTTTTCCTAGTCTGTAGCATGCCTTTTCATTTTCTTAGCAGTCTCTTTCAAAGAATACAACTTTTTAAAAATTTTGCCAGAGGTTATGTATGCTTACCAGAGAGAAAGAGAGAGACAGAGAGAGAGAGAAAATGAGGAGAAAGCACTCCCAAATGGGGCATGGTCATGCTGAAATTCTTTCTCCTCCATTTCTCCATCCTGTCAGGATTTGGGGCATGCATGCACACTTGTCTGGTATATCCTTCATACTGCTGAGGCCAGGATTAGAACTGTGCAGTTGGCCACATGGGATCCAGCTCCCTTAACTACCAGACTACAGGGCTGGCCCCAAAGAATAACACTTGTAAGTTTTGATGAAATGGTTTTTCTTTGTTTTAATTTCCTATTAGGTTGTCAAGAAAGTCATGATGTATTTTTCTATGCAAAAATGCATAGAAAACCCAATATATGGTGTGTGCACTCATTGGAGAGAATGAGAAAGAGGGAAAGTGGGAATGCATCCTCCGGGGGAGTGGTCACACTGCAGTCCCTTCTCCTCCATTCTCCTCTTGGGATTTGGGTACACATGTACACATACTGGCATGTTTTCTCAATACACTGGTCTAGTACTCAAAGCGTGCAGCTGGCCATGTGGGATCCAGCCTCTTTTATATCATGCCACTGGCTGGGCCCTGTTTATTTTCAATCTGTGCTTTTTGTGTCTCATCTAATACATCTTTCTCTTTTTTTTAGAGAGTTGTTTTTGCTGTAGGGTGCATGTGCTCACCAGAGAGACAGAGAGACAGAAAGTGAGAAATCACCCCCTAGGAAGGAGGGCCATGCTGCAATCCCTTCTCCTCCATTCTCCTCCCAGGATCTTGGGCATGCATACACATTCGCCCAATGTCATTTTCAAGCTGCTGGCCTGGTACTCAGACTGTGTTCAACTATGTGGGAGTCCAGTGGCTTACCCATTACGCCATCTGCTGGTCCTCTAGTGTTAGTTTTAAGCTGCCAGGTCCGAGACTCAACCACTGTCAACTAGAAGTCCAGTAATGTAACCATTACGCCATCTGCTAGTCCCTTTAATTGAGATAGATCTTAACAAATAGCATAATTGGAGGAGAATTGACTTTTTTATAGAGGTGTTTTGTTTTGTTTTGTTTTAGTTTTCGCTGTAGGATGGATACACTTGCTAGAAAGAGACAGAGAGAGAGAGAGAGAGAAAGTGAGAAATTACCTCCCGGGGGGATGGCCACTTTGTAATCCCGTCTCCTTTGTCTTCTCAGGATTTGGGGCATGCACACATGCATCAGTGTGTTTTTCAAGCTACCGAATCCAGACTCAGACCACAGAGTTGGCCATGTGGAATCCATTGTCTTAACCACCATGCCACCTATTGGCCCAGAGAACTGATATCTTAACAATATTGAGTTTTTTGATGCATAAATATGATATATTTGTCCATTTAATTAGGTCCTAAAATTTCCAGAGCAATGTTTTGTAATTTCCTGTATAGAGTTTTTATTTTGTTAAATTTGACCCTAAGCAATCAAGTTTCTTAAAGTTACTGTAAATTATATTTTTATATTATGTTTAATTTTTTATATTTTTATTTTGCACCCTATGGAAAATACCAAAAAGAAAAAAAAAAGTTGTTTCCCCTCAAATTAATATACCATTCTTTTTTTTTTTTTTTTTTTTTTTTGAGGGGTTTTTTTTATAGTGCGCTGGGGCGCCGAGAGACAGAGAGACAGAAAACAGGAAATCACCCCCCAGGGGGGGTGGCCACGCCGCAATCCCTTCTCCATTCTCCACTTGGTATCTTGGGCACACACGCACACGCGCCTGGCATTTTAAGCCACCAGGTCCAGGACTCGAACCGCGGTTGACTACGTGGGAGTCCAGCGACATAGCCATTACGCTAACTGCTGGTCCCACCATTCATTTTTATATATATTGATTTTCTATCAAGAGACCTTGCTGAACTCACTTATCAGTGCCGGTAGCTTTTAATGGACTTCCAATATAGACAATGTTGTCTTTGAACAAGGGAAGTTTCCTTTCCACTCCGAATGCCTTTTATTTCTATCGTTTTTCTTATTGCACTACCCAGGACTTCCAGTAAAATGTAAAAGGAAGTGAGGAAGGCACACATTGTTGCCCTTTCTCAATCTTTGGGAGAAAAATATTCAGTCTCTCTTCATTAAATACTATGCGAATTGAAACGTTTTCACTGATGTCCTTTATCAAGTTAAGACAGTTCCCTTTCTATTTCTGGTTGGCTGGGTGGCTTCTGAATTTTGTCAGATATTTTTCATACCTCTAATGAAATGGTCATATGTAAGCTTTAAAAATTGCATTCATATGTTCAGAATTGCATTGATTGATTTTCAAGTGGTAAACAAAACTTTCACTCCTGGGGTAAACCTGATTTGGTCCTGCCTGACTTCCCTTTCTATCTATTACTAGATTTGATTTGCTAAAATGTCGTTAAGTGTCTATGTGTCTCTGTCCATTAGGGATTTATTTCTTTTCTTATAATCAAATCTTCTCTCTGATTTGGGTATCAGGGTAGTGCTGGCTTCAAAAGCTTAGCTGAGAAGCATCCCTTTTTCTTTCGTTTTCTGAAGGAGTCTGTGTAGAACTGATCCTCTTTCTTTCTTAAATAAGAGGTAGAATTTACCACTGAAGCCATCTGGACCTGGAGTTTTCTCTGTGGGAAGATTATATTTTAAAATCTGGTTGACTTAACAAAATTTCTTTTGAGATCAATTTTACATAACATGGAAATCATCATTTTAACCATTTTAAAGTTTTTGATTCAGTGGCTTTTACTATACTTTAAATATTCTGGAACCATCGCTGCTATCTAATTCCTGAATCTTTTCATCGCCCCCAAAAGAAATCCTATACCTCCCAATTCCTCCTTTCCCCCATTCCCAATTAATTACTAATCTACTTTTTTTTCTCTATGGATGAGTCTATTCTGGACATTTCATATAAATCAAAAGCACAATATGTGCCTTTTTGTATCTTTTTTATTTACTTAGCATATTTTCAAGGTTCATCTGTGTGTACTGTGCTTCAGGGTGTCATTCTCTTTATTGCTGACTAACATCCCATTGTATGGATATACCACATGTTTATCAATTCACCATCTGATGAAAACTTGGGTTGTGGGGCCATCAGATGGCATAGTACTTGTGCTGGACTCTCACATGGCAGACCATGGTTCAAGTCCTCAACCTGGTAGCTTCAAAATCACTCCAGGGGCATTCCCCATGTCCTGGGAAGAGAACGGAAGAGAAGGGATTGCAGCGTGGCCATCCCTCCACAGGGATGATCTCTCGCATTCCCTCTCACTGTCTCTGTCTCTGTCTCTCTCTCAGGCAAGCACATGCACCCTAAGGCAAACATCTCTAAAAAAGAAAAAAAGAAAACGAATTGTTTCCACTTTATGGCTACTATAAATAATGCTCCTATGAAAATTCATGTGCAAGTTTTTTTTTTTTTTTT
>NW_006160128.1:1091155-1111417 GCF_000334495.1 Tupaia belangeri chinensis
CCCCCAGGGGCGATGGCCACGCCGCAATCCTTTCTCCTCCATTCTCCTCTCAGGATATTGGGTAGCACACACATGTGCCTGGCGTGAGTTTAAGCCACCGGGTCCGGGACTCAAACCGTGGTCGACTATGTAGGAGTCCAATGACATAGCCATTATGTTAACTGCTGGTCCCTTCTTGCAAATTTTCATATAAACATACATGTTCAGTTCTCTTGGTCATATCCTTAGGAATGGAATTGCCATTTCCTATTGTAATTCTGTGTTTAAGTTTTTGAGAAGCTGCCAAACTATTTTCCAAAGTGGTTGTACCATTTTACATTCCCACAAGAAATGTATGAGGGCAGGACCAGCAGGTGGCATGGTGGTTAAGGCTCTGGGTGCTCCCACATGACTGACAACGGTTTGAGGCCTGGACCTGGTAGCTTACTCTCTTACCTTCTCTCTCTCTCTCTCTCTGTATCTCTCTAATCAAATTTTCTTTAAAAAAAATGAATGAATGAATGAAGTTAAATAAATAGTTTGTAAAGAAAAAAAAGAATGTATGAGGGTTACAATTTCTTCTTATCCTTGTCATTGTTTTTTCTTTTCTTTGTCAACACTTATTTTTTATTTTATTCGTTGGTTTAAAAATGATTATAGTTGGGGTTAGCGGGTGGCATGGTGGTTGAAGACTGGATCCCCACATGGCTGACTACAGTTCAAATCCCAGGCCTGGCGGCTTGCTTTCTCATATTCCCTCTCTTTCTCTCTCTCTCTCTGATCAAACTAGAAAATAACAGTAATAATAATAAAGTTAAACAAAATAAGTTTTAAAAATTATTATAGTTGTTATAGTGGGTATAAATGGTATATTACTGTGGTTTGGTGTTGTATTTCTCTAATGATTAGTGACATTGAGCATCTTTTCATATGCTTATTGGCCTTTTTTTTAGAGAGAGAGATTTTTGCTATAGGGTGCATGTATGGAGAGAAATTTAAAAAAAAACACTGAAGAAGCTGGAGCTGTTAAATTTATCTTGGAGAAAACCTCACAACTGGCTTATTTAGTGTCATGGAACCTCTTACTGCCTTCAATACATGACTAGTAATCAACTGTTTCGTATACTTGTTTTCAGTTTTCATTTCAACAAATAAGCACTGTAATTATAGCCATTAGAATAAAATCTCCTAACTATTAAAAAAAAATAGTCTAGTCTAGATGGTGGTCCATAGGACAGAAGGGAGTCTGGATTTGCAAACTGGCAAAGTGGTTGGTGAAACCCCACAAATTTCAGTGGTCAAGCAATTCTCACTGGCTGTCTCTGTGGACTGGCCTCTGCTTGCCTCAACTGGGCTGAAAGAAGCTGTCCTCTTAAGTGTCCAAAGATGCTGTCCCCTCTTTTTGTCCTGTCTAACTTATCACCATTAATTAGATTAAAGCAGCTCCTGGGCCAGTCAAGTGACATTGAGATTAAGGCAGCTAGATCCCACATGGCTGACTGTGTTGTTCAAGTCCCAGACCTGGCTACTTGAAAAACACACCAGGTGCATGTGTGTGTGTGCCCAGAATTCCAAGAGGAGAATGGAGGAGAAGGAATGTAGTGGAATGCTTTCTCACTTTCTCTCTCTCCCTCTCTGTCTCTCTTTGGTAAGCACACGTGCTCTACAGCAAATTTTAAAAAGAAAAGAAAAAGAAAGCAACTTCTGGAGTCAACAAATGGCATGGTGGTTAAGGCGCCGGACTCCACATGACCAACCATAGTTCAAGTCCCGAACCTGGTGGCTTGCTTTCTCACTTTCTTTCTCTCTGTCTCTGTCTGATGAGGATGTGTGTCCTATAACAAATTAAAATAATAATGATGATGATACATAAAATTAAATAAATAATTATTTAAAAGAAATGAAAGAAAGAAAGCAGATTTTCACAGGTCCAAGACTCAGCCTCCCTGGAGACCTCTTATGCAATTAATAATGAAAATGTCAAGGACCAGCAGATAGTATAACGGTTATGTTGCTCAACTCCCACTCAGTCGATCACAGTTCGAGTCCTGGACCCAGCAAATTAAAACTCATGCTGGGCACATATATGTGCATGACCAAAATCCTGAGAAGGGATTGTGGTATGGTCATCCCCCCTGGGGAGGGGGTAATTTCTTGCTTTCTATCTCTCTGTCTCTCTCTGTCTCTCTGATGAGCACATATGCCCTATAGCAAAAATCTCTAAAAGAATAATAATAATAAAAAAAAGTCTTGCATTTATGCCCATGCTTCCTAATTCTTAGAGTTGGAAAATAGCATATTTAGAAAACTGGAAAGTGTTATGGTTAAGATGTGTGTTTGGAATCCAATGATTAGAGCTGTTTAGCACTGTGACCTTGGGAAGCATACAGTGCCTTTCAAGTAAAAATGATGTCCCATTAAAAAAAGGGACATCAATTTAGCTTGCAGCTCAGTCACACAAGTACCTTTCCTTGAGAGAACCATTGTACTTTGGAATGCAATGGGAGTGTTTTCTATGTACTTTCCATTTTGTCACAAAGAATAGTAAAAAGACAGGTACTGGGACCAGCAGCTAGCGTAATGGCTATGTCGCTGGACTCCCACGTAGTCGAACGTGATTTGTGTCCCAGACCCAGTGGCTTAAACTCACGCCAGGCACGCGTGCATGCGTGCCCAAGATCCCAAGAGGAGAATGGAGGAGAAAGGATTGTGGCGTGGCCATCCCCCCTGGGGGGTGATTTCTCGCTTTCTGTCTCTATGTCTCTCTCTGTCTGTCTGGCAAGCACACGTGCCCTATAGCAAAAACCTCTCAAAAAAAAAAAAAAAAGACAGGTACACAGGTGGAGATTTAGTAAGATTAGAATTCTTCCTCTTCATCGAGGCCATTCTCGTTTTATTATTTTTTATTTATTATTATTATTTTTTAAAACATTCTATCGCTATACACCATTTGGCTTGGAAAGAGAATTTACCCAACATGAAATATACCTCAGACTAGTCCAGTTGAGAATACGATACATGTTATCAACAGGTAATAAACCATTTCTGTGTCCCACAAATGTCTTGCCTCTCTTTATTTTTTCTCCCTGACTTGAGGACATTCTTTTTTTTTTTAAATTTTATTTATTACTAGTATATGTTTTGTTAATTTGCTGTGCACTCACTGAACAGAGAGAGAAAGAAAGCCACCAGATGTGGGACTCGAACTGTGGTCGGCCACGTGGGAAATCAGTGCCTTAACCACCATGCCACCTGCTGACCGCCCCTCCCCTCATCAAAGACATTCTTAAGTGAAACTGAAAGGTTTTTTCTGGAACATGTGGTGGTGACGAATACAATGACCCTTAATGTAGTTTGGTGTCACCACCTTGATTAGTGCCAAGATATCAGCAGTCTTAGCCACCACTGCTTTTGCACCTTCAGTGCACACGCGAGCATAGTGAAGAGGCGGATACCATCTTAGTATTGTTATGAGAATAGTTTTGACCTTGTAGATCCCTTGAAAGGACCTCGGGGAGCCCTAGAGGTCAGTAATCCATACTTTTTGAGAAACACAGCTCTAGGGTTGTTATGAGAATTATGTAAAATGAATGTAGATAATGCCGTTGGCATGGTGCCTGGAACATTCTAAGTGCTTAATAAATTCCAGTAACTCTACTTATTATTCAGAATGAGTTCATTTGTTTTATCTCCCAATGACCTCAACGTCCTCACTGCATCTAGCACAGCTGCCGTCTGAGTATGAACGTCAGAGATTCTACTTGTGTGTGAGGTTCTGAAGGGCGTGTATCCAAGACCCAGAGCTTGTCTAGGGTCCAGGGCATCTAAATGACCAAGTCAGGGCAAATGTTCCAATTTCCTTTTTTTTTTTTTTTTTGGAGAGGTTTCCGCTATAGGTCACGTGCGCTCACCAGGTAGAGACAGAGAGACAGAAAGCGAGAAATCACCCCCACGGGGGCCTGGCCAAAGCGCAACACCTCCTCCATTCTCTTCTCAGGATCTTGGGCACGCACGCACACGCGCCTGGCGTGAGTTTTAAGCCACCAGGTCCAGGATGTGAACCACGGTCGACTACGTGGGAGTCCAGCGACATAGCCATTACACTAACTGCTGGTTCCCCCAATTTCCATTTTATAGATGAAAAATGCTGGATGGCTGAGACAAAGTGACCTTTTGGCTAATGGCTAAATCTGGACTTAGAAGGTGAATGCTATGGTTAGGCACCAAAGTGGGGGTTATTGATTCTTTCAATCCATAACCATGATACAGATTGATCAGCTCTAATAGCAGAATACAAATTCAAAATACTCCAAAATCCGAAAAATTTTGAATACTGAACATAATACCACAAGTGGAAAATTCTACACCTTGCCTCATGTGACGGGTCACAGTCAAGTACTACAGTACACAGATATTGTCCGAAATTACCTTTAGGCTACATGTATAAAGTGTTATAAAACATAAATAAATGTCGTGTTTAGACTGGGGTCTCATTTCCAAGATCTCATTAAATATATGCAAATATTCCAAAATCTGCAAAAATCCAAAATCCAAACATTTCTGGTCCAAAGCATTTTGACTATGAAATAATCAACTGGTATATCTTTCCATCTATTTAGGTCTGTAATTTCTCTCAGTAATATGCTGTAGCTTTTAGCATATAGGTTTTGACATCTTTAAGTTATCCCTAGATATTTTATACTATTTTAAAGGGTTAAAATAATCAATATTCGGGACCAGCAGTTTATTTAATGGCTCTGTCGCTGGACTCCCATGTAGTTCACCATAGTTTGAGACCCAGTGGCTTAAACTCATGTCGGGCACGTGTGTGTGTGCATGCCCAAGATCCCAAGAGGAGAATGGAGGAGAAAGGATTGTGGCGTGGCCATCCCCCCTGGGGGGTGATTTCTCACTTTCTGTCTCTCTATCTCTCTCTGTCTTTCTGGCAAGCGCACGTGCCCTATAGCAAAAACCTCTCCAAATAAATAAATAAATAAATAAATAAATAAATAAATAAAATGAAATAATCAATATTCTAAACATTGGTTTCTCACATTTGGTGCAGTAAGAGTCAATGCAATCCTAATCAAAATCCCATGAGGACAAGCTGATTCTAAAACTTAGAAGAAATTATGGGACCTATACCACCCATCTGAATACTTACAATAAAACTACAATGATCAAGACAATGTGGAATTGGCAAAGGATAAACAATGGGACAGGAGAGTTCAGTAACAGCTATATAAAATATAGTCCATTGACTTTCACAAGACATCCAGGTAATTCAACGGGTAAAGGATGATTCTACCTCAAAGTGAGCTGGAACAACTAGCTATTCATACAGGGGGAAAAATGAACTTTAATCCCTATCTCACACCATACACAAAAATTAATTCAAAATTTTCTACTGAATTAGATATAATAGCTAAAACTCTAAAGCCTTAAAAAAAATGTAAAAGAATATCTTCAGAAATTTGGAGCAGGTAACTTTTTTTGGGGAAAGGTTTTTGCTATAGGGCACGCGCACGTGCCAGAAAGACAGAGACAGAGAGACAGAGAGATGGAAAGTGAGAAATCACCCCCCAGGGGGGATGGCCACACTGTAATCCCTTCTCCTCCATTCTCCTCTCAGGATCTTGGGCATGCACGCACACGCGCTTGGTGTGTGTTAATGTTACCAGGTCCAGAACTTGAACCGTGTCGACTCAATGGGAGTCCAGTGACATAGCCATTACACCAACTGCTGGTTCCAAGAGCAGGTAAATATTTTTAAGGTAGGAAACAAAAAACATCAATCATTTGAGTGTTCAACGCCTTAACCACCACGCCACCTGCTGGTCCCCTAAAAACATTCTTAAAATTTTTTTTTTTAAAAAAGGAGGTCCAGCAGGTGACATGGTAGTTAAAGGCACTGGACTCCCACATGGCCAACCACAGTTTGAGTCCTAAACCTGGTGGCTTGATTTCTCACTTTCTCTCTCTCTCGCTCTCTCACTCTCACTCTGTCCCTCTCTGGTCATTAAACTAAATAAATAAAGTTAAATAAAATAATTCTCAAAAAAGGGAACTAAATCACTCTGGGTGCATGTGCATGCATGCCCAAAATCCTGAGAAGAGTATAGAGGAGAATGGTGTGGCCATCTCCCTGGGGGGTGATTTCTCACTTTCCCTCTCTGTCTCTTTTTCTCTCTCTGGTAAGTGCACAGGCCCTGTGGCAAAAATCTTAAAAAAATAAAAAAGAAGTTGGGAAATTAAACCTCCTTATCCTCCTAGCAGGGCCCAAGTCTCCCACTGTGGCCAGCATGCACCTTCTGCCCCTCAGAATGCTCACACTGTTCCTGACGCTACACGCAGGACCCAGGGCACACCACCCCTGTCACTACGTCTCCTCAAACTGAGTCTTCAGTGTCATTGCACATGTTGCCATGATTTATTCAATATTTTCCTTTAAAGCAACTCACTCCTTCTTGCTTAAATCTTTTTTAAGATAACTTTTTTTCATTATCTTAACTTTTTTTTAAGTTTATTTATTGATTTCTCCCATCAGCTAGAGAAAGACAGACAGGTACCCCAGACAGGGTCCTCATGCCATGATCCACCCCAGTCTCAGCCTGTCTGGGTCACAGGCAAGTGTGTGAGCACTCTCAGTGTACTCAGGAAGGTTCTGGGACATGAACCCAGGACCTTTCCCACGTAGGTCCAGTTGCCTGGACCACTGGCCCCCCTTTTCCCCTAACTCTTGTCCTACCTATTTCAGCCTTGCCCTAAATAATCACTGTTGTGAAATTCCTGGTTTGACAGATATATCATTTTTCTCTGTCACATATTAGAATAAATTCCTACCTATTGAAATATTGTTAAATCTAGGGCTGGCAGGTGGCATGGTGGTTGGGGTACTGGACTCCCACATGACCAACTGGGATCCAAGTACCGGACACAGTGGCTTAAGAATCATGGTAGGCGTGTGTGTGTGTGTGTGTGTGTGTGTGTGTGTGCGCGCATGCATGCTCAAGATCCCAAAAGGAGAATGGAGGAGAAGGGGTAGCATGGCATCCCCCAGTGATTTCTCACTTTCCCTCTCTCTGTCTCTGTCCATCTTTCTCTGGCAAGTGCATACTCCTTATGACAAAACTCTAAAATAAATAAACCAATTCTTACATGTTTGGACAACCTAAAATGGTTTCATGTATTGCACTTTGTTTTTTCGCATGTTCTTAGGAGTATGTGTGTGAGTGTAGGTGTAATTGTGGGGATGGAGTGAGTGTGAGTGGTGTCTGAATACGTGTGAAAGTGTGAATGTGCCTGAGTGTGTGTGTGGGCTGAGGTTGGAGGAAGACCAGGCGGTCCACGTAAAGATGAGTCCTGTGGGGGGCGGCCCCCTTCCTGGCGATGAGCCACGCATACCAGCACCAGGTGGGCAGGGAAAAGGCATACCGCCTCCCCGCCAGCCCACAACCCCTCAGAGGAAGGAAAGCACTCTTTGGCCAAGGGAACACCCGTGACAGCCCAGCCTCCTGGGAACCATCGCCAGGGACTGTGAGTACTTCTGGGAACAGCAGGAGCCGGCAGGCGGGGGCAGAGTCTTCATTGCTATATTTACAGGTCTGGATTTAGCACAGGACCTTGAGATGAGAGACTGAGCTCCCAAGTTTTTAATATATTCTTCCTATGCCGAGGAAGTTGCTCAAGGTCACACAGCTAGGACATTCAGAGCTAGAGCAGGACCCAGCTCTTCTGGTTCTAAGGTCAAGAGTTTCTGTGATACTGCACAGGCAGCATGGCCCCCCGAAAGCCCAGGGCGGAGTGCCAAGTGCCACCTTCTTATACACGCCTCCTTACTGGGGACTGCCCTGTGGCCTTGTTAAGTGATTCTTATGCCCACTCCAGTGTCAAACCCCTCAGCCAGGCAGTGGCTGGTCTCTTGGCCAGGACATAGCTATTGGCACACGAGGACACCAGTTGAGCAGATCTGATTGCAGCTCAAGGGGCTGGGGCAGGGTCCAGGGGGTGGGACATCCCTGTGGAGGGGCAGGAGTGGCTTTTGGGGGCCTTGGAAGAGGGTCCCAGGACTGAGGCAACTGACCAACCAGAATAGGAACAGTTCAGTATTTAAATCATTCTGGCGCATTCTGGCTCATGTCAGCCTGCCTCAAAGGGTCCCTGAGTTTGCACTCTTAGAGGTGGGCGAGGAGCCCTCCTTGCCTCCCTCCCTTGCATTATGTGCTAAGCCCTGCATTGCCAGGCACGATACGAGTGAAGAAGACATGAAGATGAGGAAGTCCAGATCCCTGCCTGCTCCCACGGGGTCCTGGCCTGCTTTCCTAAGGCAGGTTTTTTTCAGAATCTGGCTCCATCCTTAGGCTGAATAGGTGCTAGCTAAGACTGGTTGAGGAGGTTGTTCTCTGAGGACCTGGGACCTGTATCATGTGTGGCTTGGAGTCCAAGGCAGGCCCAGGCGTATGGGGAAACTCAGCCCTGTCCTGACTGCAGACCCCCCACGGTCCTTAGGCCTTCTAGGGGCAAATATACCAAAGAGGCTTGTCATTGAAGAGAAGCGTGGGCTCTGCGGTTAGCAGGCCATGGCAGCACAGGTGGGATGGCTGTTTGCAAGGCCCCAGATCCTGCATAAGGACCTGCCTTCCTCTGACTTAGTGGTTCTCAAGCTGTGGACTCCGAATGACTCTCGGAACTGATAGATGTTTAATACATGCAGGAGACAAATGGCAAGCCTGTCAACCCAGGTGTGTGGCAGCACTCTGGACAGGTCCCTGGGCAGGGCCTCCAGCCAGTTCCATCCCTGGGTCTCTGCTCAGAGCTCAGAGTTCCAAAGGAAAGAACTAGGAAAAACACCCCACTGTGTGCAAGAATAGGGAAGGATTCCCCCTAAAAATGAAATTTGAGCACTGCTTTCAAAAGCTGGGCAGTACAAATACTGGACTGATGAATAACAATGACTATCCCCACCTGGCCTAGGAGAAGGTCAGTGGTGCTGGAACACAACTCCACCTCTGGGGCGGGAAGACTGAGTTAAGACCCTGGCCCTGGCACGGCTGGCTCTAGACCTGCGGGCATTCTCCACTTACAGCCCACTAGACCTGCTCTCTCCTAGGAAGAAGCCTCCAATTCTTTTCAAGTTCAGTACAATCTGTCCCCGGGCTCATGTCCCGGACCTGAGCCAGTCCTCTCCACAAAGCTGTCCTCTCCTGTCGCCTGTAGGTTGACACCTTCGAGGCCTCACCTGCCTCTGTGTGTGTGTGTGTGTGTGTGTGTGTGCGCGCGCGTACGAGAGAGCGATTTTTTTATTGTAGGACTTACAGGGTTGGTAAGTCCCAAACCTGCGAGCCCTCCTGCCTCTGTGTGTGTGTGTGTGTGTGTGTGTGTGCGCGCGCGTACGAGAGAGAGCGATTTTTTTATTGTAGGACTTACAGGGTTGGTAAGTCCCAAATCCATAGGCCGGTTGGCAGACTAGAAATGCAGGTCAGAGTTGAAGCTGCATCTTATGTTCGAAATCCTCAGGGCAGCAGCTGGAAACTCTAGTGAGATTTCTGTGCTGCAATCTTGGGGCCAAATTTCTTCTTCTGGAACTTCAGCCTTTGCTCTTAAGCTCTTCAACTGGCTGGATGAGAGGTCTACTCACGACATTATCACTGCATTATGGAGGGGCAGCGGCTGCACTTGAAGCCTGCTGGTTGTAACATACATAAAGCCTTTAACACACATGAAAGTGCCTTCACAGCAGCATCTGGACCAGTATTTGACTAAACTACTCGGTGCCGCAGCCGACCAGGGCGACACATGAAATGAACCATCACACCGTCCCTGAACTCTAGGGGAGACCAGCACTGTCTTGGCTCCCTTGTCCCCACCTAATATGCTGTTCTAGGTTTGTGTATGTCCCCTTCATGACACTGTCTGCTTATCTTTGCAGGGAAGGCCATTAGACTGAGGTGGCTCTAGCCTCCTGGCTTCCTACATAAGCAAAATGAAACCTAACTCAGAATTTTTTTTTTTTTTAGAAATTTTTGCTGTAGGGCACATGCATTCACCAGAGAGGCAGAGAGACAGAAAGTAAGGAATCAACCCCCCAGGGGGGAGAGCCACACTGTAATCCCTTCTCCTCCTTTCTCTTCTTGGGATTTTGAGCACACATGCACACATGCCCTGCATGAGTTTCAAGCTGCCAGGTCCAGGACTTGAACAGTGGTCAGCCAGGTGGGATTCCAGCCCCTTAACTACTACACTCCCTGCTGGCCCCCTAACTCAGAATTTAAAAGAAAATAAAACTTAAGCTCAGCCAATCACAGGTGACCAACTAGCATTACTTGTATTGACTTGACATTCTCACAGGGTGGTCCAAATAAGGCAGTTGCTCAAACGTGGCCAACCAAATCATTTCTTTGCTCCGCTTTGGCACCCACCCTATAAATGCCTTACCCTGTGCCCTTCAGTGGAGCCCTGAACCACCTCTAGTTTGGAGCTGCCCGATTCACAAGTCACTGTTCACTCAAACTCCTTAATATTTTAGGGTGCCTCAGTTTATCTTATAACATGCCTACAAAATGAATTTGTGGGGGATCAGCAGGTGGCGTGGTGGTTAAAGCGTTGGACACTCCCACATGGCTAACCACGGTTCGAGTCCTGGACCTGGTGGCTTGCTTTCTCCTTCCCCGCCTGCCCACCCCCTGTCACTCTCTGGTCAAATTAAAATTAATTAATTAAATTAAATTAATAATTGTCAAAAATAAAAAAAGAATTTGTAGGGGCCAGCAGTTGGCATAATGGCTACAACGCTGGACTCCCATGTAGTTGACACGGTTTGAGTTCCAGACCCGGTGGCTTAAACTCACGCCGGGCACGTGTGCGTGCGTGCCCAAGATCCAAGAGGAGAGTGGAAGAGAAGGGATTGTGGCATGGCTATTCCCCCCTGGGGGGTGATTTCTCGCTTTCTGTCTCTCTGTCTCTCTCTTTCTGGCGAGCGCATGCGCCTTATAGCAAAAACCTCTCAAAAAAAAAAATTGTGTTACTTATTTTTCTCAGGTCTCCAAGTGCTTGTTCAATTTAACTATCTGGATAGTCTGTCGGTTTGATCAACTCCCAATAATGATCTCTTTATATATTGCTCCTCTCCCATTCTCTCCTCTCATGGAAATGCTAGCTGAGGTGTGTTAGATCTTTTCATCTTTTCCTCTGTGTCTCTTGGCTATGATTGCTTCCATATTTTTCTATATTTTTCTTCTTCTTTTTCAAATTTGCCAAAGGGCACATGCACTTGCCGGAGAGAGACAGAGAGAGAAGTGCCCCACACAGGGAATCGCCGTGCCACAATACCTTCTCCTCCGTTTCCCACTCCCTTTGAGAGGTGGGCATACATGCGCATGTGCTGTGTTTCTCAACCTGCCAGGTCTGGGACTCAAACTGTGTAATCAGTCACGTGGAACCTAGCCACTTTAGCCACCACACCACAGGCTGGCCCCTCTGTTTCTTTCTTCTTTTTCTTGCTGAATGCTGGCAGGGTAATTTTTTTTTTTTTTGAGAGAGATTTTCACTGTAGGGCGCGTGCACTCGCCAGACAGACAGAGAGAGACATAGAGACAGAAAGCGAGAAATCACCCCCCAGGGGGGATGGTCACACCGCAATCCCTTCTCCTCCACTCTCCTCTCGGGATCTTGGGCATGCACGCACACGCGCCCGGCATGAGTTTTAAGCCACCGGGTCCGGGACACGAACCGCGGTCGACTACGTGGGAGTCCAGCAACATAGCCATTACGCTAACTGCTGGTTCCCCTGGCAGGGTAATTTTTTTCAGAGATATTATTTAGTTTGCTAAATGTCTCTTTAGCTCCATCTTGTTCTACTGTTTAATCTATCAGTTTTAATTAACTTTTTTTTTTTTAAGAGAGAGACTTTTGCTATAAGGTGCATATGCTTGCTGGAGAGAGACTGAAAGCGAGCAAGCACCCCACAGCGGGGATGACCACAATGCCATCCCTTCTCCTCCATTCTCTTCTTGGGATTTTGGGTACACACACACACACACACACACACACACACACACACACGAGCCACGTGTGTGTTCAAAGCCACTGGATCTGGGACTTAAACTGTGATTGACCATGTGGGAGTCTAATACCTTAACCATCATGCCACCCACAGGCCCTTAATAATCCATCTTCCCTCTGAGTTTTTATAAAATATTTATAATTAATAAATATTATCCTGGGACCAGCAGATGGCATAATGGTTATGTTGCCAGACTGCTACGTAGCTGACTGCAATTTGAGTCCCAGACTCGGTGACTTAAAACTTACACCAGGTGCATGCGCATATGTGCCCAAAATCTCAAGAGGAGAATGGAGGAGAAGGGATTGTGGCGTGGCCTTCCCCTGGGGGTTGATTTCTCACTTTCTGTCTCTCTGTCTCTGTGTCTCTCTGGTGAGCATGTGTGCCCTATAGCAAAAATCTCTCTAAAAATAAAAATTATCCTGTTATATTATTATTTCTTTTATTTTAAAAAATTCTTCATAATCACAAGGGGCCAGCAGGTGGTGTGGTGGTTAAAAGTGCCAGACTCCCATATGGCTGACCATGGTTTGAGTCCCAGATCTGGCGACTTGCTTTCTTGCTTTCTCTCTCACTTACTCTGTCCCTCTTTGGTCAAATTTAAATAAATAAATTAATTAAATTAAAGAAGTAATTCTTCTAAAAAATTCTTCATAATCACTAAAAATATTTATTTTTATTTATTTATTTCTGGTGTTTCTATTACTTGTTGTCTTAGGGGGAATCTGTATTGCACTGTTTCGTTTTTGTCTGGGTTTTGTATTTACTCATTCTTAGGGCGGCCTGTTCCCCTTGTGTGGTTTGTCAGCAGGGTGTTTTTGCTGTGGGCTGTCTATGAGTCCCAGGTTGTGAAAATGTCAGTCGTTTGGGTTCTGCTTCTATCAGAGCCCTGGGTCCTGGACTAACGTGTATGTTAATGTTTTGGCCAGGAGTCCTGGGACCGTGGCAGGCCAAAGAGGAGGCGGGAGTGGAAACGGTTCACCTCTTCTCCGTGGGAGCGGGCCTAGACCTTCCATCTTTCACAGGAGTTTCGCCCACCCCAGCCCTGGACAAGTGCTGCTGCTCCGTTGGCAGGTGTAGTTGGGAGATTTTCCAGCCTTCCCTCTCCCTGACTGGAGCAGGTGCTCATCAAGGCTCCCAGCCACACTCAGGGGAATCAGTTCCAGCTCCCCTGCCTCAAGCCGGCTGGGGCTGCCTCTTGTCTTTGAAAGGGCTCTAGGCTCCCAGTGTGAGGGCCTTTATCTGGTTAAGACGCCAGGATCCATAGGCTTAGGCCTTGCTCATTCTGGCTTTGAGTTCTTGCACTAGCTCTGGAATCTGGGGGTTTTCCTTTCTGTGGCGCTCGGCAGTGTATTTTCAAGTGTTTTCTCGTATCTTCTGTTTTTTTCTGTGGCAGTAAGGGAGGGGCTATCTGAAAGGGCTCAGCTTAGCATGTTGCCAAGTGTTCTGACACACTGATCTGTGAGTATTCAAGTAATGTCAGTGTCCTCCAGCAGGTCATCAGCTCCATGAGGCAGGGACCATGTCGGCTTTGCTGAATGCCTCCCTTCCAAAAAGGACTGGGCTCATGGTGGTTGCTCGATTAATTTTTTTAAGGATTATTTATTATTATTATTCTAATTTGCTACAAGGCGTATGTACTCACCAGAGAGAGACAGAGCGAGAAAGGGAAAGTGAGAAAACAAGCTGCCGGGTCTGGGACTCAAACTGTGGTAGGCCATGTGGGTGTCCAGCACCTAAGCCACACCACCACCTGCTGACCCTTCAGTAAATATATTTAAGTTTTTTAAAATTTAATTGTGACCCTGTGAGCAAGAGAGAGATAGGAGCACTCGCCACAGGGTCTGGTCACACTGCAAAACCCTTCCGCCAGTCCTTCAGCCCACTGGATCCTGGACACTCAGGGTTTGCCCGGCAAGCTCCAGGCTGACCAGGCAGGGGGTTTGAAACTTGGTCACCGTGTAGATCTGCCTCCCCCACGCAGCATATAACCACTGGGCCATGGAGCTAGTGTTCAATAAGTATTTTTCAATGAGTGAATATATATACTTCCTCTGGGGACATTAATTCCTCATTTTTAGGGCCATTTTGGGAAAATCTAGCAAGAGAATATACAAAAAGCTTGTATGGTGGGAGCTCAGAAGAAGTAGCTAATTTAACAACCTTGTCTATAAAAACAAAGGCTCCCCATGGGAGCGGGAGAAGCAGGTGGCATGGTGGTTGAGGCTCTGGATTCTCACATGGCTTGAAAATTGGAGTTCGAGTCCTGGACCTGGTGGCTTGAAAATCACACCAGGTATGTGTACATGTGTGCCCAAAATCTTGAGAGGAAAATGGAGGAGAAGGGATTGTGACATGTCATCCCCCCTTGGAGGGGCAATTTCTCACTTTCCCTCTCAGTCTCTGCTGCAGGTGCAAAAACCCATGGCAAAACCCAAAAGACAAAAAAAGAGAAAAAAGACAAAGCCTCCCCATGATGGTGCCTTTGTAATGCAGCTCCCACCCTCTTTTCAGACAGAGGGTTCTGGCCTGGATGGCAGGCAGGTTCTGCAGATGTGGCCTCTTGCCACTTCCCCAGAGTACAAGGTCACCCTTCTGACAGAACAGCCACAGCATCTTTGTGTAAACCCAGCCCCAAGATCTGAATATGGATTGGCTAAAGAGGGCCCACCACCACCCCTTTTACTGACCCTCCTATCTGGGGTCCTGGACTGTGCCATTACCAGTGATCCTGTGTGTTTGCCAGGATTTTTCAGAAATCTCATTTAAAAAATATATATATTTACCTTTATTTATTTATTTTTATTTAACCAGAGAGGGAGAGAGAGGGAGAGAGAGAAAGCCACCAGTTCTAGGACTCGAACCACGGTCGGCCATATGAGAGTCCAGCACTCTTAACCACCTGCCAGCCCCCAGAAATCTCATATTTAAGGGGTTGGCAAGTGGCGTGGTGATTAAGTGCGCTGGACTCCCACATGGCTGACCATGGTTCAAGTCCCGGACCTGGAAGCTTGTTTTCTCACTTTCCCTCTCTCTCTCTGTCCCTCTTTGGTCAAATTAAAATAAAATAAATGAATAAATAAAGTTAAATTTTTTAAAACTTAAAAAAAAGTCATTATTTGAGAGGTTCGTTGAGGAAATAATGCATTACTAAGTGGTAAATGATTTATTTCTGTGTTTTAATTAATCAGAGGCATTCAGCTGCCAGAGCTTCCAATCAGCATAAGGTAAGATAATTTTAGCCCAAAGCAAGGAAACATAACATTTTAATCGACTGTGCAGTTTTTGCTGGATGAACACATTGGGGGCCCTCCCCCAACTTCCCACCCTGAGGACTCGGAGACTCCTAAGGAGGAAGGCCTACCCTGAGAACCTTCTAGCAGCAGCAGTAATTTGTAAGTTGGATCCGAAGATGACATAAAAGAGGTTCCAAGACAGCATCCTGGGGCAAGAAACCAACTGGCAACGGTGGGAGGCAAGAGGGGAACTGACAGGCTTACCATAGGACTTAGGTAGTAGCTTCAGGAACAGAATTAAAATGTGTGAGGAGGCCAACAGGTGGTATAGTGGTTAAGGCGCTGGATCCTACATGGCTGACTGCAATTTGAGCCCCTGACTCAGCAGCTTGAAAAACACATTGGGTTGTGCCTGTGCACCCAAAATCCCAAGAGGAGAAAGGACTGATGCTTCGCCCTCGAGGTTGGTGTAAGTACAGTCTATGAGGGTTGCACAACAACGACATTGCTTGGTGACTCACTTCTCAGAACGTATCCCCCATCGGGGCCGGCAGGTGGTGTGGTGGTTAGGGGCGCTGGATTCCCACTGGACCTGGTGGCTTGCTTTCTCAATTTCCCTTTCTCTCTCCCTCTGGCTCTCTCTGGTCAAATTAAACAATAATGATAACAAATGGAATTAAATAAATGAATAAATCATTCTTTTTTTAAAAAAAGAATGCATCACCATTGTCCAGTGACACACGACTGTGTATGAACTACCTGTCTTTTTTTAAAAAAAGAATGCATAACCATTGTCCAGTGACACACGACTGTGTATGAACTACCTGTTATGTGGCAGTCACCTTATTCCACCTAATGCTGTTCCTCAAAACCTAATAGTAAAGTGGGTACCATCCCTTCATTTACAATGAGAAACTGAGGCTGAGCAATCTGAAATAACTAACCCAACCGTGTCTCTAACAGGTCAAGAGTCAAACTCCTTGACTCCAGCCCGGTCTCCAACCTCCAAAGGAGGGCGTCTTCTGGACATGAGGAATTAGCTTAGAGCACTGATTCCAAACTTTAGGTGCTTGTTGAAATCTTTAGCAGAGTTTTAAAAAGTACTGATGCCTGTGTTCTACTCCCAGAGATTTTTATTTAATAGGGCATCAAGATCTTTTTTTTTGGGGGGGAGGGAGGATTTCTCTATAGGGCGTGTGTGCTCGCCAGACAGACAGAGAGAGACAGAAAGCGAGAAATCACCCCCCAGGGGGGATGGCCATACCACAATCCCATCTCCTCCCAGGATTTTGGGCACACACACAAATGTGTCCGGCATGAGTTTTAAGCCACTGGGTCTGGGACTCAAACCCCAGTCAAATATGTGGGAGTCCAGCAACATAGCTATTACGCTAACTACTGGTTCCCAAGATCTTTTTTTTAAAGACAGATTCTTGGGACCAGCAGATGGCAAAATAGTTATGTTGCTGGATTCCCACATATGTGACCGGGGTTTGAGTCCCAGACCCAGTGGCTTAAAACTCATGCCGGACACATTTGTGTGTGTGCCCAAAATCCTGGGAGGAGATGGGATTGTGGTATGGCCATCCCCCCTGGGGGGTGATTTCTCACTTTCTGTGTCTCTGTCTCTATCTTTCTGGTGAGTGCACATACTCTACAGCAAAAATCTCTCTTAAAAAAAAAAAAAAGAATTGGGGCCAGCAAGTGGCATGGTGGTTAAGGGCACCGGACTCTCACATGGTCAAGTGCGTTTTGAATCCTGAATCTGGCAGCTTGCTTTCTTACTTTCTCTCTCTCTTCCCCTCTCTCTCGCTCTATCCTTCTTTGGTCAAGTTTAAATAAATAAACAAATAGGGACTAGGAGTTAGCGTAATGGCTATGTCGCTGGACTCCCATGTAGTTGACTGTGGTTTGAGTCCCGGACCTCAGGCTGGGAGCGTGTGCATGCGTGCCCAAGATCCGGAGAGGAGAATGGAGGAGAAGGGATTGCGGCGTGGCCATCCCCCCTGGGGGGTGATTTCTTGCTTTCTGTCTCTCTGCCTCTCTCCGTTTTTCTGGCGAGCACACGCGCCCTATAGCAAAAACCTCTCCAATAAATAAATAAATAAATAGAGTCAAATAAAATAAATCCTTAAAATGAAAAGAGAGAGATTCTTATAACGTTGCCCAGGCTGGCTTTGAACTCATGACCCTCCTGCCTTAGCCTCCCAACTAAATGGAGTTACAAGTGTGCATCACTACACCCAGCTTGGCGTCAGAGTTTTTAAAGCTCCCAAGTTTATTTTATTTATTCCAAGAGAAAGAAACCGCGGTACAGGACCCCCACAGGGTCTTGACTCCATGATCCACCCCAGTTTCGTCGACCCACCTGGCATGGGCACATGAGCTCTCAGGGAGGCCTCCGGATGCAAACTGGCCACCCTCCCATGTGGGGCTGCCCCACGGAGCGCCACGTTGCCCCGCTGCACCCTGCCAGCCCCGCTGGGTGAGTGTAACATGCCACCGAGGTTGAGTGTCACCGGCTTAGTGGGTTCCCCAGCCCAGTCCACCAAGGCCCTCGGCTGTAAATGTCACCTGACCTGACCATCCCCAGGATTGGGAAAAAGGCCAAAGAAGCCCAGGGAAGGAGGCTGACCTCAACGCCATGGTCTTGGGCTCACCATATCACGGTACTAACACAGTGATGACAGTGACGACGAGGTTAGAACAGGAATTCTGCCGCTTTCTGTGAAGGAGCAGGTGCTTTACATACTTCTCTCATTTGTCCTCATGGCAGTACTACGAGATGGTGAATCTTGCCGTTTTATAGATGACGATGCTGGCAGGTTAAGGGGCTGGGCCGCCTAGCTCTGGACCCTGGCTTCTCCAAGTGTCCTGTCCAATCCTGGGCCACCTCTGAACTCTCCCCCTGCTCACAGCTTCCTGGGGCCTGACTTCCGGGTGCTGCTCTGTGCTGGGAGGTGGGGTGGGCACTGAATGTGGGTGAGACGGTCCTGTTCTGCCTACCCCCCCGCTCTGCCCCGCCTCGAGTCTCACAGTCTGGTAGGGGAGTTAGGCAGACAGGATGGGCGGTGGTGGTGTGGAGGCTCACCGTCAGCCCCCGTCGATGGAGGGGTCCTAACCCCTGGTCTGCAAGCTCCCAAGGCCCCCACAGCCCTCAGCTGGGCTGGATCCTTGAGCCCTGTACGATTCTGGAGAGAGACCCTTATCATGGCTAGAACATGCCTGGGTTCAAGGCCAGACACCTCAAGTCTGCGGGCCTCGCTTCTTCATCCGTGCCACGCCCTCCTTGCAGTTTTCTGGGAAGATGGAGCCCGTCCAGACACAGCTGGTGCCTGGAGCTGGCCTGGCAGAGGGTGCACCAACCCCTACATCACCCTCACCCTGCACTTCACCACCAGCGTCCGCCTGGTTGCCCAGCACATCCCACCAGCTGCCGAGGGGCCTGGACACTATTTGTATTTCCCTGGCAACCAGCAGGGCCTGGCACAGGGCTCCCAGGCTGAGCCGTTCACAGCTGGCAGCCAGTGGGATGAGTCACTCCTCCCGGAAGGAGCCTGTGTCTACAGAGACTTCATCAGGTCAACGCTTGTTCCTGAGTACCCAGGACGTCAGCGGCTCCCAACCTGTCTGCACGCCAGAGCCAGGGCGGGTGGGAGAGAGGAGGGGAAGGAAGCAGCATCCAGGACGCACCCGGACCCATGAATCAGGGTCTGTGGGCTGAGGCCAGCCATCAGCCTTCCTTAGTCTTCTCAGTAGTGTCAGCTGAGGGTCTTTTGGGTGAGAGGAGCAGAATTTGCTCAGCACGCAGATTCCAGATGAGCAAGCCTGGGGACGGGCCCTAGACCTGCACGCTTACCCCCTGCCCTGCACGATTTCTCCCTCTCTCACAGTAAGGGTTAGGAATCCCTGCTCTGCAGAGGAAACCAGTGTGAGGACGAGAGAGGCAAGAGGCGCAGCTGCCCGAGGCCTTTTCATTCAGTGGGTGATGGCCCGAGAGGGTGGCGGTCACAGCCAGGAGGGATGACAGGACCTAGCTGAGGAGAGGGCCAGGGAAAGGGCGTGGGGCTGAGGGGCTACATTCCTCCCATTCCTTAAGGGTGAATTTAGGAGGAAGGGGGCCAGCAGGTGGCGTGGTGGTCAAGGTGCTGGGCTCCCACATGGCCCACTACAGTTTGAGTTCCAGACCTGGAAGCTTGCTTTCTTACTTTCTCTCTCTGTCTCTCTCTGGTGAGCCCTATAGCAAATTAAATAAAATAATAAACAAGGGAGGTGGTGGTAGAGAGGGCAGCCACACCACGGTGAGATTTAATTATCTGTAGATTTTACCTGGAGTCTCCAGGATGGGTGTGTCTGTCTCCCAGGCTGCCGTAACAAGACACCACGGATCTGGCCTGGACTTAGGCTGCTTTCCCATGGTCTGGAGGTCATGGTTGGAGGTCAGGATGCCGGCAAGGTAGGCATCACTAAAGGCCTCTTCTGGCTCATGGGTAGCTGGCCATCTGCTGTACTCGTGGGGCCTCTTCTCTGAGGGCTGGAGGGGCAGGAGACCAGGACAGTGAGAGCACACGTACTGGCTCTCTGGTGTCTCCCATGAGTCCTGTCGTAACCTCGCTCAGCCCTGATCGCCTCCATAAAGGCACTGCCTTCAAATGCAGTCACTCAGGGTCTAGGGCTTCAACCCAGATCTTGGGGAGGACACGCTCCAGCCCGCAGCAGTGGGCTTCTCGAACTGTTTTTGTAGGACCGTGCTGAAAGGGGACTGTGCAGACTCACGCCATCCTCCAGGGAAATTGCGCCAAGGTGGAAGAGGGTGCAGGACAGCCTTACATCCCCCAAGTGCTCCTAGGGCTCTGCTCCTGGTCCAGGGATTTGCCCCGGGGGAGATGGGTGAAGCCCTGCCTCTCCCCAGGTCTCTGGAGGCCCAGGAGTGGAAGTGAAGGAGTCAGGGTCCGGATGGTCCATGGGGCTGGCCCAGGGGGTCCC
>NW_006160128.1:1111632-1118499 GCF_000334495.1 Tupaia belangeri chinensis
ACCAGTGGAGGCAGGCAGCAGACAGTAAAACCAATCAGTAGAGGGGCTAGCAGGTGGCGTGGTGGTTAAGGTGCTGGGCTCCCACATGACCGACTACAGTTTGAGTCCCTGACTTGGAAGCTTGCTTTCTCACTTTCTCATTCAGTTTCTCTCTGGTGAGCCCTATCGTACATGAAATAAAATAATAAAATTAGATCATTCTTTAAAACAAACAGTAGATAATGCAATCTAGTCTGATGGTGAGGAGAGTGAAACGGGGATGGGTGGAGGGGGCAGTTGGGGACTGGAGTAGAAGGAGGGGAGCTGTTTGGGCGTGGCGGGCAGGGAAATCCTCTGCAGACAGGACACTGGACAGAGGACGGAGTGTGGATTTGAGAGGAAGGGCATTGCAGCCAGAAGGAACAGCAAGCACAGAGGTTCCGAGGCTAGAAGGAATGTGGCCTATGTGAGGCGTCATAAGAAGGCTGGAGGCAGGCGCCACTTGTGGGGTCCAGCGTGCTCTCTGTGTGTTGGGAAGCCGTGGAGGTCTGGGGCAGAGGAATGGCACGAGGTGCCTGGGCTGTGCCAGGATCACCCTGGCTGCTGTGTTAACAGATGACTGGGGTGAGCAGGGAGCAGGGAGACCCACAGGAGGCCGCTGCACTTGGTGGGCGAGGCAACAGCTAGGAGATTAGCTTCAGAGGTGGCTGTGCTGGGCGGACGCAAAGCTGCTGGTGCACTTCGAAGATCTGGCTGACAGGATCTGGTAATGACGTGGGGGCGGGGCACGACGGGTGGGAAGACATGAACTTCTGAGGGGCCAGGGAGGTGAGAGAGGTTACAAATTTTCTTCAGGACACATGGCTGAGGACATGCTGAGTGTGCAGTTGGACATGTGGGTCTGTGGGTCCAGAGGGGGAGGCGCTGGGGGAGATTAGGCTGGAGACACGTCTCATCGGCCTCTAGCTGGAAGTGACAGCTGGGAGAGCTGGGATCCCCTGGAGAAGCAGATGGGAGGGGAAGAGGCGGGAGGGCTGAGCCCTGGGCCTGCCAGCCCACAGACTGGAAAAGAGGCAGGGGAGAGGGAATGCTGGACTGAGCCTAGTAGGATGGGGACAACCCCGAGCTGGTCACACTGGCAAGCTGGAGGTTGTGACAACTTCGATCAGAGCAGCTTCATGGGGTGGCAGGACGCAGGCCTGCTAAGAGTCCGGGACTAGATGGGACAGAAGGAGGGGGAGATGCAAGATAGCCAACGAGTTGAGGGATTTTGCTCTGACAGGGAACAGAGAAATGGAACAGTAGACTGGCCAGTTGGATGTGCAGGGGAGAGGGAGAGGTCACTGGGTGTGACACCCAGTCACCCCGAAGGCCTGGCAGGGAGGTTGCAGAGCTGCAGAGCAGATGGATGTGTTACTCAGGAGGCAGCCGTGGCCTCCCTGAGCATTGGAGGGAGGGAGGAGAGACAGGGCGGGAGTGGCAATGACCCTGAGGAGACCGAGGGCCTCTGCTGGTGACCTGCTCACTTGCCTGAAGTGGTACCATTGCAGTTTTGGGAAGCCAGATGTTTAGAGCTGTTTGCAAAAAATTCAAATCATGTAGCAGATGGCAACTTTAAAGTCTCCTTTCCTACCCCATTGACCCCTGCACAGGGTCAACATGGAGAAGAGCAGCTAAAGGGAACGATGCAACCTGAAGCTTAGAGTGTAGCTGGGATGGAGGCTGGTGGCGGAAGGACCTGAAAGAGAGGCTGGGCTCCCGGCGGAGCTCCTGTGGACAGAGGCCGAACATTCCCGGGCTTGGGGCAGGGCAGGGTGCAGGTCTGGACAGAAAGGCTGGACTGTGACGCAGCAAGCCGAGGTCAGCCTCCTGACCAGGGACCTCACTTGCCACTCGAAGATGTGTCGACTTAGGAACCCATCAGCTACACAGAGGGCTGGCGACAGGAAGGCTAAGTGGCCCCCGACAGGGAGAAGCCCTTCCCACTGCCTCAGTCTTCCCAAAGGGCTACTCCTGACTCTGAAATAAAAGGGTATCCTTTGCATCGACCTTCCCCCCACCACGGTGAATGGTCACACCACAATCCCTTCTCCTCTGTTTCTGCCTCCTTTCAAGATTTTGGGCTGGCATACCCAACACACATGTGCCTGGTGTGTTTTTCAAGATGTCGGGTCCAGGATTTGAACCATGCAGTCACCCATGTGAGATCCATCTGCCTTAACCATCATGCCACTGCCTGGTCCCAACTCATAAACTCATAGAAAGAAATAAGTAAATAAACTTTTTTTTAAGAGAGAGGTTTTTTTTTTTTTTTTTTCCTATAAGGCTCCTGTGGTCCCTGGAGAGACAGAGAAAGAAGGCGAGACATCATCCCCTGAGGGGGAATGGCCATGCCACAATCCCTTCTCCTTCATTCTCCTCTCAGGGTTTTGGATACGCATGCACATGCAGTTGGTGTGAGTTTGAAGCTGCTGGGTCTGGAGTTTGAACTGTGGTCGACCACATGAAAGTCCAGTGACATAACCATTATGCCATCTGCTGGTCCCAGTAAATAAGCTTTTTTTTTTTTTTTTAAGAGAGATTTTTTGCTATTGGGCGTGTGTGTTCCCTGGAAAGACAGAGAGAAAGAAAGTGAGAAATCACCCCCGAGGGGGATGGCCATACTGCAGTCCCTTCTTCTCCTCCAATCTCTTCTCAGGATTTTGGGCACACATGCACACATGCCTGGTATGAGTTTGAAGTCACCGGGTCCTGGACTCGAACCACTGTCAACCATGCAGGAGTCCAGCAACATAACCATTATACCATCTGCTTGTCACCCCAGTAAATAAACTTTTTTTTTAAGAATTATTTTATTGGGACTGGCAGGTGGTGTGGTGGTTGAGGGCGCTGGACTCCCACATGGCCAACCATGGTTCTGGTCCCAGACCTGGTGGCTTGCTTTCTCACTTTCTTTCTCTCTCTCTCCCCCTCTCTGATCAAATTTAAATAAATAAATAAAATAATTCTAAAAGAAAAAAAAACTGTGTAAGCTATAAAGAAAAATATTTTTAATTAATTTATTTACTTATTCATTTTAATTTGACCAGAAAGGGACAGAGCGAGAGAAAAAGAGAGAGAGTGCAAAAACAAGCTGCCAGGCCCGGGACTCGAACTACAATCGGCTATGTGAGAGTCAGCGCCCTTAACCATGATGCCACCTGCCAGCCCCAGTAAATAAACTTTTAAAAAGACATTTATTTGGGACTTAGATCCCAGGGTAGCTCTAGGTAGATTCAGCGGTCCCAGGATATAAGAAAAGACTCACCATGACCATGTTATGTTTTTATCTCAGGCCTGTTGTCTCGTGGTTACAAGATGGCTTCCATATCTCTCGGAATCTTGCACTCATGTGAGAGCTGAAGGTTGGGAAGACGGCACAGATCCAAGGTGGTAAGAGAGCTTTGTTGTGAGTTCTCTGTTTTTATCACACAGAGAAGAAGCTTTTCCAGAAACCCTGCAACAGATTCTCTTTGGTTCTCACTGAGCAAAGGTCACCCTTAACCGCAGGGGACTCTGGGAAAATTAAATTTTGGTTCCTTGTTTTTGTTGTTGTTGTTTAAATTTTTGCCATAGGAATATGTGCTTGCTAGAGAGAGAGAAAGTGAGAAATCACCTCCCCACCCCAGGAGAAATGGTCACACAGGAATCCCTTCTCCTCCATACTCTTGGGATTTGGGGTACACACACGTGCCCAGCGTGTTTTTCAGGCCATCAGGTCTGGGACTCGAACTGCTGAGAGCTGTATGGGATCCAGTTCCGTAACCACGGCATTACTTGTTGACCTCATCTCCTTCTTTCTTCCTTCTTTCTTTTTAAATTTGCCTTGGAACCAGCAGATGGTGTAATGGTTATGTCCTATGTGGTTGACTAGGGTTTAAGCCCCTGACCTGGCAGCTTAAAACTCATACAGGGTGTGTGTGTGTGTATGCCCAAGAACCTGGGGGGAGAATGGTGGAGAAGGGATTGCAGTGTAGCAGGGGGAGAATGGTGGAGAAGGGATTGTAGTGTAGCCATCCACCTGGGGAGTGCTTTCCTCTTTCTGTCTCTCTCTCTCTCTCTCTCTGTCTCTCCAGCGAGTGCATGAGCCCTATAGCAAAAAATCTCTCTTGAAAAAAATTGCCACAGGGCACATCCACTTGTCAGAGAGAGAGAGGGGAAAGAAGCAAGAACGCATCCCCAGGGAGGATGCCACTCCACAGTCCCTTCTCCTCTGGGGATTTTGGGAATGCACGCTTGCACACGTGCCTGGTGTGTCTTTCAAGTCGTTGGTTTGAGACTTGAACTATGTGGTTGGCCATGTGGGATTCAGTCACCTTAACCCTGTGCCAGCAGCCGGTTTGACTTTTTCATTTTCTGCTGTGTGAAGAAGCAGCTGGAGAAGGGAGTTGGAAAGAGCTATTAGTAGCCAGGCAACCGTGCACACCATATGGTGCACACGAGAGGTGGCGCGGGCAGGAGGGCACTGCTGTATAGTACTGCAGCCTGATGGGGAGGCCCGGGTTCAGGTCCTGCGTCAATCTGAACCTTTCGGGAGAAACCATGGGTGAGCCTGTGATCCTGGCTGACTGCACGATGAGTGTGGTGAGTCCCTGTCAGGACTTTTTGTCCTTTCTCTCACATGAAAGAATAAATACATTTTTAAAAATGCATACATGGAGCCAGCAGGTGAGGTAGTGGCTAAAGCACTGGATTCCCACCTGGCCGGCTGTGATTCGAGTCTGGACCTGGTGGTTTGAAAAATCATCCTAGACCCATGTGTGTGCGTGCCCAAAATCCCGGGCAGAGAATGGAGAAGGGATTGTGACCAACCCCACCTCTCTCTGTCTCTCTCCGGCAACCATGGCAAAACCTGTGGCATACGCTCTATGGCAAAAACCTCAAAAAAAAAAAATACATACATGAAATAGAAACACGAAGGGGCAAACTTAAATCCAATAATTAATTCATTTAATTATTTAATGGAAATATAGGAAAGATTAGTGACTTCTATTAATTTTCTGTTGTTAATTTATTTGGTCAATTAATTGATCATTTCTCTGATTTGCTTTATATTTATTCAGATAAAAAAATCAAAAGCATTTTTCTATCAAATGCAAGCTTCAAGCCATCAGGTGGCATGGAGGTGACAACAACTGGATCCCACATGGCCAGCTATGTGGTTCAAATCCTGGATCTGAAGGCACCAGCAGATGGCATAGTCATTATGTTGCTGGACTCCCACATAGTCAACCACGGTTCAGGTCCCAAACCTGGTGGCATAAAACTCATGCAGTGCATGTGTGCATGTGCGCCCAAAATCCCAAGAGGTGAACGAGGAGAAGGGATTGTGGCGTGGTCATTCCCTGCCCCCAGGAGGTGATTTCTCACTTTCTGTCTCTGTCTCTCCAGCAAGCACACATGCCCTATAGGAAAAAAAAAATCTCTCTTAAAACAAAGCAAAACAGGGGACCAGCAGGTGGCGTGGTAGTTAAGGTGCTGGACACTCCCACATGGCCGACCAGGGTTCAAGTCCTGAATCTGGTGGCTTGCTTTCTCGCTTCCTCTCTCTCTCACTCTCAACCTCTGTCTCTCTTTGGAAATTAAAAAAGGAACGAATGAAGAAATAAAATAAAATAAATAATTATTAATAAAAACAACACAAAGCAAAACAAAAGAAAACAAAACAAAACAAATCCTGGACCTGGTGGTTTGAGAATCACACTGGGCATGTGTGCGTACATGCTCAAATCCTGAGAGGAGACTGGAAGTGAAGAGATTGAGACATGGCAATCCGCCTTCAGGGATGATTTCTCATTTTCCCCTTCTCTCTCTGTCTCTGTCTCTGGTGAGTGTACACAGCCTATTAGCAAACTAAAAATAAAATAAAATACAAGCTCGCTTGGGCCAGTAGGTGACGCAGAGGTTCAGGTGGCTGGATCCCACATGGCTAACTGCATGTTTGGAATCACAGAGTCGTTGGCTTGTGAAACACTCAGGATGCATGTGTGTGCATGCCCCAAATCCTGAGAGAATGGAGAGAAGGGGTTGCAGGGTGGCCATCCCCTGTAGGGGTTCTTCCTCATTCTCTCTCTCTCTCTGTCTCTCTCTCTCTCTCTCTCTGTCTCTCTTCAAGTTTGCATCCTATAGCAAACTAAAAAAAATACAAGCTCCTTTGAACGCATGAATTCTCTTTGGAATGTAAATTTTGTGTATTTTTCCTGGCTAAGAAGTCACAACACTCAGTAAAAATAGAGGTGAAGGCCCAGCAAATGGCAAGGTGATTAAAGCTCTGGATTCCCACATGACTGACTGGTTCAAGCCCCAGACCCAGTGACTTGAAAATCAGTTGGGCACGTGTATGCCCCAAATCCTAAGCACAGAATGGTGAGCAGGGACTGTGGCAAGGCCATTCTCCCTGGGGGGTGGTAATTTCTCACTTTCCCTCTCTCTGTCTCTCCTTGTCTTTCTCTGGCAAGCACATTCGCCCTATGGCAAAAACCTTAAAAAAAATAGATAGATACATACATAGACGATAGATGATAGATAGAGATAGATATAGAGAGATAGACTGCCATCCTGGGAACACTGGGTAAACAAGTGTGTATGTGCCTGGGACCTGGCTGGCTGAGACTGGGGTGGCTCACAGCGTGAGGACCCTACTGAGGGTGACTATTTTATTTTAATTTATTCATTCATTTATTTTAATTTGGCCAGAGAGAGAGAGACAGAGAGAGAGAACGTGAGAATGCAAACCACCAGATCCCGGGACTCAAACCATGGTCGGCCATGTGGGAGTGTCCAGCGCCTTAACCGCCATGCCACCTGCTGGTCCCTTGAGGGTGACTATTTCTCTGTCTCTCTCTCTCT
>NW_006160128.1:1118540-1119308 GCF_000334495.1 Tupaia belangeri chinensis
GAGGTTTTTCGCTATAGGGCGTGTGCGCTCGCCAGACAGAGAGAGACATAGAGACAGAAAGCAAGAAATCACCCCCCAGGGGGGATGGTCACGCTGCAATCCCTTCTCCTCCATTCTCCTCTCGGGATTTTGGGCACACACGCACACATGCCCAGCGTGAGTTTTAAGCCACTGGGTCCGGGACGCGAACCGCGGTTGACTACGTGGGAGTCCAGCGACATAGCCATTATGCTAACTGCTGGTTCCCTATAAACTTTATTTTTTAAAAAGAATTATTTTATTTAACCTCATTTATTCATTTATTTAATTTGACCAGAGAGAGAGCGAGAGAGAAAGAGAAAGAAAGAGAGAAAAAGTGAGAAAGCACACTTACCCTATGGCAAAAACCTTTAAAAAAATTACACACACACACCAAGAGACCAAAAATTAGGGCATTGGACCACATTTATTTATGCTCCTAAACTAATTAATATGCTATTCATAGCAGTGGCATATAAAAACCTTTAGTGTTACTTACAATTGAACATAGAAATCTCGCTTCTGGGAATTAGTCATAAAGAAAGAAACGTGTATGCATTTCAGAAATAGTAATTGCCACGCTGCTTGTAAAAACTGGAAACAGGCCAGGTGGATCACAACATGAGGGCCCTATGAGGGGACTATCTCTCTATGTCTCTCTCTCTCTCTCATGGGAAAAATACATATTTATAAACCTTTTTTTAAAGGCTTATTTTATTTAGCTTTATTTATTCATTTATTTAATTTGAC
>NW_006160128.1:1119375-1133449 GCF_000334495.1 Tupaia belangeri chinensis
CCGGCGCCCTTAACCCCCACGCCCCCTGCCAGCCCTTCTATTTATAAACTATCTAAAAAATGGAAATGACAGGGTTGGCAGGTGGCGTGGTGGTTAAGGGCGCTGGACTCCCATATGGTTGACAGCAGTTCAAGCCCCGGACCTGGTGGCTTTCTTTCTCACTCCTCCCCCACAACTCTGTCCCCCTCTGGCCAAATTAAAATAAATGAAGTTAAAGGCCAGCAGTGGCATGTTGGTTAAAGGTACTGGATTCCCACATGACTGACTGCGGTTCGAGTCCAAGACCTGGTGGCTTGCTTTCTCACTTTCCCTTTCTCTCTCTCTCTCTGTCTCTTTCTGGTCAAATTAAAAAATAATAATAACAAGTGGAATTAAATAAATAAATAAATAAAGTTAAATATAAAAAATGGAAATGACTTAAATACCCAATGACAGGAGGTTCGTTGGGTGATACAGGATGACATGGCCATGTGATGGGATACTACATGGCCCTAAAAAATGATAGTATGGAGCAGTATTTCAGGGTGTGGAAATAATGTTTGCAATATATTATTTAGCAGGAAAAAAGCAATTTATAGGGCAATATATAGTATAATCACATTTTTATTGCTTCAAGTCTATTTATGCTAAGAAAAACACAAAACATGGGACCAGCAGTTTGCATAATAGTTATGTTGCTGGACTGCCATGTAGTTGACTATGATTCGAATCCCGGACCCAGTGGCTTAAACTCACGCAGGACGTGTGTGTGTGCGTGCCCAAGATCCCAAAAGGAGAATGGAGAAGAAGGGATTGCCGCGTGGCCATCCCCTCAGAGGGTGATTTCTCTCTTTCTGTCTCTCTGTCTCTCTCTATCTTTCTGGTAAGCACACGCACCCTATAGCAAAAAAAAAAAAAAAAATTACTAGGAGCAGTATTTCAGGGTGTGGAAATAATGTTTGCAATATATTATTTAGCAGGAAAAAAGCAATTTATAGGGCAATATATAGTATAATCATATTTTTATTGCTTCAAGTCTATTTATGCTAAGAAAAAAAACAAAACATGGGACCAGCAGTTTGCATAATAGTTATGTTGCTGGACTGCCATGTAGTTGACTATGATTCGAATCCCGGACCCAGTGGCTTAAACTCACGCAGGACGTGTGTGTGTGCGTGCCCAAGATCCCAAAAGGAGAATGGAGAAGAAGGGATTGCCGCGTGGCCATCCCCTCAGAGGGTGATTTCTCTCTTTTTATCTCTCTGTCTCTCTCTATCTTTCTGGTAAGCACACGCACCCTATAGCAAAAAAAAAAAAAAAAAAAATTACTAGAAGATTCTACAAAAAATATATTCTTCTTCTGGATGACAGGATTATATATGATTTTTGATGTTTCTTTTGACTCATCTATAGTAACATGTTTCATTTTGTTATGAGGAAAAAAGTGTTGCTCAGCCTAAACAACCTAGCAAATGTTGGTGGAGCTTAGGTTAGGATCCAGGCCTAAGGATTCTCCCTGCCACCTTCTCCCTACCTAACCCCTACTTACTACTAGGCTAGGCAAGAAGCCTTCTGAGAATCATTTCTGAGAATGTTCTTGAAGGTTTCTGGCAACCCAGCCCACTCGGCCAAGTTTATGTTTCGGTGGAAAGAAACTCAATGTTTCCATTGTCTGACTTGAGAGTCTTCAAATTATCATCTTAATTAAGTGTGGCCTGGGTGTTACTCTGACAGAGCCTCTCACCTCAGATTTTCTTTACCTCTTCTTTGTTTGAGGAGCCAAGAATAAAAAGAGCTTAGAGGGAGAGCAGATTGCATGACCTATGTCTGAAAGGCAGTCATTCTGCTAGAAGAGATGGCAGGATGACCACCAGGCCTGCTGACTCCCACGCAGGGTTCTGAGCAGAAGTAGCTGCCTGAGGTCCAAGGTGGGTTGAATACCATCTCTTGTCTACGTCCCAGGTTGTGGTTTCATGAAAAGATACTCATCCTCTCCACTAAGACATGCATTCTTATCCTGTGCCAGGTATAAAAGTGCAGCGCAGAACTAAGCAGGCGGCAAGGGCCTCCTCCCAAGGGACTTACGGCAGGGTCGGGTGAGGGGACCAGAGCAAGTCAGTGAACCAACAATCCAACAAGGGGATAGCATAGAAAGGTTGGTGCGAGGGAGAAAATTACTCAGGGTAATATGTGGGGGGAAGCAACAAATATAGACAGGTGACCATGGGCGGCCCCTCGGAGGTGGTGCTATTCGAGCGGATACTTGCCTAGATATCTGGTCATGAGCAAATCTGGGGAATGGGTTTCCGGACAGAGGAAACAGCAGGGCAAAGACTGGCACGAGGGTGAATTGGCATGTTTGTTTAGAAAAGGAAGACTGGGAGGTCTTTTCCTAAAAAAAATTGCTAAGGTGGCGTCTTAGGGCCAAAAGTTAGAGGGAGAGTTATGAGTCCTGATGTATATTGCCAGGTTGCTTTCCGAAACGAACGTACACCACATGGCCAGTCGCTAACAGGCACTGGCCCTGCAGAGTAGGACGCAGGGGTCAACGGGATGGGAAAGAGGACTTCAAAGCGTCCATCTTCTGGATGATTGGAATTTTTTACCAAGAATAAGTATCATTTTATAACTTAGAGAACATTGGCAATAAGCAGGGCGATAGATACAGTATTATGCTGAATATCATATATGTATTACATAAATTCTATTGGATATATGAAATATTTTATAATAAAACCCTGGTTTTTTTTTTTTTTTTTCGTTTGTTTTCAGGTTTTTGCCATAGGGTGTATGTACTTTCTGGAGAGAGACAGAGAAAGGGAAAGTGAGCAATCTCCTGGGGGGATGGCCATACTGCAATCCCTTCTCTTCCATTCTCCTCTTGGTCTTTTGGGCACGTGCACACATGGTGTGATTTTCAAGCCATCAAGTCCAAGACCTGAACCACGTTTGCCATGTGGGAAGACAGTGTCTTAACCACCACGCCTCCTGCTAGTCCCCAAACCCTGTTTTTTAAATAAAGTTTATTAACCTATATACTACCAAGTAGCTATAAATGTGATAGTTTCTCCATGTACTCGTGAGGATTAATGGTTACTACTCTAACATTTTTGCATCTTTTCAGGTTCAGTTACTGGTTGACTCTGGTGTCATAGATAAGTTACTTGAGCTTCTGTAGATTTCAAGTTTTTGTCAAAAGAGAAGAAAGATCTACCCAAATCTTCCAATTCCCTAACAGACTTGTACAGGGAATTAAATAAAATAGTAAATAAGAAAGTACTCTGCAAATCGCTTCATGCAATAGAATAAATAGAGGAAAGGTAATTGGAAGAGAATTTTCACCTGGAATGGAATCCGCCTTTGTCCCTGTCTTGCCAAGGCCTGCATCTTCTCAATGGAGCCTTTCTTGACTCACCTCTTCACCTTGATCTCTCGTTTCTCTAAATTCTATCTGACGTGTTCTTGAGCCTCAAGCTGCACACTTTGACACTATAATTGTTTAATGTATATTAATGGTGGTCTCCCCCAGACTGTCCTTTCCTCCAGAACAGGGTGCAGTGAAGGCATGAAGCCTCAGTGGTGGGACTGTAGGCTTTAGTGATCAGATCAAGGAGAAAACTGGGGGAAAGAATGGTTCTCCCAGATTTTTCTTTTTTAAAAGGTAGACTTTTGCTATAGGGTGCCAGTGCTTGCCAGGAGACAGAGAGAGACAGAGAGACAGAAAGTGAGAAGTCACCCCCCAGGGAGAATGGCCACACCACAGTCCCTTCTCTTCTAGTCTCCTTTTAGGATCTCGGGCACGCACTCACGCGTGCCCAGTGTGAGTTTTAAGCTGCCAGGTCCAGAACTCAAACAATGGTCGACTACATGAAAGTCCAGCGACGTAACTATTAGGCTATCTGCTGGTCCTCGGTTCTCCTAGATTCTAAAATTACAGAGTTGGATGTGTTGGGAAGAGCTTCATTCAGGCTTTCTGAGAAAGAAGTCCTAGCCTGGGTATTCTGATGACTAACCCTGAGCACCTCGTGTTATGTCTCATAACCTCCTAACTTCAGCTTCTCTGTCTCTCTTTTTTAAAAAAGTTTATTTGATTTTTTTTTTTTTTGGAAGAGGTTTTTGCTATAGGGCATGTGTGCTTGCCAGACAGGCAGAGAGAGAGATAGAGAGATAGAAAGCGACAAATCACCCCCCCTCCCAGGGGGGATGGTCACGCCGCAATCCCTTCTTCTCCATTCTCCTCTCAGGATCTTGGGCACACATGCACACGCGCCCGGCGTGAGTTTAAGCCACCGGGTCCGGGACTCGAACCACAGTCGACGACGTGGGAGTCCAGCGACATAGTCATTACACTCACTGCTGGTCCCCCAGTAAAGTCTTGATGCCAAGATCCATCCCCAGCCTTCAGCCAGCCCTGGGTCATGGGCGAACGTGTGCCCACTATACTCAGAGAGGTCTCTGGACTTCAGCTGGAAACCTGCGTGGGCTTCCCTTCTGGAGCCTTATGTTTTACGGCTACGCCACCATCTGCTTCAATCACTTCAGTTTCCTGAGCTATAAAATGGGGCGATGAATAGTTGCCCTGCCTACTTCCTTCTAGTATTCTGAGGATTTGGTGAATTAATAGGCCTTGCGTGTGGCTACAGAGGCACAGGTGGTGGGGCGGTCCTGTAGAAGGCTGGAGCTGTGTGGGTGGCCTGAGTTTGAATCCCAGACTAACTTGAATGGGCTGGCTGCAGTGGTGACCTTGGTCATAGGTGTGCCTGGGACCCTGGCTGACTGGGAGCTTGGAATGGAAGGTCATGAGGAAAGTATCAAAGATGCCCATCTCTCTGTCCCTCCTTCCACACTCTTCCTCTCATTTAAAAAACAAAAATGGAGAAGGAGAAATAAAAAGCAAAGGTGAGTTTTTGTAGCTCTACAAGGGCCTAGTGCTGCTCCTGAACGACTTCTAGCACACACTGCAGAGGCACCCAGGCATGCACTTACACAGTGCTTGCTGCTGAGGCCGGAGGGAAGGGGTTCTAACTGGCCCTGAGCGTCATAGACAGAGTTTGAGCTCTGGCTTTAGGCAGAACTTGGCTCATTGATATCTGGCCCTCCTCTCTTTCTCAGCACACAGGGGACTGTCCTGTTCAACTCTTGCTATTGTTTGCATACTGGTTTGTCCCCTCGTGATTGAGAATTTGGTCCCCACTGTAGTGCTGGGAGGTGGTGAGGCCTAGGGTGTGGTAGTTCAGTCATGGGGATCTTGCTCTCATAAATGGATTAGTGATGTCTCACAAGATCCAGTGAGTTCTACCTCTTACGAGAAGGGGTTAGTCTTGAACTAGCAGGTTGGTATAAAAGGAAGATGGCTGCCCCCAGGTCTCTCTGTAGGCCCCTGCCATTCCTTCTATTTCTGTTGGCAATATGGTGATGCCAGCTCACACCTTTGGACTTTCCAGCCACCAGAATTTCAAGCCATATAAACCTTTATTCCTTATAAATCACCCAGTCTCAGGTAGTTCTGCAAACAGCACTACTGCGTGTGGATAAGACAGCAACTTGCCATTAGGTGGAGTCACGGGACTAGTTCTGGGCCCGTGAAATGACAGAGGAAATCCACCTCCAGGCTGAGTGAACCAGTCATGTGTGGTCCTTCAGTCTCTCTTTACCCTGCCATGGCGATTGTAGAGGAGGCCTTGCATTCACATGGGGTAGGAGAGCACAAGATCAAAGAAGCCCAGAACACTGAGTCACTGCTTGGAAAGACGCTGTATGAAGGAGAAGTCCATGCTCATTGTGTACAAGCACTAGATTCTGGGGACTGTTTGTTACTGAAGCACAACCTTACCTATGCTGCCTAATGTATACCCTGAGTCTCAGTCTCCACTCTTCTGGAGTAATAGGACCTCTTTAACATAGTTGTGGTAAAGATATAACCAGAGAATGTGAATCAAGCTCTTAGTTTAATGTCAATTCATGGAAGGAGCTCACTAAATGATGGACTCTTGTTTTCCTCTAGCATGGTGGTGCATTCTTGGCAAAGGCAATGAACGCCCCTGACCAGACCTTCCCATGGACCTCTGGGGCATAGCAGTGAGGTCAGCAGCTCCTCACAGAGGCCGGCACACACGCCTTATTAGGCAGCAGGTATTATGAGTTCTGTCTCTCCACACTTCCCATTTTGTTGCGTATGACTCCTGGGGCAGCAATTTGGGGCTGTTGAGAGATGTATATCAACAGTGCTGACACCCACCTTCCATTTGCAACAAGCTGTGGCAGCTCCACTTTCCCCACCCTCCCATCACCAGCTGCTGTTGATCCTACTGGGGTGGGGGAGACTGAATGGTTGGAGGGGCCGGAGAGGGAACCTCCTGCTGCATTCACCACAAGCTCTGGCCTTGGCATCAAGACACACGAAAGAAGTATTTGGGATATTAGCTTTCAGGAGAGCTTCTAACCTCAGTCCATGCCTTGACTCTAATAAATAAAAACTCCATACAAAATAATATAAATAAATAAAAACAAAATGCTGGGATTTATAGCATGGAGGTTAAGGCAGCTGGATCCTACATGGCCGACTGAGCAGTTCAAGCCCTGGACTCAGCGACTTGAAAGTCACACCAGGCTTGTGTGCATGCCCAAAATCCTGAGAGGAGAATGGAGAAGAGGGGTTTCAGACATGGGCATTCCCCCCTGAGGGAGGGTGATTTCTCATTCCCTCTCTCTCTTTCTCTTTTTCTGGTAAGCCACATGCCCTACAGCAAACTTAAAAATTAAAAAAAAAATTTATTAAAAAAGAAACAAAATTGGCTGGGACTAGCAGTTGGCCTAATGACTATGTCGCTGGACTTCCATGTAGGTGACCACGGTTTGAGTCCTGGACCCAGTGGCTTAGACTCATGCTGGGCACGTGCGCTCGTGTGCCCAAGATCCCAAGAGGAGAATGGAGAAGGGATTGCGGCGTGGCCATCCCCCCCTGGGGGGTGATTTCTCACTTTTTGTCTCTCTGTCTCTCTCTGTCTTTCTGGCGAGTGCACGCATCCTACAGCAAAAACCTCTTAAAAAAAAAAGAGAAAAAAAATTAGGGCCCGCAGGTGGTGTGTTTAAAGGTGCTAAATTACCACATGGCTGATCACAGTTTGAGTCCCGGACCTAACACTTTGCTTTCTCACTTTCCCTTTCTCTCTCGATTGCTCTCTGGTCAAAAAGAATGGTAACAAATGGAATTAAATGAATAAATAATTCTTAAAGAAAAATTCTGAGCTGTGGGTACTTATTTATTTATTAATTCATTTTAAAGTTTTCTTTCTTTTGTTCATGGGTGGGGGACATTCACAGTAAGGTCTTTACCCACCATCCACTCTCTGTCAGCCAGCCAGGATCATGGCATACAGGCACTCCCCCAGCATGCATGGGGAGACCTTGGGATGTGAACCTGGGACCTTCCCGTATGGCTTCAGCACCGCAGAGTATTGCGTTACTGCTGCACCACCACTGACCTATTTCTTCTCTTTAAAGATAAGTCAAAAGGGCCCACAGGTGGCGTGGTGGATAAGGCACTGGACTCCTACATGGCTGATTGCGGTTCGAGTCCCAGACCTGGTGGCTTGATTTCTCACTTTCTCTCTCTGGTAAGAGCATATGCCCTATGATAAGAATAAAATAATAATAAAAAATAAATAAATAAATAAAAATTAAAAATATTTAAAGGTAAGTTAAATGAAATGGTGGTACTAGGAGCAAATGATGGACATGAAACCTCAACAGAGAAATAAAATCCCCTGGAAAAGCACCTTTCCCTTGTGAATTCTGGCCAGGATTGTCTGAGATGTGAGTTTGGTGGCAGTTTCTGCAACCAGGGTGATCCTTTTAGCTGTGTCAGGAAAGCAATTCATATATATGTGTGTGTGTGTGTGTGTGAGTGTGTGTATTCTTTCACTTACTTGCCAGAGAGAGACAATGGGACAGAGAGAGGGAGAGGGGAAGCATCTCCCATGGGGCCTGGGCACCCTGCAGTCCCTTCTCCATCTTTCCCTCATTCTGTGCTTTTGGGCACTCACACATACATGACTAACATGTTTCTCAAGCCATTGGGTCTAGGACTCAAACCACATGGTCAGCCATGTGGCATTCACTGCCTTAACTGCCAGGCCATGGAGCTGACTCAAGAAAAGAAATTTCTTGAATCCCACAGAGAGGGAGTGGAGAGGTGAGGAGTCTTTTGGAAGGTAAAGCAGGGTTCTCACAGTCTTGTCCAGACCCAGTGGCTGAGGATTGCTGTCCTGGATACCTTTGCCACCAGCATCCTCCCACCACCACGCACCATCCAGCTAGGGAGGAGACGGAGCAATGGGAAAGTCCCGTGGCCTACCCTGTGAAGACTCAAAACGAAGTTCAAGTCCATTTTCAAAGTACAGGCCTGGCTGTGGTGGGGCCTGGTCCCAGCCTGGAGGAGCTGTGGCCAGACTGGCAATGAGCTCAGACAGCCCAGGAAAATGGGTTCCACTCCCCACTGCATCTTATGAGAAACAGATGACTCCTTTCCCAGAAATGGCAAGCGCCTCCAGAAATCCATCCTTGTCCCTTCTCTGTTCCAAAGCAAACACTTCCCTTGGCTTCTGTTCTGCCCAGACGAGCTCTGCAGGAGTGGAGCTCGCAGAGCCAAAGACCTGGGCTTGCATGGAAGTCAACACGGAGTGGAGGGACGGCTTTCACAGCAAGTGCTCCAGACTCACACATCCAAAGAGGTGTCTTCCCTTCAGAACAGCCTCCTACACAGCTGTGGATTGACCTCAAGGGTAATAGTAACAACAAGGGCATTAACATTTACTCGCCAAATGCTAGGCTCAGGGCTGAGAGCTTTATGGATATTATCCCATCAGATGCTGACGGCCTAATGAGAAAGAAACTGAGATTTGGAGAGTCACGTCACTACTGGGTGGTGAAGTTAAATCCTGACAGTGTGGACACAGGCCATCTGACTTCAAGCCCTCTGCCACAGGGTAAATTGACTCTCAGAGCTAAGAATGAGGATGGTCTCTTAGGGTCCCCACTACTGCGTGCACGGCCACCTTTGATCATGCTCAACCAGGGGAACCAGGCACTTTCACATTCCTTTCTGATTTTGTTGAAATCTCACCACAGCAAAGCAATAGGTGATCACCATGACCTTAATTTTACATAATATATATGTAAAGCCACCAGGTCCAGGACCCAGATCATAGTCGGCCATGTGGGAGTCCGGCACCCTTAACCACCGTGCCACCTGCTGGCCCCACCATGACCTTCTTAAGGAGGAAGGTAGGGAAGCCCAGGGAGGTTAAGGAACTTGCTAGTAAGTAGCATTTCAATAGCTAAGAATAGACTTGACTGGGCCAGCAGGTGGTGTGGAGGTGAAGGCATTGGATCCCACAGGGTCGACTGCATGATTTCAGTCCCAGACGCAGGAGCTTGACAGTCATGGCAGGTGTGTGTGCATGCGTGCGCAGAATCCTGAGAGGACAATGGAGGAGCAGGGATTGGGAGGGGGATTGCAGGAGTGATTTCTCATTTTCTCTCTCTCTCTTTCTCTGGCGTGTGCACGTACCCTACAGCAAAAACTAAGAAAAGACATGAATTTTGGAAACAGTGAAAAGCTATTTGGAGCAAAGTCTACTCAACTTTGGTAAGTCACATCATCCAGCCTGGCAAAATTAGACGGGTAATATAAATTTACACAAGACTGGTCATCTGTGTGGTTCATAGGCTGGTCACGAAGGCAGTTCCAGGAGAGGCATTTCAGGAATGGTTTGAAATTTCTTCTTAGTCTAAACTGAAAGCTGCCTCTTTGTAATTTGCCCTTGTTGCTCCCGAAGGCACGGAGAGTTGGCCCTGGAGATGTGGAACCGGGTCCAGAACCAGGAGGGGCTCATTATGAACATTCTCTTCTGGAACCATGATGTAAAGAGACCCCACTGTAATGGGGTAGTGGTATAGAAAGAAATCCAGCTTTCTGCTAAGATTCCATCTGCCAGGGATGGAGGCATGTGGCCCATTCCCACCTGGTCCAGAATTCTAAGAGCCAAATGAAGCTTTGGAGTTATTAGGCCTGTGTTTCTGCCTTGATGCTAAGATTCTGAATACTTGTCTAATTTAATCTAGCTTTATAGGGATTGTGTGTGTGTGTGTGTGTGTGTGTGTGTGTGTGTGTGTTGTATAAGCTTCCAGTACCCAGAACTTCTGGAGGAACACGAGGAAAAAGAAGGCCCACTGCTCTGGTTCTTTCCTGCATGAGACTGGTAGGAACAGCAGGTCCTGAGAGACCTCCGCAGGGGTTGCCTCCACTGTGGCTTCGCTGTGGAGAGGCCACCAACTGGTCAGTCAGTCTTGCCTCTCCTTCCTTGTCTCTGGGTACCTCTATCTTTCTCTCTAGTTCCTTTTTTTTCTTAAGTGCAACATTCCCCCCAGATACTTGGGTCCTTACTCTATTCATAGAGATATTTATCTGGTTGCTATATTCCTCGTATTCTCCCTTTCCATGGCTGTTCAGCCCCCACCCCCCATTAGCTAAAGGACATACTTTACTGTTGAGAGATCAGGAGGAAATTTCAGGCTGAGAAAAGGCACTGTTACGGTGCTGAACTTAACTGACTACCACCTATAGTTTACCCAGCGCTTCCATACTCTTTCATTTGGCCTATGCTCAACATAACCTTGTACAATGGCTAATTCTATGTGTCAGCTGGACTGGGCCATGGGGTGCCCAGATATTTGGTAAGATATTATTCTGGAAGTGTCCATGAGGATGTTTTTAGATGAGATTAACAGTCAGGTTGGGCTAGATAAAGAAGATTGCCCTCTCTATGGCCCATGTGTAGGCCTCATCCAATTACTTGAAGGCTGCCCTCTCCTGAGTTAGAGAGGATTCTCTGCCTGATGGCCTTAGAACTGGGACATTGCTTTTTTACCCTTGCTTTTGGATTTGAACATGAACATCGGCTCTTCCTAGGTCTTGAGCCTGCTGGCCTTGAGACTAGAACTACCCCATTAGCTTGTCTGGTTCTCAGGCCTTCAGACCACACTGGACTAAACTATCTATGTGCCTGGTCTCAGCTTACTAGTTCATCTGGCAGACCCTGAGACTTGCTCCCAAAATTGCACGAGCCAATTTCTTATAATAAATCACACGCACCCACCCCACTGGCTCTGCTTCTCTCAAGAAGCTTAACTAGTATCCCTGCCTCAAAGATATTGCTAATATCCCCATTTTACTAGTGCAGAGTCAGAGCGTATGGCCTAGCAAAAGGCCTATAACTTGTTGAAGGTCAAGATCAGTGTCACTGGTGGAGCAAGGATTTGTTTTTGTTTTTTTGGAGAGGTTTTTCGCTATAGGGTGCATGTGCTCGCCAGAAAGACAGAGAGAGACAGAAAGTGAGAAATCACCCCCCAGGGTGGATGGCTACACCACAATCCCTTCTCCTCCATTTTCCTCTCGGGATCTTGGGCATGCACACACACCTGCCCCGTGTGAGTTTAATCCACCAGGTCTGGGACTGGAACCGTGGTCGACTACACAGGAGTCCAGCGACATAGCCATTATGCCATCTACTGGTCCCTGGAGCAAGGATTTGAAGGCAGGTTTAATTGCATTAAATTATGAAGTCTTTTGGGGAACTGCCACCATTGTTCTCTTTTTCAAGCTCAGGATTTTCCTTGGGACCCTAACCCCAGGGTGGAGGGTTGCTGCTCCTAAGTGTAGGGCCAGCTATCTCCAGCCCCTGAAGAACCTGAGAAAACAGTATTTTTCTTGTAGGTTCCAGGCTCTTTCAGGTTTGACTCTGAATCAAAATATGCTCTCCTAATAATGGGTGTTTCAGTGTTCAGGTGCCCTCTGCCCTGTCTTCTCTCCTAGCGTCACCTGGATTTGGCTCCTCCCCTCTGCTTCCAGGTCCAGGACTCTAACTGCAGTCCGCCATGTGGGAATCTAGAGCCTTAACCACCACACCACCTGCAAGCCCTACCCAGAATGTTTTTCAAGCCGCTGGGTCCAGGACTGAAACTTGCCATTAGCTGTTCCAGATCTAACTGCCTTAACCTCCACATCATATGCTGGCCCAAGAAAGGTATATTTTAAAAGGACTACATCAGGGGAACAGCAGGTGGGGTAGTGGTTGAGGCGCTGGACACTCACACATGGCTGATCACGGTTCGAGTCCTGGACCTCATGGTTTGCTTTCTCACTTTCCCTCTCTCTCTCTGTGTCTCTCTCTGGTCAAATTTTTAAAAATGAATGAATAAATAAATAATGCTTTTTTTTTAAAAAAAAAGAGGACTACATCTTTTCATCTCCATTCCTCTCTAGGCCTTTTCTTTTCTTTTTAAGTTTCCTATAGGGCACATGCACTCACTGGAGAGATAGAGAGAAAGGTGGGGAGGGAGTGAGAAATCAGCCCCTGGAGGGATGGCCACATCGCAGTCCCTTCTCCTCCCATCTCTTGCACACATGCCCAGGGTGTTTTTTTGGGAGAGGTTTTCGTTATAGTGCGTGTGCACTCGCCAGACAGACAGAGAGAGACATAGAGACAGAAAGCGAGAAATCACCCCCCAGAGGGGATGGTCACGCTGCAATCCATTCTCCATTCTCCTCTCGGGATCTTGGGCATGCACGCACATGCGCCCGGCGTGAGTTTTAAGCCACCGGGTCCGGGACCTGAACCACGGTCAACTATGTGGGAGTCCAGCGACATAGCCATTACGCTAACTGCTGGTTCCCTCCCAGGGTGTTTTTCAAGCCACTGGACCCCGGGCTTGAACCGTGCAGTCAGCCATGTGGGAACCCAGTACCGTAACCTCCATGTTATCTGCTGGCCCCACTCTGCCCACTTTTTTGTACATTTCTTTCTCACTGCAAGTAATCTCGTACTTGTAGGTTTATTTCCAAAACGATTCAAAGAAAAGTGTTTGAAGGATCACCAGATGGCTTAATGGTTATTCCACTGGACTCCCATGTAGTCGACTGCAGGTCGAGTCTCAGACTCAGCGGCTTAAAACTCACACTGGGCACGTGTGCATGCGTGCCCAAGATCCCGAGAGGAGAATAGAGGAGAAGGGATTGTGGTGTGGCCATCCCCCTGGGGGGTGATTTCTTGCTTACTGTTTTGGCAATACCTAGGGCATAGGTTAGCTCATGGCCATAGACTGGGTAATTCTAGTGTGACAGTAGATGTGTTCTGATTTTTATATGGTAAAAAGAAAGGAATGAAGAAAGAGAGGAAAGAAAACAAGAAGGAAACCAATAGCAACACCCAACAATCAAGTTTACATGCACAATGGTAATACTTTTTTTAAAGAGTTATTTTATTTAACTTTACTTATTTATTTTAATTTGATCAGAGAGAGACAGAAAGAGAGAAAAAGGGAGAAAGAGAAAAGAGAGAAAAAGGGAGAGAGAAAGAGAAAAGAGAGAGAAGAGAGAAAGCAGGCTGCCAGGTGCAGACTCGAACTGCAGTTGACCATGTGGGAGTCCAACGCCCTTAACCACCATGCCACCTGCCAGCCCCAGTAATGGTAATAATTTTTAGGAACTGCTTGTTTCTGCAGATACTTCTTCAGCTTACACCTCTGGCCAATCAGGAATGGGAGAGGGCCGTGCAACAACGGCAGCAAGCCACCTGCCACCTGCCAGATTTTACGTATCGAATTTATTTCCACCCTTAGTATTTTTTTTTTTTGGAGAGAATTTCACTGTAGGGCGCGTGCGCTCGCCAGACAGACAGAGAGAGACATAGAGACAGAAAGCGAGAAATCACCCCCCAGGGGGGATGGCCACGCCACAATCCCTTCTCCTCCATTCTCCTCTCGGGATCTTGGGCACGCACACACACGCGCCCGGCGTGAGTTTTAAGCCGCCGGGTCCGGGACACGAACTGCGGTTGACTACGTGGGAGTCCAGCGACATAGCCATTACGCTAACTGCTGGTTCCCTCCACCCTTAGTATTTGAAAACACTCCAACCACTTCACTGTTAATAATTCTTGCTTCCAAGTATAAACAGCAATAGGTCAGTGAGGGACCAGCAGATGGCGTAATGGACCTCAGCTGGACTCCCATGTCGTCAACAGCGTTTTGAGTC
>NW_006160128.1:1133725-1140253 GCF_000334495.1 Tupaia belangeri chinensis
AAGAAAGGAAGAAAGAAAGGAAGAAAGAAAGAAAGAAAGAAAGAAAGAAAGAAAGAAAGAAAGAAAGAAGAAAGGAAGAAAGAAAGAAAGAAAGAAAGAAAGACAGACAGACAGACAGACAAAGGTCAGTGAAAGGGCTTGCTCAGGATATAGACCTCAGTGGGAGATAAGATCTCTGAGACCTGGACGATTCCTCCATGAGGCTACTCCACAGGCAGCTCCCAGCTAGGCCCTGGGAAAACTCCCGCCCGTCTTAGCTGTGCTGAGGAGTTACAGGGAATGTGGAGGAGGGCTTTCCAGAAGGCAGGAGCATGGGAGAGGGACTTGTAGAAAGGCGAGTGGGAGGGTGTCGGGGCAGGCGGGCTATGAGGTAATGTTCCCAGAGTACTCTGAGCCTCTGGTAAAAGGACCATTTAACCAGGAGTGGTTATCCTGGCTGTTATTGTGCTTGTAATAACAGCCCGAACAATTGACGCTGCAAAGGTCAACCCCGGGCTCCTGCTGCCTAACCATTCAGTTAGGGTTGGAGGGGAAATGCAACTTGATGAGGCTGTCGCTGATCCAAATGCATTTCAGCTGGCCAAGATGGTGGAGGTTTGTGAGAAGCCCCAGCTGGGCCCCAGGCCAGGATGGCCACTATAGGGTATGTGTGCTCGCCAGACAGACAGACAGAAAGCGAAAAACCACCCCCCAGGGGGATGGCCATGCTGCAATCCCTTCTCCTCTGTTTTCCTCTTGGGATATTGGGTATGCACACACACGTGCCCCGCGTGAAGTTTAAACCACCAGGTCCTGGACTTGAACCACAGTCGACTACGTGGGAGTCCAGTGACATAACCATTATGCCATCTGCTGGCCCCTGTCATTATTTTTCAAATTTGACCAGAGAGGGGGTCAGCAGGTGGCATGACTAAGTGCTGGGCTTCCACATAACTGACAATGGTTTGAGTCCCAGACCTGGTGGCTTGTGTTCTCATTTCCTCTCTCTCTCTTGTCAAAATAAAAAATAATAATGATAGTAATAAATACAATTAAATTAAATAATTTTTTAAAATTTTGACCATAGAGAGAGGGGGAAAGTGAGAAAGCAAGCCACCAGGTCGAGGACTCAAACCATAGTTGGCCATGAGGGAGTCCAGCACCTTAACCACCGCACCACCTGACAGCCCCTGATTCCCCTTTTGAGTGTGGGCCAGACTTGGGAACTTAGTTCTAACCAGTTGAGTAATTGGAAGTGAGTGTGTGGCTTCGGAGACCAGGTCCTAAAAGGCACTGAGGCTTCTTCACTTACCCCCTTTCAGATGGCCCCTCTGGGGGAAGTCAGCCACCTGCCATAAGGTCTCTATCAGCCTATGGAGAGCCCACGTGGCAGGGAACTGCAGGCTCCTCCCAACAGCCACCTAGGCACACCAACGGGAAATCATGTCCTTCAGGCCTGATCTGGATAGTTCCTGCTAACATCTCATCAGAAATCACACGTGGTTAAGGCGCTGGACTGACCACAGTTGGAATCCTGGACCTGGCAGCCCGGACCTGGCAGCTTGCTTTCTCACACTCTCCCTCACTTTCTGTCTTTCTCTGGTGAGCACACATGTTCTATAGCAAAAATTTTAAAATAAGAACAATAAATAAAATTAAATAAACAATTCTTTAAAAAAGAAAGAAACCATATGCGAGAAGTCGACCCAGAACCATTCACTTCTCAAATCCCCGACCTACAGAATCCGTGAGGTAATAACTGTTTGCTCTTTCAAGCTGCTACGTTTTGCAATGATTTATTCCGCAGCAGTAGATCGCGGCACACCAGCCTGAGTGCAGAGCGAGTGAGTTGGTACACATGGCTGAGAAGTCCAGCGGTAGGCACGACGTGATGCCGAGCCTCGCACGGTGTCAGTAGGACCTAGTTTCTCATCACCGCTTAAATCTGTTGTCCTGCTCAGGGCTCTTGTCCTCAGGTTCCATGCGGTGACTGCTGAAAGCACCAAGTTCATAATCACCCTTGCGGCTGGGACCTCCAGCGAAAAGACTGCGCCTCTCCCAGTAGGGTCAGCAAGAGTCTCATTTGTGTCGTTCATTCTGATTGGGTCTCATGCCTATTTCTAAACTGATTGTGGTGCTCTGATTGGCCAAGACCATCAATGCCCTGCCCCGGTTGTTAGGGGAGGGGTGAGCTGCACCAGGGAGGAGGGCCGGGCAGGTGCCTCTCTAGGGGAATGGTTGCTGGGCGCTGACACTGTAGGTATCTGTTGTTCCCACGTCTGTGCTTTTCAGTGTGTCTCGTGTGCACAGTAGCCACTGTGATCTCCTGGCTGTTCTTGGAATACTCTTGCTTCCTTATCTCATTTTAAATCTTAAATGTTACCTACTCAGCAAGACCTTCCCTCTACCCCCCCCCTTTTTTTTTTAAATTTTTTTTAGAGGTTTTTGCTGTAGGGCACGTGCGCTCGTGAGAAAAACAGAGAGAGAAATCCGAAATCCCCCCCCAGGGGGGATGGCCACGCCGCAATCCCTTCTCCATTCTCCTCTCGGAATCCGCACACGCGCCCAGCGTGACCTAAACCCCCTATTTTTGAATGTCACCCTCCCTTTATTTCTCCCCATAGTCTCTATCTCTCTTTCTTCTTTTCCTCCTTCCCCTTCTTATTCTTCTTTATTATAATTTTGCTAAAGGGCATGTGTGCTCACTGGAGAGAGACAGAGAGAGAGAGAGAAAGAGGGAAAGTGAGAAAGCACCTCCCAGGTGGGCTGGGCACACCGCAATCTCTTTTCCTCAATTCTTGGCTCGAATTTTTGGGCACACATGCACATGTACCCAGTGTTTGTTTGTTTTTTAGGTTTTTGCCATAGGGCATGTGCACTTTTTTTTTTTTTTAAGAATTATTTTAGGGTTTGGCAGTGGCGTGGTGGGGTGCTGGATTCTCATATGACCAACTGTGGTTAAAATCCTGGACCTGGTGGCTTGCTTTTCCATTTCCCTTCTCTCTCTCTCATTCTGTCCCTCTCTGGTCAAAGTAAAATAAATAAATAAAGTTAAATAAAATAAGAATTATTATAAGTAGGTCACCAGGTCCAGGACTCAAACTGCAGTCAGCCATGTGGGAGTCCAACACCCTTACCCACCATGTCACCTGTTGGCCCCTGGCATGTGTACTTGCTGGAGAGAGACAGAGAGAGGGAAAGTGAGAAACAACCTACCAGTGAGAAACAACCCACCAGGGCGATGGCCACATTGCAATCCCTTTTCTTCCATTCTCCTCTTGGGATCTGAGACACTCACGCACACACATCTGGTGTGATTTTCAAGCCACTGGGTCCAGAATTTGAACTGTGGTTAGTTGTGGGAATCTAGCACCGTAACCCCCATGCCACCTGCTGGCCCTACCCACTATATTTCTCCTCTCTCTCTCTCTCTCTCTCTCCCTCTCTCTTTTTGGAGAAATTTTTTGCTTTAGGAAGCATGTGCTTGCTGGAGAGACTGAGAGACAGAAAGTGAGAAATCAGCTCCCCTGGGAATGGCCTTTCTGCAATCCCTTCTCCTCCATTCCCCTCTTGGGATTTGGAGCATGCACACACATGTGCCCAGCATGAGTTTGTTTGTTTGTTTGTTTGTTTCTTTTTTTGGAGAGGTTTTTGCTATAGGGCACGTGCGCTCGCCAGACAGACAGAGAGAGACAGAGAGACAGAAAGCGAGAAATCACCCCCCAGGGAGGATGGCCATGCCGCAATCCCTTCTCCTCCATTCTCCTCTCGGGATCTTGGGCATGCACGCACACGCACCCGGCATGAGTTTAAGCCACTGGGTCCAGGATGCGAACCGCGGTTGACTACATGGGAGTCCAGCGACATAGCCATTACACTAACTGCTGGTCCCAGCCCAGCATGAGTTTTAAGTCACCAGGTCCAGGACTCAAACCATGGTTTACTACATGGCAGTCCAGCAACATAACCGCTATGCTATCTGCTGCTCTGCCCACTATATTTCTTTTTCTTTCTCTTTCTCTTCCTTCCTTTCTTCCTTCCTTCCTTCCTTCCTTCCTTCCTTCCTTCCTTCCTTCCTTTCTTTCTTTCTTTCTTTCTTTATTTCTTTATTTCTTTATTTCTTCTTTCTTTCTCTCTCTTTCTTCTTTCTTTCTTCTTCTTTCTTTCCTTCTCTTTCTTTTTTTGGAGAGATTTTTTGCTATAGGGCACGTGTGCTCACAAGAAAGACAGAAAGAGACAGAGAGACAGAAAGCAAGAAATCAGCCCCCAGGGGGGATGGCCACGCTGTAATCTTTTTTCCTCCATTCTGCTCTCGGGATCTTGGACACACACACATATGCGCCCAGCGTGAGTCTAAGCTGCCAGGTCCAGGACTCGAACCGCGGTCGACTACATGGGAGTCCAGCAACATAGCCATTACGCCAACTGCTGGTCCCCCCACTATATTTCTTAAGTTATCAGTCCAGGACTCGAATTGCACAGTTAGCCATGTGAGATCCTGCTGCCTCGACCACCATACCACTGGCTGGCCTTCTAGTTCTCTTTCTTGCTTTTTTTGTATATTTTTCTTTCTTTTTTGTCTCTTTCTTTCTGTTTCTGGCCACACTGCAATCCCTTCTCTTCCATTCTCCTTCCAGCATCTTGGGCATGCACGCACAGGCACCTGGCATGAGTTTCAAGCCACCAGGTCTGGGACTCAAACTGTGGTCAGCCATGTGGGAGTCCAGCGATGTAACCACTATGCCATCTCCTGTTCCCTTATTTATTTTCTTATCTGTCTTTCCCATCGACAAATAAACTTCATGGGGCAGGAACTTTGGTCTATTCTATTTGGTCCCTGCTACTGCCTCTGACTAGAACACTGTCTAGCACAGAGTAGGTACTCGACAAATAATGGCTGAATGAGTGACTGAATATGCACGGCCATCCTGTGAAGCAGGTGGGATGAAGGCGATTCTCCTGTTACAGATAATGACATTGAAACTTGAGAGAAGGGCCCTGTTGGTGCATAGCTTAAACAGTTTTTTTTTTTTTTTTTTTGGAGAGGTTTTTCACTATAGGGCGCGTGCGCTCGCCAGACAGACAGAGAGAGACATAGAGACAGAAAGCGAGAAATCACCCCCCAGGGGGGATGGCCACACCGCAATCCCTTCTCCTCCATTCTCCTCTCGGGATCTTGGGCATGCATGCACACGCGCCCGGCATGAGTTTTAAGCCACCGGGTTTGGGACGCGAACTACGTGGGAGTTCAGAGACATAGTCATTACGCCAACTGCTGGTTCCCTAAACAGTTGTGTTTTTTTTTTTTTTTAAACTTTAATTGTTGAGTGCTAATGAGAAAACAGCAGAGGGGAACTTAATGCATTATAGTGTGTTCTCACCAAGTGAAGGTTAAATGGTGCCCTGACGCAGTAGTTAAAATGGAGAAAGTGGCAGGAGAATTGAGTCATCGCCTGGCACGGGGTAATACAGGCTTCCTGAATGCAGAAAGAACCACCTGCTTGATCACAGTCAGAACTAAATCATGCTGTGAGTAGCAATTTCGTTTCATCAAATAGTAACAGTCACATGTAAATGAATGTAGCTATTTGAATCCTACTGGCATTAGGGTTTCTCTTTAATAGGATTTGTAAACTTGTTTTGATTTTATTGTTGATTGTAAACCTAAAGGTAAGAAATTTGCACCTAGCTTTATGTCTGTACACACTTAAGAAACATTAAAACAAAAATGAGGTAACTGTGAGGGTTGGTATCTTTTAGAAGGGAACTGGCTCACTATTCAAGATTGAGAAACACTGTTACAGAAGACTCAAACCCTGTTGCTGTTATAGATAAAAAGGAGTGTCTGAGAAAGATGTTCTTAGACTAGGGCTTAGAACTTCACAGCTAGGAGCTTAGACTACCTAGTGAGGTCAGTCCTGCCGGTTTGCAGATGGGTAAACTGAGACCCAGGAGACTCAAGTCCCAGGACCAGGGACTACCACAGCATTCTTTCTCTGACCCATGCTGCCTCCCGCATGAGAATACCTGCCCGCCAAGCTCTCCCTGGAAGGTGCTTGCAAGTGGCCTGGGCTCTAGGACCGAGCTTCTGTGGAAACTCAGTGGGACCCAGGTACTAAAGGGAGGAACCCGGGGTTAGTCAGACTCCCCCAAGCCTGAAATCTGCCTGCCAGCTCCCACAGAGGGGTGGGGCATAGCTCAGCCGAAATCTCCCACCTGCAACTGGGGTGTTCTGCTCTCCTCTTTGCTGGAAACTGAAGCTCGCTGGGGAGAGTGCCAGACTACCTTGGAGGGCCCACAGCGCCAACCTCAGTGTAGCTCTCTGAAGTGGAGACCTCGCAGGTCCTGCTCTGGGTTTACCCTGGCATATGGGGGAGGCATAGATGCAGGTTTACTGAGAAGGGGCACCGTGCAGGCCGGATGTTCTATTGCCTGGGAGTTGGGCAGCCTGGGAGCCAAAAACACTTTCCTGCCTGCTCTAGAGAGCCAGGCTTTTATTAGGGATTCCGCAAGAAGGAAACTGCCTCTGTTTCCCCTGCATTTCCCCCC
>NW_006160128.1:1140269-1148994 GCF_000334495.1 Tupaia belangeri chinensis
CTGGCAAACAGCCCCAGGGGGGCAAACACTGGTGGCTGAGAAATCAGGCCTGCTGACAGCTGACAGCTGCTGGCAGGGGCATGTGAGGGAGATGGCTGATCTCACTTCAGCACTGGTGAAATGCCTGTGAGGACTACGGAAGTAGGACCTCCTATGGATTGATGGGGACACTGAGGCAGAGAGCTAGAATCTGACTAACGTCATTTCCCATCCAGCAAAGACTGAACTGGACCGCCTACTGTGTCCTGGACTGTGTGGGGCAAAGAAGAGGGACGAGCGTCCATGGGGACAGTGGGATAGGAAATGCGTACAAAGGCCTAAAACAGAGCAAGTAACGCTCTCTCAGCCACAACCCGCGTGCTGGCGGAGTTCAGGGGAACGAGTCCATTCACACATAGTAATGGACTGCTACCGGGGCCAGGAACAAAGCTGCAGTCTGGATTCCTGAGCGTCATAGGAGCCCAAGAAATCAGTGTTTCCCCACCTCCTTGCAGGCGTCTGCAAGTGCTTAAGGGCTGCCACGCATTAGCTCTGGGGAAGAGCCCTTAGGGGACCATTACCTTTAGGCTGTGCAGTGAGGAAGGAACGCGGGATACAGTGCAGGAAAGCCCCAGATCTTCTCTGGGCTGCAAAGTCCGCACAGGCGCACGAACTTGCTGGGGAGAGCCAGGGAAGAGGGAAAGGGAGAGCACCCTCCCCTGGGCAATGGTTATGCTGCGATCCCTTCTCCATTTCTCCTTCCTTTCGGGGTTTTGGGCACACACACATGCTTGGTGTGTTTTTAAGCTGCCAGGTTTGGAACTCAAACCACGCAGTTGGCCATGTGGCTCCAATGCTTTTAGTTTCCAGAATCTTGCAGTCGCCACTCGTCCGCGTTTCCTCATGAGCCCTCTGTGGCCACAACGCACAGTAGGCAAGGAGGGCATTTGAGGGGCCTCCACGTGCCAGGCACCGGCAGCTCTGTGCCTTTTCCGTGTCCCGCCCATAAAGCCCAGGTTTTGTTTACTCTCTCAGACTGCGCCTGTGGGTACGTGTGGGCTAGATGTTCCAGGGGAGGCAGCCCATGGCGTGGTCCCCACTGGGCCACGAGGTTTAGGAGGGCTGGGGCCCCTCTGAGTCTCATCGCAGTCCACCAGGCACGGAGTGGGTGCTTAGTAAGCACCCTCAGAACACACAGGCCAAATACCAGAGTGACTCCTTTTTCCGAAGGAAGTTGGATCGCCCAGTCCAGAGCTGGCTTCTTTCAACCACAAAGCACCTATGGCTTTCTGAGGGACTCAGCCCCAGGTACAGTGCCTCGAGTGCTCATGGGAATTAGGCGAGGGTCTCTGCACCGGTGAAGGGCTGGCATTTCTCCTCCCGCAGCTTGGACTCGTAGAAGGGACTTCAGTGTGCTTTTCCTCATGGACTCGACACTGTTTTTTTTTAAATCATTATTTATTTATTTATTTATTCATGTATTTTAATTTTACCTGAGAGAGACTCAGAGAGAGAGAGAGAGAGATGGAAAGTGAGAAAGCAAGCCACCAGCGCCAGGACTCAAACCTTGGTCAGCCATATGGGAGTGTCCAGCACCTTAACCACCACACCAGCTGCTGGTCCCCGAGAGTAAATTATTACAGCCAATTTGGAAAACTGTTTGGCAATAATTTCCTGAAGTGAAATATATGCTTACCCTCTGACCCACCAGTTCCATTCTTAGGTATATATCCAGAGAAATGTGTAAATATGTTCATTGGAAAAATGCATAAATGTGTTCATAGTTACTCCAAACTGGAAACAATGCAAATGCCCTACGGAACAGATACATTACTTACAGTCTACTCATAAATGAGATTCTACATAGCTAAGACAGGACAACAAAAGGCAAACTATGGGGCCCAGGAGATGGTGTAATGGATATGATGCTAGACTCCCATGTAGGTGACTGTGGTTTGAGTCCCGGGCCTGCAGCTTAAAACTCACTTCCAGCACATGTGCATGCATGCACAAAATCCCAAGAGGAAAATAGAAGAGAAGGGATTGAAATGTGGCATCCCCTCTGGGGGGTGATTTCTCACTTTCTGTCTCTCTGGCAAATGGATGTGCCTTATAGCAAACATTTCTCTCTAAAAAAAAAAAAAACCTATGGATGGAGGCTACAATGTAAATAAATCTCATAAACATTAAACTGAGTCAAAAAGAGAAAAAAAAAAAAAAAGAAACCAAAATACACATACTGTATTTAGAAGTTTAAAGCAAATAAAAATAGGGACCAGCAGATGGCATAATGGTTACACTGCTGGACTCCCATGTTGTCAACAATGGTTTGAGTCCCAGACCTGGTGACTTAAAAGTCATGCCAGGCATGTGTGTGTGCGCACACGCCCAAAATGCTGAGAGGAGAATGGAGGAGCAAAGATTGCAGCATGGCCATCCTCCCAGGGGGTGATTTCTCATTTTTTGTCTGTCTTTCTCTGTCCCTCCAGTGAGGGCATGGACCCTGTAGCAAAAATCTCTCTAAAAACAAAACAAAACAAAAATAATAACTAGTGATACAAAATCAGAATAGTAGGTACTTAGTGGATTGAGAGTAGAAATTAGAGAGGGAAAGACCTGAGAGGCTAGAAATGCTTTATATCTTGACCTGGGTGGAAGTCACTTGGGTGTAGGCGTGTAAAATGTTATTGAGCCAGCGACCAGCAGTTAGTGCAGTGGCTAACTGTAGTCGCTGGACTCCCACGTAGGCGACCGCAGTTTGAGTCCTGGACCCAGTGGCTTAAACTCACGCCGAGCGCACCTGCGTGCGTGCCCGAGATCCTGAGAGGAGAATGGAGGAGAAGGGATTGCGGCGTGGCCCTCCTCCATGGGGGGCGATTTCTTGCTTTCTGTCCCATGGGAGGGTGATTTCTCGCTTTCTGTCTCTGTCTCTGTCTGCCTTTCTGGCGAGCGCACACGCCCTATAGCAAAAAAAAAAAAAAAAACCCTCTCCAAAAAAATAGAAATAAAAAATTTTATTGAGCCAGATGTTTAATATTGGTGTACTTTATTGTACATTATGCCCCAATTTAAAACAAAAAAAGAATGGATATTACAAAGATCCATACACTTTAGCATTCCAAAAAAGCCAGCAATTGCGCTAACTGCGTTCCCACTATAGAAGGCTGCGTTGTACTGGGGTTAGTATTACCAGTATCACTAGAGCCTCTGGTAACATGGCTACAGGAGAGATTGGTGCGTTCATCACCGTCGGGCCATCCTCGGAGCCTCGTCCCTTAATGAAAACAGCATGGTCACCAGTTACTGTTTCCACCCACTTCCTGACCCTCTTCCCACACACTGTGGGCATCTCCACCCGTAATTATGTCCCCCCAACTTTCTCAGAAAATGAAGGTCTTTTGTTTTGTTTCCTTTTTCTTTTCTTTCTTTCTTTCTTTCTTTCTTTCTTTCTTTCTTTCTTTCTTTCTTTCTTTCTTTCTTTCTTTCTTTCTTTCTTTCTTTCTTTCTTTAAGTTTTCTGCTAGCAGGCACATGTGTTTGCCAGAGAGAGACACAGAGAGAGAGAGGAAAAGTGAGAAATCACCCCCAGAGGGGATGACCACGCCGCAATCCCTTCTCCATTCTCAGGATTTGAGGCACACATGTGCTCACATCTGGCATGTTTTTTCAAGTCACAGAGCCTGGGACTTGAACTGCACAGCCAGCCATGTAGGACCCAGCCATGTTTTACCCACCGCAACACCTGATGGCCCTCGTTGTCCTTTTCTAACTGCCAGAGGATGAATGTACCGACTAGAGAGAGCGCGACAGAGAGAAGGGAGAGAAAGTGCACACCCAATCCCTCCTCCTCCATTTCTCCATCGTGTCAGGATTTCGGGCACCCATATACACATGCTCAGTGTGTTTTTCAAGCTGCCAGGCCAGGATTTGAACTATGGTTAGCCATGTGGGATCTGGCTCCCTAACCACTAGACAATGGGGTCAGCCCTCAAAATAAAGGTCTTTCTTCTTGTTTATGATCCATTCTTTACCCTTGTCCTTGAACTCACATGGTCCTATCTCAAGAGCTTGTGCTAGCCTTTAACTTTCTTTTGGCTACATTTTCTTTTATTTTTTTAAAAGAATTATTTAATTTCACTTATTATTATTATTATTATTTAAATTTCACCAGATAGAGATGGAGAGAGAGAAAGAGAAAACAAGAAAGCAAGCCACCAGGTCCAGGACTCGAACTGTGGTTGGCAAGTGGGAATCCAGTGGTTACCATGCCACTCTTGCTTACATATTCAACCCTTTCGTATCTGTTGACTCCTTCTCAGACTATAAAGGCTCAAGTTTTTCCTGTTTTTTAATTTTTTTTAATCCTCCTTTTGTCTCATTTCCCCCTCTAATTACTGCCCAGTATTTCTTTTTTCCTTTCTATATTCACTGTCTCCATTTCTTCACTTCCAAATGTCTCTTTTCTTTGAGAGAGAGATTTCTGCTGTAGGGTGCATGCACTTGCTGGAGAGACAGAGAGACAGAAAGGGAGAAATCACGCCCGAGGGGGAATGGCCACACCTCAAATTTAAAAAGCATTTCAAATTCATTATGTTCAAACTCGATCCATGATTCTACTCTCTAAATCTTTTTTCTCTTTTCTTATTTTTTTCTTTGTTCAAGAAAGATTTTGCTATGGGGTGCGTGTGCTTGCCAGAGCGACAGAAAGTGAGACATCACCCCCCAGGGTAGAGAGCCACACTGCAATCCCTTCTCCTTCATTCTCCCCTCTGGATCTTGGGCAGGCTTGCACATATGCCCAGTGCAAGTTTTCAGTTGACGGGTCTGGAACTCGAACTGCATTCACCTACATGGGAGTCCAGTGATGTCACGGGATCCGCTGGTCCCAAACCTTTTCATCTTTTATTCTGTCTCCATTGGTTGTACTTTCACCATTCACCAGGTCATGCAAACTATACACCTGTGGTTAGAGCAGGGTTTCTCAGAGCACTAGTGATATTTTGGTTCAAATAATTCTTTGTTGTAGGGAGGCGGTCCTGTCCACTGTGGGGTGTTTAGCAGTGTCCCTAACCCTCACCCACTGGATGCCTATCAATGTGACAACAAAAAATGGCTCTAGATATTGACAAATTATTCCCTTGGGAGAGGGGTGTGTGCGTGTGTCAAAATATCCTAGTGAAAGGCATGGGTCTTGGGGGACCAGGAGGTGGCATGGTGGTTAAGGCACTTGGTCCCATAGAGCCAACTCTGCGGTTCAAGTCTGAGAACTGGCAGCTTGAAACATGCAAGGCGTGTATGCCTGCAAGCCAAAGCAAATATCGAGAGGAGAATGGAGAAGAGATGGCAGTGTGGCCATCCCCCCGTGGTGACTTCTCACTTTCTGTCTCTCTTTCTTCTCTCTCTCTGGCAAGCACGTGTGACCTATGGCAAAAATGAAGAAGAAAAAAGCCACAGTCTAGGGTCTAGGAGTCACATGCACCTGTCCAACTTTGGTCTGGTTGCTACTGCTGTGCGTCTTTGTTTTCTCTCTGCATGGAGACAATTCTCGCCGCATAGATAAAACTTAAATAAGATAATAGAGGTAAAGTGCGTGGCCTGTCCCATATGGGACCTCTTAAAAATAAGTCCCTCTTCTTCTATCCAACTCCTAGGCCTCACAGTTTTACCGCCTAAGTCTTGTCTATCCACTCTCACCTTCCCTACCTGAATTATTGCAAGTTCGGAACTGGTTTCCCAGCTGGTAGCCCGCCTTGGCGGGGTCCACACCATACACAGCACACCGGGTTTTCGCGTACTGGCTACTGTCTCTTGTCCCTCCTGGCCTTGGCTTTCTTTTCTTTTCTTTCCTTTTTTTTTGAAGAATGATTTATTTCATTTTATTTATTCATTCATTATTTTTTTGGGGGGGAGAGGTATTTGCTATAGGTTGCGTGCACTCTCCAGAGAGACAGAGAGAGACAGAGAGAGACAGAGAGACAGAAAGCTAGAAATCACCCCCCAGGGGGGACGGCCAGGCCGCAATCACTTCTCCTCCATTTTCCTCTCTGGATTTTGGGCATGCATGCATACGCACCCGGCATGAGTTTAAGCCACTGAGTCCGGGACTTGAATCGTGGTTGACTACATGGGAGTCCAGCGACATAGCCATTACACTAACTGCTGGTCCCTCATTCACTAATTTAAAAAATTTGACCAGAGAGATAGAGACAGAGAGAGAGGAAAAATGAGAAAACAAGCCACCAGGTCCAGGACTTGAACCATGGTGGGTCATGTGGGAGTGTCCAATGCCCCAACCACCACACTACCTGCTGGCTGCTGGCCTTGGTTTTCGAATGCACCCACATTCTAGTGCAGTGTGTCCCTCTCTGCCAACCATCCGGTTTCCTGCCCTGTGTGCTAGCTCATGCTATTCCTCTGCCTGGAACAACCTCTCATATTCATCTGGCTGATTCTCACTCTTTAGAGCTCACTCAGTTCTCGCCTCCTCCAGGAAGTTAAACCTGGAGCCTCTGTGCCCACGTTGGGTCAGGGCTCCTGTCCTGCATTCCCAGTACCCTCCCCAGTTCTCTCTCTCTGGATCTTTGTATCATATTTTAAATGATATTATATGAAATCATTGTACGGGGTCTTTGGATCATATTTTGTTTCTGTGTCTGTCTCTGCTGGGCAGTATGGGGCAGGACTTGTGGATTTTTCATCTCTGTATACAGAACATTTAGCACATTCGCTGCCACACAGATGGTGCTCAGCAAATATTTATTGAGTGAATGAATATAGTACCACAATTACCCTCTTAGGTTTAGAGCCATAGTTTAGACGTGGTTATAAATTAGACCATGATGCTGTTGTCACTGTGGCTCAGAAGCAGTGTTTCCTGAGCCGGGAGCTTGTGGAAGGCCCCGTGGTGCTGATGGGTGACACTCGCATGAAGTGTGTGGTTGACTAGTGGTGCAGAGAGCAACCTCGCCCTGGTACCTGCTTATCACGGCATGGCAAGGGCTGGCTCTCCTGGGAATCAGAGGCATTTTCACCACCTTTTCCCATGGAGGCCTTTCAAGTCTCCTAACAGAGGGCCCTTCTTACCAGTGAACTTTTTCCACTCACTCCTTCATGTTCACTTCCAGATCAACATATTTATTTTTTCCATTTGCTTGTTTGCAGTTGACTCAGTCACTCATCCTACACATATGAACTAAGCACTACTGTTTGCTAGGTCTGGGGTGCCAGGCGGGCACATCTGTGGTTCATAACAGAGTAACCTGCTGCAGGTTTGCTTGCTCCTGTTCTTCAGGCCGGAATCTCATGAGGCCAGGGCTGCCTTTTCCTGGGATCTGTCACTGCTGGACCCCCGCGTTTAGAGCCACCTCTTGCTAAGCCCAAGGAGGCTGTCGGGCAGGTCCAAACAGAAGTTAGAGGTGTTTGTCCATCCTGTTCTCCTTCCTCCTCCAGTAACAATAAGGCTTTGTTTGTCAGGCGTAAAGTTACAGGATCAGCCCAAGGAGTCCTGGAAGCGTGCTAGACCTTTTCAAGCTCAGCCTTTTAAGCCTCAGTTTCCCCCTCTGTCAGGTGTTTGTATGTGGGAGAGGCGCATGGAGTAGGGAGATCACTCAGGACCCTCACTCCCAGTTTTCAGAACGTTGTTGGGGTGTGTATGAGAAGGGGGAGGACGCTAACCAAACAAAGGTAGCTCCAGCCGACCAGTCCGTGGGGATCTTACGGAGCCAGGCGATGCCGCCGCAGCCACCCGGGAAGCCCAGCGGCGAGGCAGTCCTCGGAGCCCACGGGCCAGCAGAAAGGGACCCTGCGGCGAGGCAGGAACGCTTGGTGGCCTCTGAGAGCCGTCTGTTGGCAAAAACCCTGGCTCCCGCAGGGCAGGGAACAGCAGGGTTGTGCCGGGCGGGGCTGCGGGGTGCGGTAGAGTCAGGAAATTCCCAGGAAATTCCTTTCCATTGCGGCCCGTCTCCGCCCCCTTTCCTAGGGTGCAGACCTGCCCGGACCAGGTTCCCTGGGAGATAGCAAACGAAATGTTCTTCGGGATTCTTCGCATCCGTTCTCCAACCCTGGCCCACCTTGGGGTTTGGAGCGCGCTTGGGAGCGCAGAACGCCAGCGCGCCAGAGTTCCCGGCCTTCCCGCCGGCCGGACACCGGTCCAATCCCAGCGGCTTCTGGGGCTCCTAAGCGCGTTGCGACTCGCTCCTCGAGCTCGGGAAGGCGTCCCCGGCTACTGTCCCGTCCAGCTTAAGCTGGTGTCACATGAGCCGCAGGGGAGTGGGAACCGGGGGAGTGGGCGGGGGCGTGCGCGCCGGGAGGGAGCCGCCCAGTCCACCTATGTGCGCCGCGGCCCAGCTGACGGATGCCAGGAATTCCCAATGAGAGGCAAAGGGGGGAAGTTTGGGCAACTCGGCCTGGCCAATGGAGAACCTCGGGAGGGCTCTGCCCCTTCCTCCGCCTCCGCCCCGTGAGCAGCGCGCGGCGGAACCGGGCGCAGGGGAGCTCGCCCGGCCCCGCCAGCCCAGCCCAGCCCCGCCCGACTCGCTCCTCATACCCGGGCAGCCGCCGCGGTCGCCCAGAGAGAAGGTGGAGGAAGAACCCCAGCCCCTAGCACGCGCGCACCATCATGGACCATTATGACTCCCAGCAAACCAACGACTACATGCAGCCGGAAGAGGACTGGGACCGGGACCTGCTCCTGGACCCCGCCTGGGAGAAGCAGCAGAGAAAGGTTAGCGGCTAAACCCCGCCCCCCC
>NW_006160128.1:1149292-1150276 GCF_000334495.1 Tupaia belangeri chinensis
GGGCGCGGGGCTGCTGGCTCGGCATCGATTTCCCTTTCTTCCCCGCCCCTGGCCACCTCTCCAGATGGCGTGCGGTGGCAGTGCGCTTCCTGGGCCGCCCGGGGTTTAGTATCTGGGGGCCAGCTGCCTAGGACTGCGGCCCTCAGCCCTAGCCGGCAGGCCGAGGGGAAAGCATGCCCAGAGGTATTGGTGGCCGCCTGCAGCTCTGCCTGGAGGTGGACCCGCTGGAGCGCAGTTGGGGCGGCGAAAACCTGGGGGCTCCGCGGCTCCGCAGCGGGCCCTGTGGGGGCGGAGCCAGGATGGCAAACCGTTTTATTGCCTAACTCAGTGGGTTGCTAGCTGCTGGCCCCACATGGACTTGCGAGGGGAAAGCATGCCCAGAGGTATTGGTGGCCGCCTGCAGCTCTGCCTGGAGGTGGACCCGCTGGAGCGCAGTTGGGGCGGCGAAAACCTGGGGGCTCCGCGGCTCCGCAGCGGGCCCTGTGGGGGCGGAGCCAGGATGGCAAACCGTTTTATTGCCTAACTCAGTGGGTTGCTAGCTGCTGGCCCCACATGGACTTGCGTCCGAGCCCTGCCCATCCGACGCCGCTCTTTGGTAGATTTGGACAGCTTGATTGAGTCGAGGGGCTCCAGGGAGAGGGACTGTCTCTGAGGATATCTGGGGTCAGTTACTGGGGATCCCTGCTCGACCAGAGAGCTGCTTCCCGGGCGCAGTGTGCGGGTTGCGTACTCCGCCTCTGGGGCTCGGCTCGGAACTGGCGTTGGGACCCGGGCACAGTGGCCGGTGGCAGGAAGAGGTCAAAAACCACTCTTGTTGGGAAGGGCGTGAGGGCACCCCGACCCTGCCGCTGCTTCCTGCCTGTGCGGTGAGCTCTTGCCCCAGGCGGCCACGTACCCTGAACACCCCCTCCTCCCCCTCCCTGCTACCCGCTCCCATCCGGCCCCTCCCTGTTTCATGCCCCCCGCACCCCCCCCCCCCCGCAC
>NW_006160128.1:1152304-1183256 GCF_000334495.1 Tupaia belangeri chinensis
GCCCGCGCCGCGGATCTGGGAATGGGGGGGACAGGATGGCGCGTCCCTCTGGATAGTGCGGTTAGGGCTGGGCTTGAGGGAAAGCGCTCATGTCCAAAAATGGTAACATTCATTCCCTTTTTTAAACTTAAAAGGGGGGGAGTGTAGAGAGCCGACTGAAGTTTTTTTCAGCCAAAGGCATCCTGTATTAGCTCACTCAGGAATCCTAAGCCCTGAAACGGTGCCCTTTTACTCACTTCATCAGACAAGCAGAGGTAATTTAAAACACGCACAATGGGCAGCAAGGCGACCTGGGGCCTCCTGGGCTGTGGCTTCTGCCGGCCGCCATAGGAGAAGGTGCTCTGCCTTTGATCTGAGCTCTTTGTAATGTGGCAGCTGCTTCCACACTCCCTCTCTTCTCCATGCCCACCCCCCACTGGCTTTATTTCCTGAGACCCTGGGACTGCTGGTGGAGCTGGAAATCCAGTGGAGATTCCCATGGGGTACAAGGGAAGGGGCTCTTTTTTAATTTCGGGGTGAACCTCTTGTTTAGAATAGATTTTAAATTGGACAGGAGTGGAATTGGGCCGGTGGAGATCTTGGGATCTTTCATGGGGACTAGAAGAGAAGGAGAAATCCCAGTTTAGGAAGCACTCATTTTGCGCCTGAGAGGACCAGACCCCATAAGGACTGTGAGACTGGGTTCTGGGGCCCCCTGAGCACTAGGCCTGCACATACTATTAATAGTTACTGTCAGGGGATGAATGAGTGAATATATTGAACATAGTTTGGGAGGAAAGTAGACTCCCAGAACTCTGACCCGGGTGATACGGGTGTGTACCAGGCCTTTGGCAGCTAGGTAGGCTCCAGTCATCTGGCAAATTTGGTTATTTAGGGGCAGAGTCAACAGTGCCAGGTACTGTTCTAGTCACATCCTGCAGGTTGTCTCAGCTGTCACTCCCAACAGCGCTGGGCGCAGGCCACACGTGCAGATGAGATCAGGGAGGGGAAGTGACCAGCCCCAGTGATGGCTGCAGGAGAGCGGGCCTGGTATTCCAGAGTCGGAGGCTCTGGGGCAGCCAGCACCTGCTTTGGTGGGGCTGATGGAGAGGGGCATGGCAAAGCTCCACACCAGGAACTGACTAAGAATGTCTGCCCCCGCCCCCAGTCAATTTTACATTATCTTTTGTGGGTCTCAGTTTCCTCATTTGCGTAATTTCTGCCCTGTCCAGTTCTCGTCAGGGTGGTAGGATATAAGGAGGGGGTGGGGGATAAGCCTTAAGGTAATATGTTGCTTTTGACATACTTCCTCCTGGCTGTGGAGGGTGGGGGTTGAGTGGGACCGGAGCCTACTTAGGGGACAGAGGCTGACCATTCCAGAGGGAGGCAGGGGAGTGAGTGTGAGGAGGGGAGGTGGAGAGCGCGGTGCAGTGTGATACAAGGTCACCAGGGGGAGGGTAGAAAACCCCTTTTTTAGCCCTGGTGCAACCATGGCTATTTGTAATACGTTGGGGGAGTCGTTTCACTTCGCTGGGTTTTTATTAGATCATCAGACAAATACTTTGTGAATGAGCTAATGATCCTCCCCTGGGCCAGGCAGGTTCTAGGTGTTGAGATAGTGCTCTGAACAAGACAGACCAGATCCCTGTTCTTGTGGGCTTCCAGCTTCCATTTTTGTCTCTTCACTGGTAAATAGGATTCATTCCGACTCGACCCCTCAGGGCCTTGGGGCAGGGGGCGGATCACATTAACTGACTGCAGTAGGAAGGGAAGTGCTTCTTCATTGCAGGTGAGGCCCCATGCGGATGCAGGTAGAGAAGTCTGTGCACGCAGGAGGCATGACTCAAGAAGTGACTTGTTCCCTCTTTAACACATGCCTCTTTGCAGAGTTCATTGGCTGGTCTCTATGCCTCCAGACACAAAATACAGTTATCTTAGGGCAGAGCACATGGATTAGAGGAGTAGGCCATACCTTCCCAGCCTCCACCATCTCCCCGACCTCCCAGGCTGAGCTCTGTTGGAATGGCCATGACTCCCAGTTATTTAGAAAAATGAGCCAATACCCACCTTGGTTGCCATGAGAAGATCTGTAAATGGCTGCTTGGTCTGTTTCAGTCTCTCTCTTCCTCTGAAGTCTTGGAGATTCTGGTTTAATGTATATTCCCACAGGTGCCAGCCCTGGGGCTTTTTGCATGTAGGAGCTTAATCAATATTTGTTAAATGAATGGATGTTGAAACAGAGGAGGCCTTGGCAGGTGACTGAAGGTGGTGGCGAATGAGGCCCAGATCCCGGTTCTGCATTTATGTCAGGCCAGGTCATAGGAAGATAGACTGCCTTGTTTGCATTGCGTCTGGACAGCAAGTCCGTTGCAGGGCTAGCCAAGGCCATCAGTCACGGCGGGGTGAGGGTGGTGGACTGCAAAAAGACGAGGGCCTGCTGGGGTTGAGTTACCTGAGTAGGGCAGCCAAAGCCAGGGCCATGCCTGATGGAAATACAACCGGAAGTGGCTCTCATCTCCATCATCAGATCCCTTGCTGTCCTGTACTCCTGCTTTGCCTGTGCAGTGTCCATGCAAGCTGGGAGCCAGTCTGCCCTGATCTGTCCTGAATTCCCAGTGCCAAGCTCAGGGGCAGGCCTGTTGTAGGTGGCTTGGTCCAGAAAGATTGCTGAAGAATTAAATAACTCGTCTCATGCATCGCTTCCAGCTCCAGGCTGGAGGTTGGGGATAGTGATGGTGGTGACAGACCACCTCATCCTGGAGACTGTACCCTGAACTCTAGCTCCTGCAGAAAATTGTGCTCAGGGCGCACTGTGGGGTCCACACCTTGGCTCCCTCATGGACTAGCTGTGTGACTTTGGAAAGTCACCTACACGCTCTGCCTGATGGTACCAATGGGGGAGGTGGGGTTCATAGTAGCTGGCTGCCTGATTCGGTTGTATGAGGTTTAAATGAAGAAATACAGGTAGGGGGTTTCACACAGCACCTAGCCCACACTGAGTGTCCAATACATGTTGACTGTTTGGAGGAGCAGGTTTCTGTGGTCCTTACCTCACAGGCTTTGAGAAAAGACGTGGTATAGAAACCCGTTGATGTAAATGGAGAAGACAGGTGCCTCAGCCCATCTTTGAAGGAGCCAAGGTTGGCTAGTTGTGCGAGAGTTGTGTTATCCTGGGCCTCTGATCAGGAATTCAGCTCTGCCTCATTCAAAGTCATTTAACCTTACTGATGCCCAGCCCTTTCACCATAGAAGGGATCCACCTCCATTGCCTGCCCAGTCCCCTCTTCTGGTTATCCAGGGTGAAGGGATGAATGTTAAAGTGCTTCAAAACCATGTCAGCTTATTATGGTCCAGGGAGCACATCCGCATGGTATGAATTCCCCCAAAGGTGACTGTAGCCCAGGAGCGTCTTTGGTCCCATCCATACCTCCTAGCAGCATACCCAGACTGGAGCCTTAAAGCTGCTCCTTCCTTCTCAAACCTCATCCATGTGGGTGAGCTGGAACAGGTGCCCTGCTGGTTGGCAGGGTGATTGACAAGGCCTGAGGAGAGATGGATGTGGGGGTGGGAGAGGGGCCAGCTGGCCCTGGACCCAGCAGGCGGGGGCTGCTTCTGGACTGCCCTAGCACAGACAGGTGTGAGAAGGCCTGGAGTGCATAAGAACCAGATTTTCCAGTTCTGGGGAATGGTAGGACCTCAGGGGCTGTTGGAGTCTCTGGGTGTGGTGGCTTTGTAGGAGAAGGGGGCCAGCAGGCCACTGAGGGATGCTCGGTCACGAGCTCTTTCAAGAGGGCAAGGACGAAACTTTCAAGGAAGGTTACAAAGTTGAGTTGGATCTGAGCCTCCCTTTCCAGCTTCCCAAGGGAGGCCTGGGGCTGGGCACCCCTCCAGTGACCACAAATCCTCAATCTGGCTTGAGACTTGTCCCACAAGACCTGGTGGTGCCTCCTGTGGGCCTAGAGTCAGGGTGGGGCACCCGAGCCTGAGTCATGCCCTGGGCATGATATGCTACTGTGTGTCTCTAGGAAAGAGCCTGGCCTCTTACTGGCATGAGGACGTTGGCCCTTTCTTCTGGTGAAGTTGATCAGCAGGTGCTAACTGAACACCTACTGGGTGTCAGATGCCGTACTTGCTGCATGGGGTCATGGAGATCATGGTTTAGCGGGGAGGGAGCCAGAAGGACACAGAATCACTGTAGCCCAGCCCAGTAATGGCCAGGCAAGACAAATGCCTGCACCCTGTGGGGCAGGAGCCAGCACTGTGTCCTTGGGGTCTGGGGTGGCGGGAAGGTGAAATCTCGCTTCATTGCAAAGCGTGGATGGGATTTGGAGACCATACTGCTGTTAGACTGTGTGTGTGCATGTGTGTGTGTGTGCGTGCACCAGTGCACGTGTGCGTAAAGGGGAGTTGGACCGAAGGGGGGATTGGAGAAGCCTGGAATGGCAGAGCAGAGCAGGGCACAGTGACTAATCCCTGCTGGGAACACCCCCTCCATTGTGCTTCCTCATTCTTCTTCATCTCCACTCTTTTGGCCCCTCCCAGAGCTGACCTTTCACCTTCCCTAGAGGGAAGGGACTGGAAGGCCAGGCCTGGAGCTTGGGCTCTCAAGGCCCACAGCTCTGTACAGGTACTGTTGGGATCTTAGCCACTTAACCCCACCTGAGCTGCCCTCCACGTGCAACCCATCCAAGGATTTTCTGGACCTAGTTGGAGCCTAGAGGCACCTTCCCACCCCCATGGCGGCATCTCTGCAGGAGGGGCCCGGAGCTGGGCTGAGTTTTGTCAAAAACACTAGCAGGTCCTGGAGCTTGTCTGCTGGAGAGGTTGGAACAGCTCTGGTCTGCAGCTCCCGGCGAGGTCATGGCTGTGGCTGCTGCAGGCAGAGGAAACCCCCGGAGCCCCAGTGGGCTTTGTGAATCAGCCAAGGCTGCTGTCTCCCACCTGCAGGTGCCAGCATCTGCTTGTCCACACTGGCTCCAGCTAAGGCAAGGAGCTTTGGAAGTGGGAGGTGGGGACCCCTGAATCAGGTACAGAGCCACCTGGAAGCCGACCTCCCTTCTTAATACGTCACCAGGAGTTCTTGCCTTTCTCAGGTCGAGCATCAGGTCCAAGCTCCCGAGAACCCTTCCTTCTTAGCAGTGGAGTCAGCAAATGGAGAGGCTGGCCAGCCCTCCCTTCCCACCCTCGCCTGCCTGCCTTCCTGTGTGTCCCGCCTGGGTCCTCATGTGTGAGCACTGATGTCTCGTGATGTGTAGGCTCCAAAGCCACACATGCCAGTACTCATGCCCCCAACCTTTCCCCACCCCAAAGTGGCACCATTGGTTGCAGAAGGGATGGGCTGGAGTAGGAAGGGCATCGTTCAGTCCCCGCAGCTCAGTCAGAGTCGTCATCACAAATGAGAGCCAGAAGCAGAACTTAAAAAAAAAAACCCCAAAACCAAAAAACACCAAAACAGCAGGGTCAAGACATGGCGCAGAGGTAGCACAACTGGACAAGTCCTTGGTTCACGTCTCAGGACATGTTCACGTGTTGTGACCTGGGCAGCTGAAATGGGGTGATTGGTGGCATGAGGACTTCATTGAGAGTGCCTTCCCATACCAGAAAAAATAAACACACTTACACAAATTCTTTTCTCAAGTCACAATTCTAGTGACTCCCGTTTCTGAGCTTGTGCCAAGTGTCAGCCCTGTCCTGAGGACTGCGTGCAAGAACACGGCCAGCGCGTGAGGCGGGCACTGCTGCCCCTCCGTGGTGCCGATGAGGGCGCTGGCGCGGTACGGCGCAGCCGCAGGAGTCTCAGAATCGCAGAGCCCACGGGTGGAGTGGCGGGGCTGGGGTCTGAGGCCTGGCGGCCTGGCTCCCACCTGGCACTCCCCATGTCCCTGCTGTGTGGCTTATAAAACAAACACGTACATGCGAGGAACATTCCTCCACAGACAAATGTATACACACAGAGCCCCAGTGATGGAAATATTCTGGAATTACAGTGGGGATTGTACAACCTCGTGAACACACTCGAAACCACTGGAATGTACCCTTTCAAATGGGGACTTTTATGAGTTGTGTCTTGATTTTTACAAACTGAGAAAATACTCAACAACATAAAAAAGAAAATGACACTTGCCTGCCACCCCTCATCCCTTTGAGAGGGAGGATGATACTGCCAGGATTTCTGGTGGCTTCTGCCATCCTGGTCCTTCCTCTCACTTGCGTGTCCACCTTGCTGCCATGCTTACCGCTTACTCTGCAGCTGGGGCTCTGGGCTCGCGGTGAGCGAGGGGACCTGAGAAGAGCGAAATAATCAGAAACGGCAGCTTTCACGAAAAGCCCAATGCATGATGAGGCCGTGTTCTTGGAAACTGCCTAAGAATAGATTGCAGATAAGCACAGGCAAACTGACGCTGCTGGGTGGGGGAGACGGGGGTGGCCTTCCTCATTTCCCCTGAGTCCCAGTCCTTGGGGAAATTCCTGCGGGCCCTGCCTCTGTAAAGCCCATTGGCCGGGATTGTGTCCTACTGTCTGCTACACCCCGAGAGAACAGGGTGGGGGTCCAAGAGGCCAGTTTTTTTCAGGGTCCCAGGCGTGGGGGGTGAGGAGTAGGCCAGGGGTGCCCCCAGCCTCCCCAGGAGGCAGCTACACCTCCCCTGGAGGTTGCCTAGCAATAGCGGGGTAAGGTGACTTAGCCCACTTCAGAGGCAGAGGCGGGGAGAAGAAAAGGCAGCGAGGCTACCAATCGGGCAGAGATGCAGAGGAAGCTGTTCCCCTGGAAACTGCCTGCTTGGTCCTCAGCTCCAGCCGCCTCTGGGGCTGGGGCTGCGATCCATTCTGCAGCGAGGGAGAGGGGCTGGGGACGAAGCCCTGCACATGGACTGTGGGGCAGGCACGTTCTGTCAGTGCCTCATTTTGCATTCACAGCAGCCTTGTAAGGTATGTGGGAAGATCACACTTTCTAGATGCAGAGCTGAGTTGAGGAGCTGCAGGATAACATGCTCACAGCCACACAGTGAGAAAGCGCTGGAAAGGAAGGTACCCTTGGCCCTTAAAGGGAACCGTTCATTTAGGTTCAAAACATTTCACAAGATCCTGGGAGGTATATGTAAACACTGCCTACCTCCCGGGAAGGGGAGAGAAGATGAGAGAAGGAAGGCTGGAAAGGAGAAGTCTCTGTTTTATATCAAACAGCCAACCAGTATTTGTTAACAGTGTCTTGGGTTTCCAAATAAGGAAAAAGACCAGTGGTTCACACTGATTGAAGACTGACTGCTTTGAATTTCCTCGGTTTGTCCAACAACCTTTTGAGGAAGGTGTTGTTAGTTTTCTTGTTCCGCACAGGGAAACTGAGGCTCAGGAAGTTCAGTAACTTGCCCACGATTTCGTTTGTTGCCAGAGGGCACAGGTGATTGCTAGAGGGAGACAGAAACAGTGAGAAATCACCCCGCAGGAGGGATGGCCATGCCACAGTCTATTCTACATTCTTCTCGGGATTTTGTGTGCACACGCATGTGTACCTGCTATGTTTTTCAAGCTCTGGATCCAGGATTCGGTCTGCAAAGTCAGCCAGGTGAGAACCAATTTGCCTAAGATTGACCAGCTAGTCAGCTGGGTTCTGAATACATCCTGGTGGACTGATCTCAGTCAGAACTCTGCTCTTAACCAGAAGTACCAGCACACTCTTTGCTGTTAAGGAATTTGTGTGTGAATTGGGAGACAAGGCTTGTAAGTGAGATAATAAGAACTCAGGATGGTATATAATCAAGTACTCATTATATGAATGATGATTTTAACATTTATGCTTTCACATGTTTCTTTCCCCCTCCGTTAATCACAATGAGCAAACTTCTGAGGGCTTTGTCCCTGTGTTATCACCGAGGGTAGTAAAGCCCAGGAAGGTCTCAACCTGAATGGCTCAGAGTTGATTTTTGAATCCAGGTTGAGTCTGAGTCTTTTTGAAGTTACTTTTCTCGGTAGAAACCTAGTGGAGGATTTTTCAGTAGAAGGAAGTGTAAAGCCCCCAGAAGCTGGAGGTCCCTCGTGTCATTGTGGCCTGATCCCAGCTCTAGAGGACTGGCTTCCAGTTCTTTCGGGTTTAGTAGCACCCTTCCCCGTCCACTGTTCGGGTTCTTTCCATTCTCCTACTCCTTCCCTTTGGAGAGGCTTCCTTTATGGTCTCAGCAGATTGGAGCAGGCTTTGAACCAGGTAGCTGAGGCTCAGGGCAACTTGATTTTAAAAACTGGTGTTCCTGAGCCATCAAGGTATGGGGTCCTTGTTTAGACCCGGAGGACCTTAATTTAATTTGACCAGAGAGAGACAGAGAGAAAGAGAGAGGGAAGGTAATTGAGAAAGGAAGCCACCAGGTCCAGGACTTGAACCATGGTCGGCCATGTGGGAGTGTCCACTTGGGGACTTTGCTTTCTCACTTTCCCTCTCTCTCTCTTTCTCTCTGTCTCTCTCTGGTCAAATTAAAATAAATGAATAAATAAATAAAGTTAAAATAAAATTTAAAAAAGAAAGAAAAACTTGGGGACTTAGGTTGGCTTTTGGCACTGTGAGGTTGGGGATTTTTTTTTTTTTTTTTGAGACGTTTTTGCTATAGGGCGCATGTGCTTGCCTGAAAGACAGAGACAGAGAGACAGAAAGCGAGAAATCACCCCCCAGGGGGGATGGTCACACTGCAGTCCCTTCTCCTCCATTCTCCTCTCAGGATCATGGGCACGCACGCACACGTGCCCCATGGGAGTTTAAGCCACCGGGTCTGTGACTCGAACTGTGGTCAACTACATAGGAGTCCAGTGACATAGCCATTACACCAACTGCTGGTCCCAAGGTTGGGGAATTTTTGAGCCACGCCAGAGAACAACACTAAGTGGAGGACAGTGCTGCTTCCTGATCATCAACTTTGAACTTTACAGAGCCCAGGGTTTAAATAAAAAAACCCAAATAGTTTAGCTCAAGGGAGGAAGAGCAGTCTGTCAGGGGTAGGGAGTCTTCTCCCTCTTACCTTGTTTTTCTTGTTTCATGCAGGTTGGTGCTTTCAAAGCACGCTTATGGGCCTGCGATGGCAGGCCAGGCCGGGGCTTGTAGGGAGTATTTTTATGGGCTTGAAGATTTATTTTTTTAAAGAGCCATCTGCAAAGCTGACTGTAACTGATGGGAGTAAGATGGAGTGGTGCTGAGCTCTATTTTCAAATCATCTGTAGGTGACATGACAAGGAGGGGAGGCAGCTTTGAGGTGGGTGGCCTCCCCCAGGCAGGTCTCCTAATGGAGCTTAGCTTGGCACTTGGAAGGGAGGAACCAAGCCTTGCCTGGGGGTGGAGGGGGCCGTCAAAATCAGACTCTCTTCTCCTTATGTCTGATGTGGAGATGTCCATGCATAACTGGTTGTAGTTTGCAGGTGCAGAGAGAAGTGGAGCTTTTAATTCCTCTCAGTCAAATCCCAACACCAGGATATAGGATCCCTACCACCCTCCAATGTGAGGGATGGGCCCCAGGAAAAGGAGCCAGGTCCTGTGTCTGTGCACGACTGTGGGTGTGTGCCTGTTGGAGTCTGGCTGTGAACAGTAGCGTGAGTGCTGCATGGGTGTGTGCAGCAGTGTGAGTGCAGCATGCATGTGTGCACGAGTGTGGGGTGTGCCTGTCAGAGTCTGGCTGTGAACAGTAGCATGAGTGCAGCATGTGTGTGTGCAGCAGTGTGAGTGCAGCATGCATGTGTGCACAAGTGTGGGGTGTGCCTGTCAGGATCTGGCTGTCTGTAGTGGCATGAGTGCAGCTTGCATGTGTGTGGCAGTGTGAGTGCAGCATGCATGTGTGCACGAGTGTGGGGTGTGCCTGTCAGGGTCTGGCTGTCTGTAGTGGCATGAGTGCAGCTTGCGTGTGTGCAACAGTGTGAGTGCAACATGCGTGTGTGCACGAGTGTGGGGTGTGCCTGTCAGGGTCTGGCTGTCTGTAGTGGCATGAGTGCAGCTTGCGTGTATGTGGTAGTGTGAGTGTAGCATGCGTGTGTGCACGAGTGTGGAGTGTGCCTGTCAGGGTCTGGCTGTGAACAGTAGCATGAGTGCAGCATGCGTGTGTGCAGCAGTGTGAGTGCAGCATGCGTGTGTGTACGAGTGTGGGGTGTGCCTGTCAGGGTCTGGCTGTCTGTAGTGGCATGACTGCAGTGGGCATGTGTGTGTCTCTGGCTCCTGTTGATTTTGGCCACTGCCTTGACTTTAGCAGAGGAGTGGCTCCCTTTTGAACACCACAGACATCCTCCAGATAGCGTATAATGGCACTTTCCAGTAGAGTTCCCGATATTTCGGAAGGGCTTTTCTTTCCAGGAACCTAAAGTGCTTTTCCAGACTCAGCCCCAGGAACTGGGAGATGGAGGAGGCGGCTTATGAGTCGTGCTTTCCTGGAGAAGGGAAATGGGGCCAGAGCCCTGGTTTCCGGCCCTTCATCCTGGATACTGGTGGCTGGGACTGTTTGGAGGTACCTCTGCGTGCATGAAGCCTCCAGGCTTCGTTAGAAATTTGGATATTTTTTCCAAATGTTAGCCCTACACAAAAGATCTGCCTGCTTGCCCTCCTTTCTTGCTGTCATTCTCTCCCTTTTCTTTTCCTTTTTAAGTTAAGCAATAGTAAATTTAGAAGCTCATTGTACATCAATTTTTTGTTTTGTTTTGTTTTAATTAAGGAATGCCACATTGGGGTCTCAGTTATTCAGTGGACCTGTTTGTCACCCCTTAGTGAGGCTGCTTGGCATGGGTGATGAGGCCACACTAGCACCCAAGGCCTGCCCTGACACCCTTTCCACAGAAGCCTCAGGTTCAGAAGCAGGTCCAGGTCAGGCCCAGCTCGGGCCTACCTTGCCCAGTCAGGGACTGTGTCTGTGAGTGGAGCTGAACCATCTGCTCTTGTCCTCACGCCCAGCAGGATCAGACCTGCTATCTATGGGCCGGGCACTTTTCTAAGTGTTTTACAGACGCTAACTCGTTGGGTCCTCACAAGACCCATTAAAGATGGCCTAGCATGGGGATGTAGAGGACATCTGAAGTATTTGGAAAGACCCAAAAGGTTCAGGTGGTCATAGCAGGTCTTTCTAGATTTTCTGATCTTGAAGCCATTTATGAAGATTGCGTTGGCTTCGATTTTTGCCTTAAGGACATAGAGAGTTGAGGCAGACATGTCCTCCCTCCCCTTGCTGGAGTTAATCACTACCAGAGTTCGGTGCGTTGTTCAGAAGTGTACGTTTACACAGCTCTGGACTACGTAGTCTGTGTATCTGTGCCTGTCTTACAAGTGTGTGTACATGGTATCCAGTCCAATGTGTTACACTGCCCCTTGCCCTCTCTTTTTTTAAATTGTTATTAATATTATTTTAAAATCTTGGTACGGGGCATGTGCTCCCCAGAGAGAAATGAGGTGGGGGGGTGAGAACTCATTCCACTTAGGGGGATAGCCATGCCACGATCCCTTCTCTCCTCTTGGGATTTTTGAGCATGCACACACTCACAGGCCTGGTGTTTCTCAAGCTACTGGGTCAAGGACTTGAACCTTGCAGCTGGCCATGTGGGATCCAGCTGCCCTAACCACCAGTCCACCAGTTGGCCTGCTCTGTTTTTTAAAGTTTACTTATTCTATGAGTGAGAGAAGCAGGTGGGTGAGGCATCCCTACAAGGGTCTTGACACCATGATCCACTCCAGTTTTATCCAATCCCAGACCACGGGCATATGCCTGCCTGTGTGCTCAGGAAGGTCTCTAGGCCTGAACCTGGAGAACTGTCCCTTGTGAGTTAACTTTGCAGAGCATTGTGCTACCTCTGTGTCACTGTCCAGTCCCCCTCATTGCCCTTTTTGCTGGCACTTCTCCCATGCCCCAGAGCTGTCAAGATAGACTTGGTGGAAGCCCTGCATCCCCATTTGTTGGCTGATACGCTGGGGCCTGGAGGCCTTGCCCAGGTCTCACGACTCCATGCAGGTGGCGGTTCAGGCAAGACCCTGATTTCCTGCCTCTGCGGAGGCTTTCTTTTGTTATACCTTCTGCTCTGAGCCTGTCAGTGTTCAAAGACTTGCCGATGTTTGAGAAGGGAAGGCTGAGTGAGGCCAGTCAGAATTTGTTACTTTTTTTTCCACTCATGTTTCTGGGCTCCCGACCTACGGGCCCCCTTGCCTGGTGCTCTCTTCCCTGTGCTTTGAGAGTCAGGTTCTTAGGATGCTCACTCCTTTGCCATTTTTTCTCTTCCCAGGGTAGCAGTTGTGCTTTTATTACTTCTTGATGAAGCAAATAGGTTATGGAAAAAGCTACTGTGAACTTGGGAATGCTTCTAAATGAATTTATGTTTTATGCCTCACTGTGGCATCCTGCAACGTTTAGAGGCTGGTTGTAGTCTGCAAGATAGAGGCTGTGCTCGGAATCCTGGGCTGGGGTTGCATGGAGAGTTTTGGGAGAGGCTAGAGGCGGAGAGCCGTGGTGAGCTCCTCCTGCCAGGCCCATTCCTGGGGTCTAGAGGCAGCCATGGAGCCCGTGACTTCGCCTTGTCCCCGCCTGGTTTCTTCACCTTCTCCTCCTTCCCTGGCTCCCTCCTGGCCATTGCCTTGCTCAGTTGCGACCAGGCCAGAGGCTGTGCAGGAAAGGACAGCTGTGCTGGCCGACTTCATTGCTTCCTTGGGGCACTGTTGGGAGACTCTCGGCTCTAAAGACATTTGGAGGATTGTCAAGGGATGCCACTGATGTGTAACTGACTGGAGGCTCCTTGGACGATCAAAGGTGAACTTGCAGGGTCTCCTGGGCCCCCTGGACCCCCGAGCAGCTCCTCCAGCACCTCGAAGAGCAGGCAGGTGACAGCGTGTGCAGTCGGTGCTCACCGAGTACTGGCTGTCGGTGAACGGTCACGGTGCAGCAGGAGGTGTCTGGCAGGTGCTGCGAGTGCTGGGTGGTGGTGGTCCAAGTCACTGAGGACTGGTTGATTCCTGGCCCAGGTTGGCTTCCTGGGACTCAGAGGTGTACCCTGCAGCCCTGAGGAGGCCAGAGGCCAGGGAAGTCGGCCTCAGATTGAGATGGGCCAGAGCCTAGGGTGACCTCGGTCCCTGCCAGTCCATTTAGTACCCCCTCCCTGGGTGTCTGGCTGTGGGTGGGGGGTGCCCGCACAGGCGCTCAGCTCCCGCGAGGCAGTGCAGCTGCGTTTTTTTTCTCTTTTTTAGGCCAGCTGCCCTCTCCCAAGGTGCTGGCCACATTGCCACACCCCTGTGCACGCTGTCCCTTCCTCTCTGGAAGGCGGGTTATTGCATTTGGCTGGCAGCCCCGATTCAGAAAATCTTAGGGAGTTTCTGGTTCTCATCTGTGGGTTTGGGGACCTTAAAGGAAATAAAACTGGGCCTTGGTTTTTCTTCTCTTTTAGTCCCCAGCTGAGTGCTCTCTCCTGAGTCTGTGCCGTCAGCCACCCATGGTCTTTAGTCACAGCATGTGGGGGCGGGGGTGGGGCATGGGTGGGGTCTGTAGCGGGCCTGGGAGACTCAGCAGGGCCTGCTTTCTGCTTTGTTTTCTTGGGACTTAGGAAGGGGCATTTGGGAAAGGAAGCAGAAAGACTATCTTTTATGAACTATGAGGCCAGAGAGCTGCTTGGTGTCCCATGCCCGGGGAACAGGAAGAACAGTTGTGATCAGGTGCCAGGGCTGCAGGAGACTGGGGCCTCATCTTGGTGCTGCCTGTGACCTCCGTGTGGTGCTGGACAGACCACACCTGAGCCTCACCTGTAACCCCAGGGGGCTGGGTGGCAGGAGGACGGCGGCAGCTGCCTTCCGAGAGCTTGCTTGAATGATCATGCGGAGGTGAGCTCCAGGACTTGGGGTGATACCGAGAGTCTGTGTTCTGCCCACTTTCCCAGGTCACTTTCAGGTTGACCCCTGGGTTCCCATCCTGGCCCTGTAGCTAATTATTCTGTAACAACAGTCTCTTATCTTAAGGCTCTTTCTGTGCCCTCAGCTTTCAGGAATTTGTCCCCACCCTCTAGGGAGGGAAGGGTGGGGCCAGGTGAATGGGCCTCCCCTGCAGGCAGCCCCAGGAGCCAGTGCTGTGTTTCCAGCCTGCATCCACTCTCTGCAGCCCTGAGTGGGCAGCTGGGTGCCTGGGGAAGGCCGAGTGGGAGGCGGAGGCCGGGGTTGGTGAAGGCTGCCTTCAGCCTGGACGCTCCAGGTGTGGGTGGGGGTGTGGTGTCCATGGCTGGCCCAGGGTGTTGGAGAGTGTCTCAGTCCACTGCAGGGGGCGCTGTCCACAGCTGGTCCTTTGAAAAGGTGTGGCGGGCGGGCCCCCAGGCCTGGCGTGAGGGAGGCTGCCTGTCCATGGGCTCAATGGGACTGAGCAACTCTGGCCGTTACCAGTGAGTAAGGCTTTCACCTGGATCTGCCCAAGGGACTGGTGTCAATAGGTGGCCTTGCCTGCCACCTGTTTATTTTCAGAGCCCTGGTCTAGGCCTTCTGTCCCTTGTATCAGTTTGAAGAAATCAAATCATGGAATGGCCAAGCCAGAAGGAATCCCTAACACTTCCCCCAGCACCTTCCATGAAGAGACTGAGGTCCCTAGTGGTGACCTAATTGATCTCATTGGTCCAAGGACACTCTGCCCTGAGTTCATTCCTAGTGGGCTACATTTGGTAAAGATTCTTTATTTTGGGTAAACCATTTTCTAAAGTCATCCTTGCAGATGGTTCCAGAACACCTGTTGGCAGACACTCACAGGGTGAACATCAGTTCTGAAGCAGGTGAAACCGTTGGGGTTGTAGCTAGCGAGTGGGGTCAGTGTCAGGGACTTCGCACATGCCGCAGCCTCGCCCTCTGGGGTGGGAGATGGTGATGGACAGGTGGGCGCTGACACTCCTGGGGCTGGCTTCTGAGCTTACCGTTGAGGGGAGACTAAATCAGCCTGAGGGGCTGAGGCTGCCTGGTGGTGGTGGTCCTGGTGTCAACACTGGCACACTTAGGAGTCAGGAATGGTGACCTTGGTTAGGCAGATATATGGATCAGGGAGCTAGCCTGGGGCACAAAGAAACTTTAAGGAGGGACGATGTGACCTTCTGTATTTTGACTCAAAACAATTCCGGCAGCTTGAGTCCCACAAGATACAGGAAAAATGTACAAGCCAGACGCGGTCTATGGACACAAACTTGAGATGAACAGAGGCTCTAAAAGAGGGTAACAGGAGCCCCTGGAAAAGAGCTGAACCTGGCCCCTGCTTGTCTCCTTGTCCTTCTGTTCTTTGCTGTGGGGAGACACGGACCTCCATTTTCTCCACCTCACAGCACCGCGCGCCCAGCCTGTGCTAATCCGTTACAGCATCTGTCAGCAAGTCCTTATAACCACGCCATGAAGAAAAGCCGCTTCGAGGTTCTCCTTCCCACTTTACAGAAGGAGCTGAGGCTTAGGGAGACTGAAGTGTTTGCCCCAACTCATGCAGCTCTCGCGGGCTGACTGACTTTGGAGTGTGGGCCAGAGCTCAGCCCTGTCCTGGCTGTGTCCTCTCTGCCAGCTCATCCCTGCCCGTGAGCACCTGCTGCCAGCCCTGCCTGGACAGAGGAGCCCCTCGTTAGAGAAGGAGCTGAGTCTCTCCTCCATGGGCCCCGATACTTCTCACACGTGCAGTCCTGTGGGTTCCTGAGAGCAGGACGTGGCCCCTCTCTGGAGAGACTGACTGACATCTTACTGCTAGGTGGAGCAGTGGAGGGGGATGGCCCAAGGCTGCATGGGGGCTTTTTATTTCTTATTTTTAAAATAATTTGTCACAGGGCATTTGTACTCACCTGAGAGAGACAGAGAGGGAGGGACAGTGAGAAAGCACCCCGAGGGGGATGGCCCTGCTGCAGTCACTTCTCCACAATTTTCCTTTCGGGATTTTCGGCAGGCACGCACATGTGCATGGCATGTTTTTCAAGCTGCCAGGTCTGAGACTCGAACTGTGCAGTCAGCCATGTGGGATCCATTGCCTTAACCACCATGCCATTGGCTGGCAAAGGGGCTTTTTTTTTTTTTTGGAGAGATTTTTCTCTATAGGGTGTGTGTGCTCACTAGAGAGACAGAGACAGAGAGACAGAAAGCAAGAAATCATCACCCAGGGGGGATGGCCACGCCGCAGTCCCTTCTCCATTCTCCTCTCACACATGCGCCCGGCGTGAGTTTAAACCACCGGGTCCCGGATTCGAACTGTGGTCTACCACATGGGAGTCCAGCGACACAGCCCTTACGCTAATTGCTGGTCCCTAAAACTTATGGAAAAGTCTACCAGGAGAAAAGAGAGAATGGTGTAGTGAATTCCCACGTTCATGTTACCTAGCTTACACAATTAGCAACAGGACCCACCTGTAATATTGGACCATTTGGGGGGCCTGTCGGTGGTAGAGGCTAAAGCAGTGGATCCCACATGGCTGACTGCGCTGTTTGAGTCCTGGACCCTGTGGCCTCAAAAACACGTTGGGCACACGTGCATGGGTACCCACAGTCTCAACAGAAGGGAGAAATGGAGGAGAGGGTTGTGGCATGGATATTTCCCCCGAAGGGCGTTACTTCTCTCTCTCTCCTTTTATCTCTCTGCATGCACCCATAGCAAATTGAAAAAAAAAAAAAAAGGAATATTTTAACCAACTGGGATATTTTATTGACCCTGACATTAGTGTGCTAAGATGTACTGATCGCAACTTCTCAGATAAGAAAGACAAGCGGAGATGAAATGACAGAACACAGATGCGTGGCCGCTGCTCTGGGCTTGCTGCAGGCCCTCACCCGAGGGGCGGAACTGACTGTACTCTGGCCAGATGGCCTGGGCTACCCGAGATTCTCACACATACTATTAGGGCCAGAGGTGCTACAGCTAGTCGCAGTTCATCCAGTAACTCACAGTTGCTGTGGACCATCTTTTTTTCCTAATATTTCAAAGATAGAAAGAACATGGAGGGGGCCAGTAGGTGGCGTGGTGGCTGGGGCGCTGGATCCTCACATGGTCAATTGCCGATTGGGACCTGGACCTGGTGGCTTGAAAATCACTATATATAGTTTGTTTGGAGAGAGAAATTTTTGCTATTGGGCTCTTGCTCTCACTGGAGAGACAGAGAGACAGAGACAGAGAAAACAAGAAATCATCCCCAAGGGGAGATGGCCACACCGCAGTCCCTTCTCCTTCAGTCTCCTCTCAGGATTTTGGGCATACACGCACACGTGCCTTGTGAGAGTTTTAAGCCGCTGGGTCTGGAATTCAAACCGTTGTTGACTATGTGCAAGTCCAGCGACGTAACCATTATGCCATCTGCTGGTCCCAGTAAAAAAATGTTTTTAAAAAAAGAAAAGAAAAAGCACAGAGAATGAAATTAATACTGATGTGCCGGCCACCCAGTTAGCAAATGTGCAGCACTTGCCATTCCAGGTGAGGGCCAGATGCGAGGTCTCTGCCTGTGAGGAGGCAATTTCCCTGTCAGACGCAAAGACCAGGATAGTGAGGAGGGCCAGAGCAAGGCCCCACCCAGCCTGGAGGAGACAGGCTGGATTTTCTATCTCCGCAGAAGGGAGTAATGATAATGTGAGCTATCAGTAAAAATCAAATCTAGAATACTGAAGAGTAGCGAGTCAGTCAAGCCAAGGGGGTGGTGGCAAAGGGCCGTGGGGAGTTGGGTCTGGCAGAGTGCGGCAAAAGGCAGGGAGAAAGGAGTACGAAGTTCTCAGGAGGGAGAGGCAGGAGCTGCGAAGGAGTGGGCTGGGAGCAGCTGGAGTGAAGGGACAGTTGAGTACAGGGTGAGTCAGCGGAGGACCAGCTCTGGTCCTCTTTGGGACAGTGGCAGGCGCCAGGCTTGTCCAGAGACCTGCTCAGTGCACAGCTGTCTTGATTGGACACTGCATGTGGAGTGGGTCCTAGCCCAGTATCATCCCATACAGAGAAACCCACGTGGCAGGTGGGGAGGGTGGACACTATGTTGCGGAGCGGTTGAGGCTGTTGACGGAAGGCCACAGGCTGCCATTTGGAAGAGGGCTGTGTTGGGTGTGCCCGAGGGGGACGGTAGGACTGGGTGGGAGTTGTGCCTGCGATGCAGTCTAGAATAGAATTTCTAATAGCTTTCCAAAGAAGGGATGAACTGGTAGGGAGTGGGCATCTGTGGTCCTGAGTGTGTCCGAGTACACTCTGATACTGGAGCAGGGCTTGGGGTGGGCGTGGAGGGAGGAGGGCTTTGCATTGCCTGGCTGCTAAGGCTTCTCCTTACTCGTGTTATGAGGGTTTAGGTTGGGGAGGGTGAATTAAGTGGGCACAGGCAAGTGGCGCTCCAAGGAAGGCGGCTGTGGAGGAGGTGCTGGCCCGTTGCCATGGGAACTGTTTCTGCTGTGGGTTTCCAGTTCCAAGGATGCCCTGGAAGGGAATGAGCTCACTCCACCTGCGAGGCGTTGAGTCAGCCCTGCCTCTTTCGCTAGCTAGCTAAGGCAAGGCGGGAATCTGAGCAGCAGACCCTGCCTCTACCCCTCCCCAGACCACCGATGGTGCCCTGTCCCTGATGTGGACTGGTCGTTGGAGAGGACGTGCAGACATTGCAGGGTGTCTCTAGCTCTGTTGGCTGTACCTTGTCCCTTCGCAGACGGTGAGCCATCCTCTCTGCTGGCCACTCAGTAGTGGGGACTGGGTGCCAGCCACAACTGTGCTGGGCCCAGGGCTTGTGGTCTTGGGGGAGGGGCAGCTGCTGAGAGTGTGTTTGGGGGTGCTGAGGACTTTGAAGGAGAGCGGGCTGAGTGAGAATGTCTGTCCGTGGGGTGTGGGGCTCGTTTCTAGAAGTGGATGCTTCTTGGAGGGAGTGGCATTTGATGTGACAATGGACAGGAGCTCAGGAGAATCCAGTTTTGGTCAGTTTGCTGATCAAGTCCTAGGCATCAGGGTCATGGCCTGGGTCTCCTTCCTGGTCTTTTTCACCAGTGAGGGAGTGTTGGGAACATGTGAGCCGACCAATGGGATTTCAAGAATCCTAAACAGCTGTGATTTCAGGGTGCCAGGCTACTTGCCCAAGACCCTGAAATGTACAGTATCACCACTTAGGCCAATCCCTAAGGATCCAATGGTGCTTGTAGTCTATCCCGTCTCTGTGTGACATTGCAAAGGCCTGGGAGCTCTTGCCTTTTCCAGGACTGTGTCCTGCACTTGCTTATCCCATACGGGTCTCATTCCCATGTGAGAAGATAAACAACCTGGGTGGGGGCCTGACCATCTTAACCTTTTCCCTAACCACAACAATAAATATTTTCAGAAAACCATGTTATTTTATCCTCGGGCCTACATTATTTTGATAGTGGTAATCATAGCATATATAAAACTTAGCTCTGCTTTTCTATTTCCCCACTTGGTATTTTATCAGCACCATTTTTTCTTACATAGCTCCAGCTTTTATGTTCCTTCCCTGGGGAAAGGATATCCAAGGATAGAGATTTTTCTTTTCTTTCTTTTTTTTTTTTAGAGGTTTTTGCTATAGGACACGTGTGCTCGCCAGAGAGACAGAGAGAGACAGAGAAATAGAAAGCAAGAAATCACCCCCCAGGGAGGATGGCCACGCTGCAATCCCTTCTCCTCCATTCTCCTCTCGGGATCTTGGGCACGCATGCACATGCACCTGGCGTGAGTTTTAAGCCACTGGGTCCGGGACACGAACTGTGGTCGACTACGTGGGAGTCCAGCAACATAGCCATTACGCTAACTGCTGGTTCCCCCAAGATTGTTTTATAAATATATATTTATTTGTGCTTTTCTGTCTCTTTCCAAAGAGCATGGACACGTTAAAAGGCTCTTGTATAACAGCGTTTAGAAAGCTAGAGCCTTGTCAGGGTAAAGTGAGATGATTGAGAAAACGATGGTAAAAAGAGGTTAGTTTTTAAAATAAATATTAAAAATTCTCTCCTCAGCCTTATTAAAGTGTAATTGACAATTGGAAATTAGATAGGTTGAAGATATACAGCTTAATGATCTGATAGATAAGTATATTGTGAAATGATTGCCATACTCAAGTTAATTAATACATCCGTCAACTCACAGAGTTACCATTTTGGTGCATGTGTGAGAGAGACACTAAGATCTGTTCTCTTAGCAAATTTTGAGTGGACGACATAGTATTTGAACTACAGTCACTGTGCCGCTATATATATTAGATTTCCAGAACTTATAACTGAACGTTTGTACCTATTGACCAACATCACCTCCTTTCCTCCACTTCCCAGCTGTGATAATCACAGTTCTGTTCTCTGCTTCTTTGAATTAAACTATTTTTGGATTCTACATGTAAGTGGCAAAATTCAGTATTTGTATGTTTGGCCTATTTAGCTTGATATCAAAATTGGTTCCCTTTTGTAAGTTGACCTAGGTTCTGAGCTTCCTGGTGGCCAAAACAAAAGGGGAAATTAGAAGTATCACAGTGTTTATTTCCTAGTAAAGGATGTATACCAGTTCATGAGAAAGAGGCTCTTTTTGTAAGAACTGAACTCTGAGGGCTTTACCATTTTAGGAAAGCGGTACAGTGGGTGATGCTGTAAGTATTACTTTTGTGGAACACTCAGGGACCTTTTTTATATACTTGGTTCTTAAATGAACTTCCAGTGAAAGCCAAAGGCATGGTGTTAAATCACACTTGTGCAAAGGCATTTCTTTGGGGGAGACAAAGTATTGGATTTGAGCTCTACTGTTTCTAGAAGCTTACCTTCAGAGAGGCCAAGTTCTTGCAGATATGCTTCAGCTTTTCCCGGAGACTCTCATGCAAACTCATGGACAGGAGTTGGAGAGCGGGCTGGGTGGGTCTTGTCTCTGGGTTTAGAGGTTTTCTGAGCTATTTGCTGTGCATGCCGGGCAGGTGAGGGGCAGTGCTACTGTTCTGCTATGGAGACGAGAGCTTGGCCTACCCCCCTCTCAGAAGTTCTGTCAGGCAGAACTGTTTGCGAGAAACCAGGTTGGATTTGCTGTGTGCCACCCACCAGGTGCTCTTGGCCCCAGGCCCTTTGTCACAGAGCAGCGAGGAGGCCCTCCAGATGGGACGACGTGGCTGGGCATGGCTGGGCCTGGGCATGCGGCTCAGCAGGAGCTATGCTCTCCCCTGATAATGCTTTCATTATTGCACATTTTGGTGGTTTCAAGCGCTTGGCTGTCCCTGGTGAGGGCTTTGTAAGGTATTTCATTCACGTGGACATTTGCCTGCGTTGTAGGATAATACCCAGGAGCTCGGTTAATGGTACAAAGATGATCGTTTCTGAGTTTTTTGATATTAACCAGTTGCTTTTAAAAGACCAATCAGTTTAATGTGTCACTAGCGATATACCTGTTTCTTAATTAAAAAGGGAAGTAATATTTATTGTGGAAAATTCAGAAACAACGACAAAAGGCACCAGAGAGAATTAGGATTGCCAGGTATCCCGCCAGCCTGAGGGCACAAGGGTGTGGTTCAGTGTGCTGTCATGGCCTGTCCCCAGGCAGGGGCTTGAGCTTGGGAAGGCCCCTGTTGGAGGCTGGCCCCAAGTGCTCCCCAAAGGGAGGCTCCTCTGCCCTAAGCTACCTTCTCTACCACTGACCTGGCTTCAGGTTCTGAAGGCCCTGCCTGCATTTGGCCTAGTGCTGAACACACAGAAAGCAGTTGAGAAAACTCTCAGAATTGCAATGTCTGGGAGGAAAATGTTGTCACGATCTTCTCCTGGCGGCTCAGCAGATTCCTTAGTAGCACATACATGCCGGGCAAGACCTAAGGGGCAGGGCCCCCAGCCGATGGGCTTTGGTGGAGAAGCGGTCAAGAAATGAAGTCTGCGTCTGAGAAAATTGAGCCCAGAGCTGGCTTCTGACCGCATTCCCCAAGTTCCTGTCTGTCTGTGAGGCTAACTGGGTGAAGCTGAAGGGGAAGTGGAGAAGTCATGAATGAGAAGCTCAGCCAGCTGTCTCCGTCTGCTGCTCACTCCCCGGCTTTACTTCTCCGACAGACCTTCCATGTTCCAGTGCGGAGGCCCTCCTCTACTCGCTGTCTCCAGGAGGTCGCCTGCAGGCAGAGAGACCCCTTCCTGTGCTCCTAGACACCTGGCTGAGCACGTGACCCCCAGCCCGACCCAGAGTCCCTTCTGTTCCTGGGTCGCTCTGTTGTCACCCAAGCAGTACACGTCTGTCCGAATTCCCCAGAACTGGGACAGGAAGAAGGTCTCTTCATGGAATTCCTTGGCTTCAAAGAGGGAGTAGGCCTCCGTCCTTGGGAACGCTTGGAACTGACTGAGGATTTCTTAGGTGACCTCATATGCCAAATGCGTGACTATGTTGGGTACACTTGGTGCTGGGCACACGCCGTGACACACCTGGATGGCTGAGTCATTGTTTGTTCCCTAGAAGCCCACGCACAGAGGTCCCTTCTCTTCTGCACCTCTGGCCATCTCGAGTCAGATGGGCTCTGGGCAGGGGCTACAGCTGGAGATCTGTGGGTGTCTCTTGAGGAACGAGTGCTTAAATGATGGCATCCTAGATGCTCAGACTCTCTTGGAGATGCACCTGGAGGATGGCAGCTGCCCCTAGGACATCTGATGCATAGTTGGGACTAGCTTTCCTGTTTCCAGGGGCTGTGGAGGACTAGAACTTTGGAGCCATGAGTTTGCCAGAGAGAATCTTGGTTTTGGAATGTTTTCTTGGGGGTAGTAAACGGGAAAGCCACCAGAATGTCTCAGCTGTTGTTCTTGTTCTCTGTTGGAGCCTTGTAATGCCTCCAGCTTGTGACCATGTGGACAGACTGGGATTGATTAGTTCTGTCTGGTTTGTTAGACACTCTACCCTCTTTGCCTCTCTCCACCCAGAAAACCACAGTGAATGAAAAGAACCGGTACAATTAAGATACATGGTAATTGGTAGGGACTGAGGACCTCTTATGGAGACAGTGACTCTGTGCTTTGGTCTGCGGAGAGGCTCATTTGCTATGAGAGCTGGAGGCAGGTCATGCAATTAAGGGCCTCCCACCTGAATCTGCAGGAGGTGGCAAATTCCCTGTAGGTATTCTAGTTCCTGTGGATATGTCCACCCTCTGCCATCCAAGTGGAGAGTCTCACTTCATGGATGTATTCCGTAAAGGGTGGTCTGTGGACCACCTATCTTCATGTAAAAAGTAGCCTTGTGGCCTCAGTCCAAACCTACTGAACCAAATGCTTGAGTCAGAACCCAGGAGTCTGCATTTTTAGTAAGATTCCTACTTAATTTTTATATAAACCAGAGGATTGTATGAAGGATAATCTGAAAGATTAGTATTACTTCAGTCCGAAGGAAGGAGTACAGCTAAACTAGCTCAATCCGTTCACTCTTCCTGCAGGGCATTGTAATGGTGCTTTGTTTCCTTGTGTCTTAGACCACAAATTCACTAGCCACCTCCAAATGTGAATCGAGTATTTGTTTTGGAACCTAAGCCCCCATTACTAGAGGGAAAGTGATTGCAGATTGCCTTTGGCTTAGGAGCAGGTAGGCTGGTTAGCTAAGGCAAGGCTGCTTTAAAAGCAATATTGCACTGATAGCGGTGGAGGCCATCCTGGTGATCTGTGTTCATCCTGGAGGTTCTGAGTGGCTGTCTCTAGTAGGCAGGTGACCCGCTGTGCCCACTGATCCCTCCCAGCCTGCTCAGGGGACCCCTCCCTGGCCTAGAGCACAAACATCTCCTTCAGTGACCTGCTCTGCTTGGTGGTTTGGCTTCCTGGGAAGAGACAGTTTTCAACTTTCTGCATCCTCCTTCGCTGTGCCCCCTCTCCTGGCCCACCTTTTGATCTCTGATCTTCTCGCCTCAGTCAGCCAAATTCCGACTGTGGGTTCTAGGTCCATCCAGACAGTCCGACCCAGGTTTGGGTTGGCTCCAGATCGAGCGAGAGCGTCCTCTTTGTTATGAGACCGAATCATTTTACCACGGGGTCTGGCACAGACCTAGCCCCCTTGAGTTGGGGCAGGCAATGAGAAGGAAGCTATAGAGGGCCCAAAGACCAAGTTTTTTTTTTTTTTTTTTTCCTCAAAGAGAAATGTTTCTATAGGGCATGTGTGCTCTCCAGAAAGACAAAGAGACGGAAAGCGAGAAATCACCCCACAGGAGGAATGGCCATGCCACAGTCCCTTCTCCAGTCTCCTTCTGGGATCTTGGCCATGCACATACACGTGCGCGCGTAGTGTGAGTTTAAGCCACAGGGTCTGGGACTTGGACCACAGTCAACTACGTTGAAGTCTGGCGACATAGCCATTACGCCATCTGCTGGTTCTGAGGACCAAGTTTTGACAGGTGATGGATCCCCTAGAGACTCTGCACCCCTAGGGTTCATTTTGAGGATTCTAGATTGAGAAACCTCTGCCTGCTTCTCTGCCTGATGAACACCTTTCAGGGAAGATGCAGAGGTCACAGTGTAGACAGAAATCGAGGCGCTCAGACACGGGAAGGTTGAGGATGGGGGAGACAATTGAGCGTGGTAGAGGGGGCAGGCAGGGAGCTGGGGCAGGTCCACTTCCCACTAGTATGGGGGAAGGATAGGTGAAGAGAAAGTCGGACTTGGAGCTTAGATTTAAGAGCAGTGTTGTCCAGAATGCTTCATCTGGAGGCTCAGAGAAGTTGAAATCTTCCGTCAAAGCAACTTAGCTGACAAACAGTTTTAGAAAAGCCTGAGTGGAACAAGTTCTCCAGTAATATCAATAGAACAAGAAGATGTGCTGATTACTAAAGAGCTGGACAGATCCCTGCTGCCTTTGGGTCAGCACTGTGGCTCTTGACCGAGCAAAAGCTATGCAAATGTTCATCCCCTTTAGCCTGGTCCTCTACCCCCCCAGCGTTATGCCCTAAGGAGGCAGTTCAACTGAAACAAAGAAAGCTTACGAATGTTCTGTGTACTCTCTGCACAAGCAAAACTGGGAAAAAGCACTTCCGTGTCTAATTAACCTTAGAGGAGGGGAGGGATTTTATGCATGAGCCTGAAACATCACGGAGGTGGGGTATTTTTGCAGTTTTTAAAAATTAGGATCAAAATACTCAGTAAGTTGAAAGTAACAGAACTTGCAACAGAAGTAAACTGGCGATTGGTTGCAGCTGCAAAACTAGTCTCAATGTGGAAGATGACATGTACAAAGGAAAATGTTAGGATTGTAGGATGAAATACTCTTTAAAAAAACAGTATTTATATTTTACAGCAAGCCAGAGACTCTGAAGCATCATCCCTCTGTAAACATTTTTCCTGCTGTTGCCTGTCTCTGAGTAGCGCCTGCTCAGTGAGATTCAGCCACCCGCTGAGCGTTTTCAGTGTGTGCCGCACCCTGGGAGGCTCTGGAGTACGCGGAGTAGCGATGTGGTCCCCTCAGTTGAAGGGTGGGGGATGTGTACCTTTGCTGAGGGGAAAGATGGCCCTGCGCTGAGCAGGCTGTTCAGTGCTGGAGGCTGAGGCGTGGCCTGGGCGTGGGGTGGGAGCTGTGGGAGCTGAGGTTGGGAGAGGGGAGGAGTGGCCTGGGCCTTCACCCGGGGTTGGAAAGATCTGTGGGACCAGGAGAGCTTTCAGGGCAACCAGCTCAGCGTCGGGGAAGCCTGGAAAGACCAACAGATACCATTTCTCATAAGAGGGATTCTATCAGGTCATCACAGCTTTGAATAGATCCGAGTTGAGTAAGATGCCTGTTACCACCCTGTTTTCTAGAGGCTTGAAACTGAAGTCCAGGAAATGAACTCTTGCAGGAATCTCCAGTCCCAGGGAGACGGGTGGTGTGCAGGGTGGCCCCATGCCATCTATATCGCCCACACTGGCAGGTCCCTAAGCTTGGAAAACCAGTCCCCCAGTCCCCCAAGAATGCCCTTTCAGGCTCTTTGGAGCTGGTGGTGACACTGGTGTGTTGCTTCTCTAGCAGCTTCTGTTTCCGATCCGTCTCTGCCCGCGTGGGGTCATCCGTGACTTCCATGTGGAGACTGACATTTTGTTTAAGTGGGGATGTGATTGAGAGTGTGTGAGGGTGAGAACCGAAGGCTCTGGCTCTTTAAGACTGGGCCTTCAGATGGATTTTGGCAGAGGAGATACCGAATGTTTAATTTTAGGGCCAGAGGGGGTGGAGGAAAGTCCCTATGGCATCTGGTTCATGTTAAGCCTGTCCCTTCAGCAAAGGGCTATGTGTATGGGTTAAAATCAGTAGAGATGGGGGCCAGGAGGGACACCGCTTCCCCTGCCAGGTAGAGTAGCATGGGGATGAAGCACAGCGTCCTCCTTGTCCTCTGACCCCTGCCTAAGCCACACGGTTCCAGCTTTGAGAGAACTGCAGCATCTGTTTTCTCCCGGAAGCGAAATCAAACAGCCTTCAGCAGCTGGATTTGGCCAGGCAAAGCCCAGTCCCTGTGCCTCCGGACTCCCTGGAGTTGGCCGTCTGTCAGCTCCATGTGTCTGCAGTCTGCGGGGTCCCCCAGGGGTCAGCGGTGCTGCCATGGCCAAGTGGGCCTGCAGGAAGCTGCTGCCTGCGGTTGGGCTCCGACGCCTTCCTCCATGGTCCTGGAGTCTATCCCTAGGATGGCTGGCAGGGCTGCGAGGTCCCACAGAGACCAGACCCAGTTCCCTCTGCCTGGTGAAGAAACAGGCCCAGAGGACCGAAGGCACCCCTCCAAGGTCAGCGCCGACTGGGACTCCAGCCGGACTGGCCCTGCTCTCAGCTCCGTGCGGTGCTCTTTTCCTGGCTGCACTCGGCGCCCTTCTGCCATGCGGTCTGCGTCTCTTAGCTCTGCTCCCTCGAGAGCCAGCCCCGCGACAGGCACCACGGGGTGGCAGGTCTTGAAACTCAGTGGAAGAGTTCAGAGGCTGGGAGTGGCGGCAAGGCTGCGCAGCACTGCTCTCCAGCACGGGCATGGTCCCTGGCAGAGTAGAGCAGAGGAATGAATGACAGAGCTGCGAGGCTTGTCGGTGACTCCGCACTGGCGGTTAGGACCATCGCTCTGGGAGGGATGGCCTGAAGTTCTCCTGGTCCCAGTTCTGTCTGCGGCTGCTCTTTCAGTCTCAGCATCTTGCCCGACGGTGTCAGAGCCAGAAGGGGCCCAAGAGAGGAAATGTTCCCCCATTTCAAGGTACAGATAAGGAAACTGAGGCAAGGCCACACCGCTAGTCAGAGGGTACGTGAGGACCAGAGCCCAAAGGTTGCCCAGTGCCGGAGCTCTGGGAATTGAGGGGAGGAAGAGGGAAGGCCGGTCTTTTCCATCTCGCTGCCTTCCCCACCCTGCAACTCCTCTGCCCTCTGGCTTCTTGACTCCCAGGAAGTGAAGGACGGCGGGGATGGTGTCACCGCAGCAGTCTGAGTAACAAGGCTGGGCCTCTGGGATTGGGCCATGTCATTCCCATGCGCCTTCCTAAGAAGGAAAAGAGGGGGCAGGCTGGCTCACTTCCCTCCAGAGAAACCAAAGCCTGAGTCACCTGCCGGCAGGGCCTGAGGAGGGGCCCTCCAGTCACCCCTCACCTCCGGCCACGTGGGACACTTCTCTCCTGCTGTTTGCACAGTGTGTGGGGGTGCTACTGTGTGGTACAGCTGCGCCCCCACTCCAAGTCTGCCTGGGTAGGGGGGCGGTTCTCGTCCATTGCAGGGCAGGCTGGTGCTGGCAGCAAGGAGGAGTCAGGTGGTAACACCGCGCCACTCTGCTGTGTGTGGGGGAGTCCTGAAACACCATGTGAATCACAACTCAAAATGGTTTTGGTTTAGAAGCCTTCAAGGTCTGTTTTAGTGGGGCCAGCAGATGGCATAGCGGCTATGTCGCTGGGCTCCCACATGGCTGACCGTGGTTCAAGTTCCGGACCTGGTGACTTGAAAATCATGCTGGGTGCGTGTGTGTGCATGTCCAAGATCCCAGGAGAAGAATGGAGAAGAGATTGCAGCATGGCCATTCTCCTGGGGTGGTGGGGGAGTGATTTTTCACTTTCCCTCTCACTATCTCTGTCCGTCTCTGGTGAATGCATGTGCCCTAAGGCAAAAACTTCTTAAAGGAAAGAAAAAGATCTATTTTAGCACAAAAGTTTGACTTTCTGTGGTAAAATAAAAACAACTCCCCACAAGCAACGTTTTTCTTTGTCATGTAATTTACACATATGTGTGTTTGCATATATGTGGATATTTATGTATGCATGTGGTAGAATATACATGCGTGGCATTTAACACCTTAACCATTCCTGAGTGCACAGTTCCATTCATGTTATTGGGCAGCTGGGAGCACCGTCCATTTCCAGAACGCCTTCATCTTGCAAAAATGGAACTGCGGGCATTGCATTAAGCAACTCCTCACCCCTCTAACTTCCAGCCCCTGACAACCCCATTCTGTTTTCTGTCTCTGCTCTGGGTACCTTGTGTGGGTCAACTTGGACAGTTATTTGTCCTTTTGTGACCGGCTTATTTCATTTAACCGCAGTATCTTCAAGGTTTGCCTGTGTTGTCACATGTGCTGGAATCTCCTTCCCTTTTTTTTTTAAATAATTATTTATTTTATTTTATTTATTCATTCATTTATTTTAATTTGACCAGAGAGAGACAGAGAGAGAGAAAGAGTGAGAAAGCAAGCTGCCAGGTCCGGGACTCGAACCGTGGTCAGCCATGTGGGAGTGCCCCACACCTTAACCACCACACCACCTGCTGGTCCCTCTCCTTCCTTTTTAAGGCCGAGTGATATTCCGTCGTATGGACACACCACATTCTATGCATCTGTTCATCTGTCCATGGCATTTGGGTTATTTCCACCTTTTAGGTGTTGCGAATAATGCTGCCCTGAACATGGGTGTAAAAATGTCCGAGTTCCTGCATTTAATTCTTTGCGTATATGCAAGTGGAAGTGCAATTGCTCTATTTTGTAGATTCACTGATTGTGACTCTCAGGCACTTAGAAGCCCCCGAGGCAGGGTAGAGAGGACTGCATGCAGGGGACCTTGGAGCCTGCCCATCTTGCCCCCACCCCTGCCAGGCCTGCCACAGGAGCTGTCTGTCAGCGGGGTCCCCGAGGGCACACTGTGTCCGCCCTGGCTGTGGCACAGCTCTGGGGGAGTCTGGAGCTGCAGAGCTAATGAGAAGTTCCAGCATCTTCTAGTGGAGAAGAGCCTTTAGGATCAAGTGCCCACCCTCCCTTCCTCCTGACCTCCTCTTGCTGCGGCCTCCTGGAGCCTGGGGAGGAGCTGGACCTCAGAACTGGCTGGCTTTGGGGCTCTTTCTGTTCTTCCTGCTCCATGTTGCTTCTCTCTCTGAGGCTCTCTGAGAGGTTAGTGTGTGAGAGGTTTTTGGCCATGAGTTACTGAGACAAATGCAAAACTTCCTAGTGTTCTTTGGAGAAAAGTTCCATCTGTTTTTTGCTCACAGAGCAGCATCTCCTGTCTAGATTCCTGCCCTTCCCAAATCTGCTGTCCTAGGCAGTCGAGCGCTGAATCGCGGTGGGCCCTGACATATGGCCGCACTGTGAACTGTGTTCCTGGTCCCCAGGAGGGATCTGCTGTGGTTGCCTAGTGGGTGTCCCATCTGGGCTACCAGGAGGCACAGGCCTCCCTGGCAGTGCCTGCATCTGGTCAGCTAGATTGCAGTTCCCTTGAGTGGGGCCACTTCTTCCTATTTGTGGCCACTACGAGAGTGAGTAAAAGAAAGGGCAAGCAGTGCAAAGAATTTAAGATTTGGTGTTTGGGAACTTCGGGTTTGGGGCCTGGGTCCTGCTTTTGCTAGCTGGACTACTTAACCTTCCTGAGCCTCCGTTTTTCCATCTCTGAAACGAGGCTTGACAAAGCCTACCTCTTTGTAAGCTCATGAAGGTGATCATTGGTACAAAACGAAGTAAGTCAGTGTCAGTGAGTGTCAACTATGGTCATGTTTTCTCACTAGTGGGAGAGGCCTGGGGAGGACTCCGTGCAGGGAGGTGAGGTTTCTGGGACTCCTCCACCCCTACTTTTCCTCTGCTTCTTGGTTGTCTTATTCCAGGCCGAGCTCCCCCGGGAGAGGCTGCACGAGAGGGGGAAAGGGCTGCGTGAGGCTGTGAGTTGGGTGGCGGCGGGTTTCCTGCAGGAGGAAATTGCTTCCTCCCCAGGGAGATGGGAGTTGTTGAACTCTGGCGCAGGGCCGGCTTCGTGCTCGAAGGAGGGATTGTGTGTGTGTGTGTGGTGTAGGGGTCCAGGGTGCCTTGGGCTGCATTCCAGAGGCACCATGTTCTCCCATCTCGGCATCCTTCCCTGCCAGATCCCCTGGTGCTCTCACTCTCGTACCAGGTCCTTGGCTCAGAGCTCCCCGCTGCCCTAGGTTGCTATTTCATAGTTGAGTCCTTCCTCCCTGTCTAGATTGCAGGGCCTAGGACCCCATCTCTCTAGTCCTTGGGGACAGAAGGCAGTGCCCCCCCACCTCCATGCAGTAGGGTGTCCCTTTCTTCTGCAGGATGATGCTTGGGCACTGCCCGGGCTGGGAATAGGAGAGCGAGCCCTGTATGAAGCCACCTTCTGCTCCCTCCAGGCAGAGGAGTTGATCTTGCAGAGGTGTGGGGCTGTGGTGGAGGTCCCACCATCTTACTAGCTGTCCCCTGAGGAGGATCTTCTTAGCCTCAATTTCTTCATCTGTAAAAGGAGAGTCTATCTCGCTGCCAGGTCTAAATGAGGTGATGGATGGAGACTTCTCAGGCTGGCACCATGTACCTGGCCAGCTCCCTGAGGGTGGGCAGAAAGTGGTGTTTGCGTGGGATGAACCAAGGAGTGCTTTAGCAAAACCTCCTTTTTTTCCCCACACAGAAGGTGACGTTGTACAGATTCTGTACATTTCCCCCTGCCCTGGAGTTGCCCACGTTTGCCTGATTATGGGAGTCACGTGGAATATTTGTTCCTCATTAAAATACCAGTACTCCTGAGCTAGAATGACTGTTGTAGGGAGTGGAATCTCTATTTTTTTTCTTTCAATAATTATTTATTTAGTTTTCTTTATTATTATTATTTTTCAATTCAGCAGAGAGAGAGAGAGAGAGAGCGAGAGAGAGAGAAGACAAGCCACCAGGGCCAGGACTCAAACCATGG
>NW_006160128.1:1183373-1193213 GCF_000334495.1 Tupaia belangeri chinensis
AAGAGGGCGAGAAAGAAAGAAGAAAAGCCACCAGGTCCAGGACTCAAACCATGGTCTGCCATGTGGGAATCCAGTGCCTTAACCGCCACGCCACCTGCTGGCCCTGGGGATCTCTATTTTTAGCATTTTTGTTTGTTTTCTCCTATAAACGAAGGAACCCCCAAAGAGGATCATCATTGCCACAATCTACCCCCAGGTTCAGCCGCTGTGGATCATGGGCACACGCGTGCCTGGCACACGCTCCAGACCTGGTTTGGAACTTTCCCCCATGGCTCAGCCCCACCGCATCGTGTCGCTGCTGCACGGCCCCGCGGCCCCGCGGCCCCGCTTCTCAGGATGTTTTATAGTCAGGCAGGTTTAGGAAGGGCTGTCCCCCGAGACTGCTGTGCCAGGGGCTGTGTCACCGGCTCCTCACGGGAGCCCCATGAAATGAGAAGCTATGGCCCCACTTAAAGTGGAGGACTTTATAGGTGAGAGCTCGGAGGGTCTGGGCTGAGGCTCTCAGCTCCCTTGTGGTAGTCAGAAGCAGAACTTGGATCTTCCAGCGCTGCTGCCCGTTGTGCCTGCACACGTTCCACTAAACATGGGGAGGCGGGGGGTGGAGAGAGATGGGGCCACAGAAAGGAGGTGAGCAACGGGCCGTGAGGGACTGATGGTGGGGTGCAGGCTGACCCCCCCCCCAGGATGCATCTCCAGATGTGCCTCGTGAGTGCCGTGGGCCTTGGGCTTCTTCCCAGGGCCACTAGGACTCTACAGGGGTCGGCGTGTGTGAGGAGGCTGGGAGGGCACAGCCCAGGTGGATGGGCTGGAGCCTCTTTCGGGGCCGCTGTCTTGGAACCTTTGGGTCTGTGGCATCTACTTCTTCCTTCCCCCCACTCTGTTGGCCTAGGATGCTGTCTCGAAGCATGGGCAGGACCTGCTCCCATGTTCAGGGAGGGGATAGAGGAGTGGGTGTTGCCAGGGTCTGTCGGCCATGCCAGGCACGGAGGGCCGTGGCCTTGCCTGCTTTTCCTTATTCCCGAGGTTGGCCTGGTCCATTAGAGAAGCTCTTTTTAGGTCCCCCCTGTTCTGTCCTCCTTTGGATGATTTCAACTTTTGCCAGGCCGCACCCCAGAGGGGATTCCGGCTGAGGCGAGTCAGGCTGCTGGGCAGAGAGAGCAGTGGGCCCTGCCCTAGGCAGTTGCACTAGTATGCCCGGTACAGTACCTGCTGCCAGCTCTGACAAGGGCCAGGCGACCGAGCCTGCTGTTAGAGTGTGGGCTTTGCGGGGACCAGCAGATGGCGTAATGGTTGCATCACTGGACCCCCTCATAGTTGATTGCAGTTTGAGTCCCAGACCCAGCGACTTAAAACTCACGCCAGGAGCATGTGCGCGTATGCCCAAGGTTCCAAGAAGAGAATGGAGAAGGGATTGTGGCATGGCCATCTCCCCAAGGGGCTTTCTCGCTTTCAGTCTCTGTCTCTCTCTCTGGTGAGTGCTCATGCCCTATAGCAACAGTCTCTCTTTAAAAAAAGAAGAGTGTGAATGTGGGCTCTGTGGCTGAGAGGGTTCTTCTGGCCACTCTACCTACTGTGGGACCTTGAGCCATAGGAGCTTCCCTGTCCTCACTTTTCTGTAAAGTGGGATTAGTGGTAGGACCTACCCTGTAGGGTGGTTGGGAGGGTAGAGTCACTAGTAATAGGGGCACTTAGGGTTGTGGGTTGGGGACAGCACCTAATCCCTGAAGTCCTCCCATCAGATTGTCAGGCTGGTGACCCCGGGCCTTCCTTTGTAACCTTGGCAAGCTGCTGTGGGTGTCTGGTGCAGGGAGTGGGGGTGGAAAGCTGCCTTACAGTGGCTGGCATCTCTGTCTGTTGGTGCACCTGTTCCTCCCACACAGAATCCTGGATGTGGCCTGATGCCTCAGTGTTCACCTCCCCCAGCCGAAGCTCCTTCGTCTCTGGGTTGGACCTGTGCGCGGCCTCCTAGCTGGTCTCTTGCCACTCTACTCTGCTGTCCTGTCCTGCTCGTCAGAAGGCTCTCACCGTGGAGATGTGATTGTGTGATAACTAACACGGATCCTACCCTGCTCTCCCGCCCCCACTCCACATTAGGAGAAATAGCCAGCAGAATCCTGCAGCACCATGGCCCAGTGGCCTGCTGACCTGGTGCCCTCCCCAGCCCCAGGGGCTGACTCGGCTTTCTGAGCAGGCCTTATTCTTCTCCCCTGGGGCCTTTGACCTTTTGTTTCCTCTGCTTGGGCGGCTCCAGCAACCTGACCACTCCCACCTCACGCCGTGCATAGGGTAGACCTGTGGCTCAACTCGCACCTGTTTTCCTGATGTTAGTATTGCTAGCACCCCCTTTATTCTCAAATGCCCCACTTTGGATGATGGATTATATGACCCCCCCTCCCCCCTTCACATTCACAAACTTTTCATCTAATTCTCCTTGGTCTTAGAAATTCAGACACCAACTCCTCTGGGACAAGGTCAGGACCCTCCTTTAGCCTCATGTCTTCCAGGGCTTTTCCTGCGTGTACTTGGGCTTGGTGTGTGAATACACACTCAGATCTGATCTTTGATTACTGCTCACCTCCCCCATCTGCCTAGAGGTCCCCGAACTTAGGGCCCTGCCTTTATTTGCCCATCACCGGAACCCCAGTGCCTGACACAGAATCAGTGCTCAGTAAGAATTTGCTGAATGAATGACTCTGGCCCCGGTTCCCTGGCAGGGATGCCTGGAGCCTGGGCGGGTCTGGAGAGTGCAGTGGCCTGCCGTGAGGAAGCTGCTGACAGCGGGCCAGTCCAAGTCCAAACAAGCCGGTTGCCCACACTCTGGCATGCACACCACCGGCTTGGCTGCCCCTTTAATTATTCATGGTCTTACTCAATGGGCTTTGTGTTCAGAAAGCCAAGAGAGACAAGAATTCAAGCCTTCCTTCTGCCTCCCCAAAACAGAGACTTAGAAGAGAAACCTGCCCAGCCCATTCTGCATCCCCAGGGAGCCCGAGGGTCCAGGCCTTCTCTCCTGACTGGATGGGAGCATTGGAGTGTCCTGGGCTGCCCTTTAGCTCCACTCCCCAGTCCAAGCCCAGGGGCTGCCTGGGGACAGCTGAACGGGTCCCTTTTGGCTCTAGATGAGCCGGAGGGTGCAGGATGGCAGGCAGAGCTGGGCGCTCAGGCTGGATGCTGCTGGCCACATCTTCCCCCTGGCCTGAGCAGAAGCTGCAGACTTGCCTAGAAGAGCCTTAGCCCCCAGGAGCGGGGAAGAGCTCAGTTCAGGCTTTGCTGTCTTACAGACCCCAGTTCAAACCTGCTCGTGCCTCTTATTAGCCACGTGACTTAGTGCCTCTGACCTTCAGTTTCTTCTCCTTTCATGTAGGATCGTTGTGTGGCTTTGCTGAGGTAGCACGTGCCTTGCTGATGGTGGTAATGACAGTGAGTGAGTGTCACCCAGGAGCTGTGATAGGAGACAGTGTCCTTGAGCAACCCTAGGAGCTGACGCCCTCTCCTCCCTCCCCTTGGGGCTGTCAGAGGTCCACTTTGCCTGCAGTGTCCCCATCTTCAGAGTGAGAGTAGAATAAGATTTGGAAGAGGCTGCAGCAAGCACCTTGGGGCTGCCATGTGGTTTCTGAGGCTCCCAGGAACCTGGAGCTGGTGGAGACCAGCAGCTTGAATCTCTTTAATCTTTGGGGAGGGTGTGAATGCCAGACCCACAGGCCCAGGCCCCGTCTTCCCCTGCCAGATCTGCCTGCAGCTGCACTTTGTCTCTCCCTTCCGGAAACATGGAAGTTTCCACAGACACATTTCTGTCCCTCTGCCTTCTGCTCCTTGCCGGTGGTTCGTTTGCTGCTCTGTCCCTTGAGCTGGGCTGGCCATGCCGAGTTTGGCCTGCTGTGTGGCCAGCCAGCCTGCTGTGCTGGGTGGCCCTGACTCCAGACCAGAGACGGGTCTAGTGAACAGGCTGGGAGGACAGTGGGGCTTTTGGGCCTGGTTTTCTGTGGCCACAGGCTGCCTGTTGCCCCTAATTAGGGGATTTTTGGGTTTCTGTGCCACTTTTTACTTTGCTGATCCATTTGTCTGGAAACCTGATTTTCAGGTGAAGATAATTGAGGTAATTAGATTCCCTCAGTTCACTGCCCACTGTCACCTGCGGTCTGTGCAAGGCCACTGTGCCTGCACCTGGCACCTTTGACTCTCTAGCCTCCCGCAGTGGGCATGCAGACCACCCCCAGTTCCTCCCTGCTCACACAGATAATACATGATGGGCATTCTACATGTTCCGATATTCAGCCGTGAGCAAGTCTCTGGGAGGGGAATTGCCTGGCGGGGTTGCTGGGCTGTCGGGTAAGTGCACATTGACCCTCTGGTAAGTGTTGGGTTGCCCTCAGAGGCTGCACTGCCCACTCTTCCGCCTGCCGCCACCCACCAGCGGGGCAGGGGCTCCTGGAACCCCCACCTCCCCTATGTTTGGTGTGATCATCTTTCTATTTGTTTGCTAGTCTGCTGCATTTAAAGGGATACATTTTTGTTTGAAGATGCTGCTGAGGAAGAACTCTTAAAGTGCCAAGTCTCTCTGTTCCCTTCTCCCATTCGGCAATCCTGCAACCAGAAACTTCTCTCAGGCATGGAGTAATCGTCATCACTGAGATCCTCTGTGCAAACCCTGCTCCCAGGGAGTGACAGTGTGTCAGTACAGTCTGTTTGTGCCTCTGGGCCCTTGACAAGTTTCTGCCCCTTAGGTGTTTCTGCTCCAGTGCAGACGCGGGTGTGGTTCATGGACGGTGCTAGAGCTGTGGACTTGCGCCCCACCCCTGCCTCCTGTGTGGAGGGCTCTGGGTTCTCTGGAGCTTTGAGCTTTCCCTTGGGAGGACCCCATGGCATTGGCTTGGAGTCTGGACTGCCTGTTGGTCATGTTGCATGGTTAGGTCAGGGAGGCTGGGGTGGGCGCTGGCTGCTCTCTGTGGGCCCGGGTGTAGGAACACTGGGCACCCCCAAGGTGCCGGAGGAAAGTTAGTAGCCACTCCTTTGTAGGAGCACCCTCTCCTTTCTTACACTCTCGTAATGACTGATGATAACAATGACTAGGCATTTTGTATAGATTATCTTATGGAAGTCCCTTAAAAATTCACTGAAAAAGGTACTATCCCCATTTTACAGAGGAGGAGACTGAGACTCAGAAAGGTCAAGAACTTACTCAGGTTCTGCACTCAAACCTAACCTCCTAGCTGCTAGGTCCACTGTCCTCGGAGTGTGATCTCTGGACCAACATCATTATTATTGCCTGGACACTTGTAAGAAATACAGTGTCTTGGGCCAGCCAGTGGTGTGGGGGTTAAGGTGGCTGGATCCCACATGTCTAGCTGCACTATTTGAGTCCTAGACCTGGTAGCTAGAGAAACATTCCAGGGGCCAGCAGGTGGCATGGTGGTTAAGGGTACTGGACTCCCACATGGCCAGCTGTGGTTTGAGCCCAGACCCTGGCGGCTTGCTTTCTCACTTTCTCCCTCTCTCTCTGTCCCTCTCTGGTCAAATTAAAATAAGTAAATAAATAAATAAAAAGTCAAATAAAATAATTCTTAAAAAAAAAAAAGGGGACCATCAGTTAGCGTAATGGCTATGTCGCTGGACCCCCATGTAGTTGACTGTGGTTCAAGTCCCAGACCTGGTGGCTTAAACTCACGTCGGGCGCGTGTGCGTGCGTGCCCAAGATCCTGAGAGGAGAATGGAGGAGAAGGGATTGCGGTGTGGGCATCCCCCCGGGTGATTTCTCGCTTTCTGTCTCTTTGTCTCTCTCTGTCTTTCTGGCCAGCGCACGCGCCCTATAGCAAACACCTCTCGAAAGAAGAAAGAAAGAGAGAAAGAAAGAGGCTCCAGATACATGCATGCACATGCCCAAAATCCCAACAGGAGGGAGAAAGGGAGAAGAGATTGTGGTGTGACATCTCCCATGAGGGGTACTCTTACTTTCTCTTTCTCTCTGTCTGTCTCCTGTGAGCGTTTACAATCTCTAGCAAATGAAATAAACAGACGAACAAAAAACAAAATGTAAAAAAGAGAAAGAAAGAGAATGAAAAAGAAATGCAGTGTCTCCACCTGCCCCAAACTTTGGAACAGACTCTGGCGGTGTTCCCAGCTGTGTGTGTTTTCCAAACCCTTCAGGTGATTCTGATGCACGTTCAAGTTTGAGAACCATTGCACTGTTATTCTGCTATTCCCCCCCTCTATTTTTTTGTGCCCTGCTTCTCTTCTGTCATTGAACCTGTCAGTGTGAGTCCCTCTTTGGGCCGCGGCTGCTCTTTAGCTTCATGCTCATTACAGAGCAGCTCAGTAGTTTGTTCCTGTTGGGTCTGGGGCCTCTGGAGACCCCTCCCAAGTCCCCAAAACAGTTAACAAAACTGATGCCCTAGCAGCCTCCAGCTGCCCACCTGGTGACAGTGACCGCCATGGAGGTCAGAGTTCCCGGGCATTGCACCCAGTGAGGTGCCTCGAGGGCTCCAGATAACTGGGGGTGACTGTGTGTGTGTGTGTTGGGGGGGGGACACAGAGCTCCAGTCTGTGAGACTATTTTAGGGGCACCGAGAGGAGACCTGGAAAAGTTCTTTGCACAAACAGCATCTTAATGTTTCTAAGTTATTTGACCTTTGGAGGGGAGCTTACCCCAGGGGTCCTGGAGTCTAGGTAGTCTCCCCATTCATGGTCAGCAAAGCATATTCAGCAGAAATGACCTGGAAAGAGGGTGGAAGCTGACTATTCTATTTTCTGAGCCACCACCATAAGTCAAGTATTACCCTAATTAATTTTTAGCACAACTCTAAGAGGGGTGGGTTTGATCATTTCCATTTCACAGATGAGAGCATTGAGGCTTCAAGTTGCCAAGTTGAAGGTCTGTTTGTTTTTTGGAGAGGTTTTCGCAATAGGGCGCTCGCCAGACAGACAGAGAGAGACAGAGAGACAGAAAGCGAGAAATCACCCCCCAGGGGGGATGGTCACGCCGCAATCCCTTCTCCTCCATTCTCCTCTCGGGATCTTGGGCACGCACGCACACACACCCGGCGTGAGTTCTAAGCCACCGGGGTCCGGGACGCGAACCTCGGTCGACTACGTGGGAGTCCAGCGACATAGCCATTACGCTAACTGCTGGTTCCCACCAAGTTGAAGGTCTGGAGTCTGCCTGTATGGAGCTGGAATCTGCCAGACCACAGGCCCCACATTCTGTGACTACCAGGCAGGGCCAAATCCTTGTCATCTGGGAAGTTCCCTATGGAAATGGGTGACCTGGAGCACTCAGTGTCTGCCAGAACAACCAAATGACCTCACTTTTGGTGGCTTTTCCTTTTTTGGGGAAGGAATGTGCAAGCTATTCCTGAGAGCTGCGGCCTGCCGAGGCCTGTGTGCTGTCAGACCTGTAAGGGTCAGACTCCAGACATGGGGAGGTGTCACAGGCAGGGCTCAACCAGGACAGCAGTGGGCAGCAGGGTGTTTTGACACTGGCCTCCTGGAGCAAGCGCCACCCTGCTTTGAGAAGACCAGCTCCTCCCAGCTGGGAATCCTCATCTTGGTGTGCTCCTGGGTCCCGTTCAGTAGCTGGTTTGTTATATCAGTCCTCTGGGAGGGCGAGGGGCCAAGGCCTACCTTTGAGACTGGTTTCTTGCCAATGGGCCATATGGGTGAAAAATAAATCTTGATATGAAAGACTTAGCAGGGTCCCAGAATGTTTTTGTTTTTTAAAATAATAATAGTCTTAGAGGGCCAGATGGTGATATAGTGGTAAAATGCAAAGCTCTGCAAAGGCAGACCTACATGGGAAGGTTACTGATTCTAGTCTAGTGTCCTTCCTGAGTGTGCTGGGCACTCATGTTCCCATGGTCCAGGCTGGCTGAAGCTGAGGGGGTGGATTGTGGCATTAAAACCTTGTTGCGGACCAGCAGGTAGCATGGTGGTAAGGGTACTGGATTCCCACATGTTCAACCATGGTTTGAGGCCCGAACCTGGTGGCTTGCTTTCTCACCCCCCTACCCCCGCCACCTTGTTCTCTCGCTCTGTTGCTCTCTGGTCAAGTTAATATGAAATAAATGAATAAATAAAGTTAAATAAAATTATTCCTAAAAAAAAAAACTATTTGGGTGTTGTATCTCTTTCTGACTAGCTCATGGAATAAATAAGCTTAAATAAAACCCAACAGTTTCATTGAGATATAATTCATAGGGATCAGCAGATGGTGTAATGGTTATATTGCTGGACTCCCATGTGGTCAACCATGGTTTGAGCCCCAGACCTGGTGGCCTAAAACTGATACCAGGCGCATGTGCGTGCGAGAATGGAGAAGGGATTATGGCAGGGCCATCCTCCTGAGGGGTGATTTCTCACTTTCTGTCTCTCTGGCAAGCGCACACTCTCTATAGGAAAAATCTCTCTTAAAAAAAGAGAGAGCTATAATTCACATACCATACAATTAATTCACCCATTTGAAGTGTACAACTTAATAGATTTTAGTATATTTACAAATATGCGTGGCTATCATCATTGCAGTCTGTTTTAAAACATTTTTATCACCTCAAAAAGAAGTCCTGTACCCCATAGCTATTACCCCATGTCATCTCCACTCCCGACTCTAAGCAACCACTAATCCACTTTCTGTCTCTGCAGATGCTTTTGTTTTTTAGCCTCTAGTGAGCCCTTACTCTGGTTGTCCCTGGGCCGAGCCCTTTGCAGGAGTCACATAACCCTGCCTCGTAACCACTTAACGGAGCAGAGACTCACTTTTGTCTCTGTTTTGCTACTGTAGGAGCCAGGGACAGTGGGGACGGGTCCAGGATTATGAAGCTCATGATTGGCAGAGCTTGCCCAGGACTGCACAATGGCTTTCTGGTTCCTGAGAGATGAGGCTGTGGATGGTGTCAGGTTGGGGGGACAGTTGACTCTCACTGGCCAAGAGCTCAGATTGGATAGTCATTGTTTCTCCTCTGGGATCATGTGTCCACCTAACTTTTATTGTAGGGTGCGTGTGCTTTTTGGAGAGAGAAAGAGGCAAAGTGAGAAACCACTCACCAAGGGGGTGGCCATGCCATAGTTCCTTCTCCTCCATTCTCCTCTTGGGATGTTGAACACACATGCACATGTGCCCGGCACATTTTTCAAGCCAGTGGGCCTGGAACTTGAACCGAGCAGTTGGCCACATGGAGTCCATCCACATTAACCACTATGCCACCTGCTGCTCTCCACTTGACTTTTGTTTGTTTGTTTTTTGTTTTTATTTGTTTGTTTTGGAGAGATTTCTTCTACAAGGCCTGTGCACTCACCCTGAGAGACAGACAGAAAGTGAAAAATCACTCCCCAAGGTGGGGAGAGAATGGCCACACTGCAACTCCCTTTCCTTGTTTCTCCTCTTCTCACTTGCGCATGCACGCACAAGTGACTGGCATGAGTTTTAAGCTGCTGGGTTCAGGACTTGAACTGCTGTCAACCAAGTGGGAGTCCAGCGACATAACTACTATGCCACCTGCTGGTTCCCCTCCCCTACCTGACTTTTAAAAAGGCTCCAGCTCCCAGGAGCTGACAGGTTCCACTTGCACAAGGCAGGAGGTGCTGAGGTGTCCAGGCAGCTGGCCTGCCATTGGGGACCTTGGCCAGAAGGCCGTGCCTGGGGCTCATGGTGGCCAGAGAGTGCTATCCACGTGGAGTGTGTGCAGTAAGTCAGACAGCTTCCCAGAACGAGCTGTCGGGCACTCTGCCCCTTGGGGCTGGTGGCCGTCGGTGTCTGGTGCTGTGGCTCCTGAAAAGGGCAGAAGCCAGGAAAGGCACCTCCCCACCCCCTCCCAGCCTTCTCACCAGAGTCTGGTCTCAGAGTTTCCTCAT
>NW_006160128.1:1193244-1211208 GCF_000334495.1 Tupaia belangeri chinensis
AGGGAAAAAAATAACAGGACTTCTTTCCAGTACGTGGAGCTCTGTGAATGATTAACTTTGATTCAATAGAAAGAGGATGAGAAGCGAGCACATGATGACAGTGACATTTACTGGGCTCCTGTTACGTCCGGAGCATCTTGCTTGCTGTTTGGCTTCTGTTTTCCCAACCTTGACAACATGCTGCCATTTGTCAGATGAGGGAACTGAAGCCTGGGCAGGTTAGCCAATGTCACACAGCCAGCGGGTTGCAAAAACTGGGGTTAATGTTTTTTGATGACCTGCAAGTCTTTTTTTTTTTTTCCCCTCCTAGTAATTTGCTTAAGGGTTCATGTGATGGCAAGAGAGAGAGAGAGAGAGAGAGAGAGAGAGAGAGAGAGAGCACCCCCAGGCCACGAGAAAGAGAAAGAGAAAGAGAAAGCCCTCCCTGAGGGGGTGGGGGGATGGCTATACCACAATCCCTTCTCCATTTCTCCCTTTGGTATTTTGGGCACCCATGCGTGATTTTCAAGCTGCCAGGTCCAGAACTCAAACCATGCAGCTGGCCACATGAGATCTCGCTGCCCTAACCACCACGCCGTGGGCCTGAGCATCTGCCAGTCTTTAATTACGTAAGATCTAATTTGGTCCTTTTTCATTCTGTGCCCTCGTAGGCGTTGTTGTCCCCAATTTACAGGTGGGGATCCCGAGGCTGAGACTAAAGATCCTGCCCAAGGAGGCAGATGTGATGAGAGGTGTAGGCTGCGGCTGAAGCCCAGATCTGTCGGGTTCCGAAGTCCAGCGAGTCGGGCATCCCTGGCTGCCTATGCCGAGTTCCCAGGACCTCCATTCACATGTCTTGGGGGTCAAGCTGTTAGAGGGGTGCCCTTTCCCGGCAGAGGGAACTGCCCCGTGGATGGCAGCTTTTTCAGCGGCCATGGCCTAGTGGGTGGAGAGGCAGCAGATCTGGGTGGAGATGTTCTCAAGGATCTGCTTTTCATCTAAGGGAACCAGCTGACGCCTTGCTTTGAAAGGCTGGCAGGCGGCCCTTGATAAGTTAACCAGATACTTCTATTTACGTTTCCAGAACACCGGGCATCTGAGATCACTTCTGGGCAGGTCTTGGCATAGACCACACCCGGGCTGGACGGCTGCATGTGTCGGGGCCTCAGAGGGACTCCAGGGTGACCCGAGAGAGCATGCTTCCTGGCTACTGTGCAGTGGGCTCCTGGACCCTAGCAGATGCTGCAGGGCACGCGACCCCAAGCACATGTACTGCCCTGGCACCCTCAAGGGACCCTGGCCTATTCGTACATCATGCCAACAAGGAAGGGTGGGCTCTGCCCAGCAGCCGGGGAGTCTCGGGTGGGCAGGAGGGGTGCAGGGCTGCTGAGGTGATGTCCGACTTGCCGACCCTTGACTAGGGTCCTGGTTGCTGTACTCCAGATAAGAAGCTCTGGTACACATCCAGGAGGTTAAAAGCTTGTTTAAGAAATTTCCTGGGATCACTTGGCCAGGACGCTGTCCTCTGTGTTGCCCCAAACTTAGTAGTTTGCCGTCTAAACCACTGGGAGGGAGTGCAGTTATTACTACTGGATTGTCTTCATGTCTCAGTCCCTGAAATTGACTTTCTCTGTAGTATTTTACACTGATTAGGATCTCCCGTTCTTAGCATTCTGTTTCTTTCTCTGTACATCCTGTTTGATTCTCTTATTCTTTTATATGGATGGGATTATTCTTTTCATTTTTGTCATTCTTTCCTTCTTTATTTTAGAAACAGCTGCGCCCCCAGCACATGAGCACTGACAACCTCCTCCCTAAATAATTCCAGGGAAACAGGAAGTTCCCCCTATCTTCTCTTAGAGGTCTGATGTAATTAAATGCACACACTTTCAGATAGAATTTTCTTACATTTGCATAGGAAAAATAAGAAATTTTGTACCATGGCACAAAATTGAAAAGAAATGAGAGAATTCTGTGAAAAGCAAATATCCCTTCTCCCCTGCCTAGAGCCTCCCAGCTCCCCATCCTTGGAAGTAGCCACTGCTCCTGAGTCCTCATCTGTCTTCCCGGGGATAGTCTGCACAGGGCTTCTGGGGACTGCCTAGTAAACTAAGGAGTCTGTGGGTTGAGGGAGTTAAAACTGCCGCCGTGGAATTCACTGGCCTCCTTTGACAAGGAGCAGAGCCCATCAATTGGATTAAACTCTACATAGGAACCCCAACTTACCGCTGGGTACTCTGATTGTGTCTTAATTAGGCATGTTTTTATGGGAAAAGTTTCTGGGCTTCAGCCTGCAGGGTCTGAGGGACTTGTTTGGGGTTACAGAGCTGGAAGAGGTTGAAGTGACTTCTCTGAGGTCACATGTCTGGCTGAGTCAGGGCAGGGCCCAGGTTTCCTGAGCCCCATCCTCTGAACAATAACTCTAGAGTGAACCGTCGCTCTGAACTTGATCCCAAGAGAGTGGGAGGGTGTGCTTGGCAGAAGTATCGTGGACTCGTGAGGCGGCCCCGCTGTTCCACCACTGCTGAGCTGGTCTCATTTGGCTCCAGGTGGGTTATCTTGTTTACGCCACTGCACAGTGAATAGAAAAAGCACCTTTGTCAATGGAGCTTCGCTGGTGAGGTCAGCCAAGAGTAGATGGGATGGGTTGTGCATTTAGGCAAATAAACCTCAGAAAATAGAGCCCCAGCAGGGAGAAGGGAGACAGAGGAGAGTGTTAAAAAACAACCACGTGAGGCCAGCAGATGGCATAGTGCTTATATTGTTGTACTCCCGCGTGGTCGACTGTGGTTCAAGTCCCAGACCTGGTGGCTTGAAATTCACACCGGGCATGTGTGCGTGCGTGCCCAAGATCTTGGAAGGAGAATGGAGGAGAAGGGCCTGCGGCGTGGCCATCTCCTCTTGGGTGATTTCTCACTTTCCCTCTCACTGTCTCTCTCTCTCTCTCCTGTGAGCATAAGTGCCCCAAGGCAAAAACCTCTGGAAAAAAAGAAAAAAGAAAAATCAACCATGTTCACAGGCAGCTGGGCCAGGCAAGAAAAGCAGAAAACATCATGGACGATCTAATTACCGGAGCACAAGCTTTTTTTTTTTTTTTTTTCTTTTGGAGAGTTTTTTTTGCTAGAGGGCGCGTGCGCTCGCCAGACAGAGAGAGACAGAGAGACAGAAAGCAAGAAATCACCCCCCAGGGGGGATGGTCACACCGCAGTCCCTTCTCCCCCATTCTCCTCTCGGGATCTTGGGCATGCACGCACACGCACCCGGTGTGAGTTTTAAGCCACCGGGTCTGGGACGTGAACCACAGTCGACTACATGGGAGTCCAGCGACATAGCCATTATGCCAACTGCTGGTTCCCACAAGCATTTTGATATGTTTTGTTTTGTGTGTGTGTGTGTTTTTTTTTTTTTTTCATGCCACCTGCCGGCCCCCAATTTCAGGCTATTTCTAATTTTTCTTCTTAAATAGGGCTGGTGAAAATGTTGTGATCCCTGCCTATTCTTTCCTTCGCATTATACTCAGGATAGAGTCCCAGAATTGGGCACAGGGTTTATGCCCATTTTCGTTCCCTTGGTGCGTTCCATACACATCAGCCCCTACAGTGAGGCGTTCGGGCTGTCTCGGTACCCACCCTCACCGTGGGATCAAACAGAAACTAATTTTGCGAATGTGATAAATGGCAGATATCCCTTTGTTTACTTCAACACATTTATTATTCCTTGATAAACAAATATGTCTTTGTTTTCGTTCACAAGACATAACAGCAAGTGTGTGGCACGTCTAGCTGTAATCTCTCCCGACACCTGTCAATTGTTGATCAAGCCCAAATGGGAGGAGACCCTGCTACTCATGGAACGTCCTTTCTCTGTTTGCTACCAGATGGCGAATGTGGCTGGTGGCACGCTGGGAACAGTAACTGCGGCCGGCATGGGTGCCCGCTGAGTGCTTGTTTTAACACGCCATACATTAGTACGCATGGAACTGTTGCTCCTAGGTGATTTAGAAAGATTTTATGTGTTTCCTCTGTGGAACCAGAGACCCACTGGGTCTTCATTCAGGTTTAGCCTGCTGACGTATTTTTGGGAGGCTGTGGGTTGTCTCATTTTTAACATTGTCGCAGTATCTTAAAACCGGAGGATTTGGGCCAGCCAGTGGCACAGTGGTTAAAGCGGCTGGATCCCACAGGGGCGCCTGCACAGTTCAAATCCCAGACCTGGGGGACCAGCAGTTAGCGTAATGGCTATGTCGCTGGACTCCCACGTAGTCGACCGCGGTTCGTGTCCCGGACCCAGTGGCTTAAAACTCACACCAGGCGCGTGTACGTGCGTGCCCAAGATCCCGAGAGGAGAATGGAGGAGAAGGGATTGCAGTGTGACCATCCCCCCTGGGGGATGATTTCTCGCTTTCTTTTCCCTGTCTCTCTCTGTCTGTCTGGCGAGCGCACACACCCTATAGCAAAGACCTCTCAAAAAAAAAAAAAATTCTCAGACCTGGTGGCTTGAAAACCAGGTACATGTGCATGCCCAAAATCCCAAGAGGAAGATGGAGGAGAAGGAGTTGCTGCATGGCCATCCCACCTCAGGGGTGATTCTCACTTTCCCTCTGACTGTCTCTCACTTTCTCTCTATCTCCAGGGAGTACATGTACCCTGTAGCAAACTAAAACAATAAACTGGGGAATTTCATGTAAAGTCCAGATTTCGGGCTCTTTTTTACTGCTAGTGTGGCATCCAAGGGCCTGTACTCTGTGCGGCAGCAAGGAAGTGCCTCCGTGTCCTTGTCACCCCCGCCCTGAAACCGAAGCTGCATCCTTGTCATCATACGTTAGCTCCCCTGTACGCTTGTGTACCTCCAAGTATGTCCCTGTGGCCACCTTGTCTCACGGATGACAAAAACAAAGGATAACCCGAGAGGACCACTGTTTAGGAACAACGCCTAAGAATAAATGGAGGTGGAGGTTGCCTAGTTCTGCTTTTCTTGTACTTGGCCCCTTTTGCTCATTTATTCAATAAATCCCTTTGTGCCTTAGTGTCTTCATCGATAAGATAGGGAGAATAACACTCCTTGCCTCATAGTGTCATTGGGAAGATGAAATGAGTTAAGGCTGTACCTCATTCCCAAGCAGGGATTGCACACAGTAAGCGTTCAATAACTGTTAGCTGCTCTTTTTATTATAATTTTTAGAAGAATTATGTATTCATTTTATTTATTTATTCATTTATTTTAATTTGACCAGAGAGAGACACACGGAGAGGGAAAGTGAGAAAGCAAGCCACCAGGGCCTGGACTTGAACCATGGTTGGCCATGTGGGAAAGTCCAGTGTCTTAACCACCACGCCGCCTGCTGGCCCCTATTATCATTTTTGATGACATGTGTTTGTCTCTTCTAGACCAAGTTTTCAATGGAGGGAAGGGTGCCTTTAGGCTTGAGAAATAGGTGTTACTGGAGTCTAAAGGGCGGATCCAGGGTTGCAGAAACATCTTTCCAACAAAGAATTTTCTGGCCCCTCAAATTAATAATGCCCAGGTCAAGAAGCCATGCTTAGACATTAGCTTGTCTTGGTCTGGCTGGACTCTTCAATCAGGTCTTTAACCCAACAGGTTCCATAAGAAAACTCTAAGGGACCTTACTTAGCTCAGCCGTAGGGGGTGTTAGATCCCTTCCCCAGCGTCCTCACCAAGCCTACCTTTAGGGGCCATCACATACTGTATATCCCATTTGGGTGTGTTGGTTATTATGTTGAACTCCAGTATTTCCTGAAACTTCCTTTCATCCTATCAGTGGCAGCTGTTTCCTGGTCCTCACCACTCTGAGAGGTAGCTCCCATTTTACAGATGTGGTGATGGAAGGCTGGAGAAATCAAGTACCTTACACAGTCATTCTAGGGCAGAGCTGGGACTGGATCCAGACCCATCTTGCTTTAGAATCCACACCCTCACTTTGGCCTGCTCTGCCTGGGTCTGTGCCCAGCAAGTGTATTTGCTCATTCACAAAAGGGTCTTTCAGGTATTTGAGGTCAACCCCTCAGTCATCTCTTTTCTTCTCCTGGTTGAAGAGCCCCAGTGCATGCGCCCCCCTACCCCCAATATGTGTCTCTGGCTTACTCCTTATCCAGAATGCTCTCCCGCCTCTTAACAATGAGGATTTTAATAGAAGTTACGTGAATGCGGACTCTTAAGTCCATCTTAACTGGACTGGACCTCAGGAACTGGAACCGCTGTAAGTGAAACTGGGTGTGGGGGATTGCTGCCCAATGCTTAGAGCAGGGGACCTAGGACAGGCAAGTTAGGTGGCTGGAAGAGGATGTGGGGTGCAAGTCCTCCCACACCACAGGAATGTTATGGGGGAGCGAGTCCTTTTCTTTCCTGGTACCATTAATTAAATTACTAAATGACAGGTATTTTATAAATATCTCCCAGTTAGTCCCCTGGACTTTCATGCAATGCTGTTGCTGACCTCATTACTGCTAAGGTTAGAACTGAGGTTTGAGAGGTTAATCGGAAGGTCACCAAGTCAGTAAACAGCAGACCTGGGAACTGAGCCCGACTTAGTTTCTGAGTTACCACCACCTCCTATTTAAGTCTACACCTTGTGGTGGGTACTGCTTGCTGGGAGAACTTTCCTGTTTGTGAGGTGCTCAAGGCCCCCTTCAAGGCATAACCTGTGTGGGGCCCAGGGTTGGGGGACTAGGGGTTTTACAAAGCTCCATTCCTGACGCTCAGAACCAGAGCTTTGTCTAGAGACTTGAGCAAACACAGGTGTGTTTTTTTTTCCCTGGGCCCTAAGCTGGCTTCCCCAGGAAATGGGGCTGACTGCTTTCAAAAGTGCTTTTCCTCTTTCAAAAGCAATGTGTCTTTACAAAAGCAGCCTCTTCCTCCTCCCTCTCCCCCACCCCCCAGCCACTGTTGGGCAGTAAACAGAGATTTCACTGCCCCAGCCGGGTGGGCAATTTCCTCCAGGGCCCTGAAACTGCCCTTTGAGTTGTTGGCACTAACCCTGTTCCCCTGAGACAGGAAGAGACCTTGGGGTGAAAGTTGAGTGTGGGCTTGGAAGGGTGCTGAGAGCGGGGTGCTGTGGAGATACAAGTTGGTGATATGTGAAAAGTGACCCCGCCCCCACATGAGCGTACAACGTGATGGCACCCGGCACCACCGTGGGCACGAACAGACGGCTGGGAGACGAGACGCAAGACTAAAACCAATTTGACTTATTTGAAAGACTCTGAAATTCTTTAATGTTTTTATATCAACAAGAAAGAGTAACAGGGCCAGTAGGAGGTATGGTGGCTAAGGGCACTGGACTCCCACATGGCTGACCGTGGTTTGAGTCCTGGACCTGCCAGCTTGCTTTCTCACTTTCCCTCTCTCTCTTTCTGTATCTCTCTCTGGGCAAATTAAAATAAATAAATAAACAAATAAATAAATAAGTGTTAAACAAAATAATTCCTTTTTAAAAATTCATTTTATTTATTCATTTATTTATTTTAATTTGCCCAGAGAGAGATACAGAAAGAGAGAGAGGGAAAGTGAGAAAGCAAGCCATCAGGTCCACAACTCGAACCGTGATTGGCCATGTGGGAGTGTCCATCACTTTAACCACCACACCGTCTGCTGGCCTCAAATAAAATAATTCTTTTTTTAAAAAAAGTAACAACAGAAGGAAAATAAAAGCTAAGGCTCTGTGGGCTGCAGTGCGACACTAGAGGAGGAATGTCCACCCAGTGCCCACTCTTCTCAGCCCTGCCGTGTCCCCTTCCTGTGAGCTGTCTTCTGTATCCAGAGTCCCTGGCGGTGCTATTTGTCCCATCACTCCCTGCCCGGATACCATCCACATCACCCATACGGTGCTGTGGGCTCTCCCAGGACCCTCCCAGCTGTGTGTTCCTCATGTGTTCTTCCACCAGCTGCCCAGTGTCTAGGCATTGCACAGCCGAGTGCCAGCTGCACAGCCTCCGGGTTTGTGTGTGGGGACTTCTCCCCTGAGCGCACCAGACACGTGTGCCACCATTCAGGGCTGCCTGGGCCGCGCGGGGGACTGAGCTCATGACCCTGCCAGGCATGCTGTCTCTTTTCCTGTGTCTTTCTCTCATGGAAGGAATAAATAAACCTTTTTTTTTAAAAAAAGTGAGGATCTTTGCATTTCACCTCCTTTTGTTTCCTTTCTAGAATTCTTCCTCATGCTCTTGCAGCTTAAGGTGTCCCTGCCTGTATTCAAAACCCACACATGTACACACTGGGGTATCACTGTTCTTTCTCCTCATCCTGACACTGGACTTCTGAACTCTGTCCCCAACAAAACGTGTTAATCCTTTCCCTTAGCTGGATGCCAGGTGGGAAAAGATGATCATAAACTCATTTACTCTGTCAGCGAGGCTTGATATGTTACCTCTGGGGTGCTGCCTTAAAACTCTAAAGATTGAAATTAAGTCTTATAGCCGAAGAGGTGAATTGCTAAGAGGCATAGTGGCATCTCTGAATGTGGGTGGGGTTGATGCTTGCTGGGGGGTGGGGGGGTAGGGAGGAGGACCGGAGGTGTGAAGAGAGGGGCTGCCTCCTCCCTCCCACTCGAGCCCCACCCTGTGGGCTCTTTGTGGGGCGTCTGCTGCTGCTGCCCAGTCCTGTAAGGAACTCACTCGTGGTTGACGTTGACGAAGTGAAGGAGTCTGTGCCAGGAGGTCTGTGGGGTCCACTGAGTGTGCGTCTACCCAGCCTGGCCCCATAGGTGGCTTGTCCACCTAGGATGACGTTTCCCCAGGACCTTTGACAGACCCACTGGAAAGAGGGCATGAGGCCCCTGTTGGGCCAGGGAGGCCATGTGACTCGAGAGGGAGACTGACCAGTTGCCTTCTTCCCTTTGCCCAGACATTCACGGCGTGGTGCAATTCCCATCTCCGGAAGGCAGGGACGCAGATCGAGAACATCGAGGAGGACTTCCGGGATGGCCTGAAACTCATGCTGCTGCTGGAGGTCATCTCAGGTGAGGGCCCTGGCTGGACTGAGGTGCTGCCCCCTGGGCTATGCCCCGCCCCTTCCACTCCTGCACAGCTGTGGTCACAGCCAGCTTTGGGCCTCCTGAAACAAGTCGAGGTGACACAGACAGGTTCAGCCTGGGCCTCAGTTCTGGCCCAGTCTCTGTCTTTCTGTCTTACATGCTCATCTATAAAGAGAGGCATTTTAAAGGGTGGTCTTTGAGGTTCCTTCTCCAAGTGCCAGGACCCTGTGACCATGAACATGACCACGGTGTCCATCTCCACGTCTAGGCTCCATTCCCACCTCTCTACCTGCGCCCAGACGGCCCCAGGCATTACCCACCCCCACCCCCCGGAAGTCTGGAAGGACAGACCCACCTGATTGCACATTTCGGCTTTCTTGGGATGCGTTTCCCACCATCCTTTAAAGGTTGGTGGGCCCCGAGAGCCTTGGTTTAGACACTGGGCAATCCTGGCTTCTCTCGTCACTGCCGTGTACCTTAATGACAGCAGCGAGCTCTAGACCTGCTCCAAGCTCAGCTCTCTCCTTCATACCCCTTCTCAAATTCTGAACCTCTACCCAGACATCCCCAGGGTCCTCTGGGTGTATCCAAAACTGTGCTTTCCACCTGGCCCTAGCAGGCCTCTTTCATTTCCGTCAATCTTTGTCTTGTTCTCCTAAACCTCAGCTGAGCAGTGCAGGCAGCTCTCCTTTCCAACTTGGCACTTGGGTTCTGTTTGCTTTCTTTCCTTCTTCACACTCTTCCTTTTCACATCTGCTGCTGTGATGTCAGGGTGGGCCTGCCTCAACTCTAAGCTGGATGATACCCCAAGGCCCAAGAGCCCCCAGCTTGAAGATTGTCCCGACCAAATATGGCCATGCTGTTCCTTGCTCAAAACCCCGCCTCCCGACTTGGAGCCTGCATTCCTTAGCAGAGCTTGTGGGACCCTTCCTGAGCTGGCATCCGCTCCACTTTCAACTAACTATTCCCAAAAAGGGATCAGAGCTCAGACCTTCTGCCACTCTGGGAGATGTGCAGTTCTCCTGGATGACATGGACCATCTGTTCCCTGTGCCTTTACACAAACTTTTACTCCCTTTATTCTTTTCTTTTTCTTTTTTAGGTTTTGCCGTAGGGTGTGTGTGCTAGCCCAAGAAAGACAGAGACAGAGAGACAGAAAGTGAGAAATCACCTCCCCAGGGGGTATGGCTATGCCATAACTCCTTCCTCATTCTCTTCTTGGGATTTTGGGTACACACACATGTGCCCCATGAGATTTTTAAGCCACTGGGTCAGGGACTTGAACTGTGGTTAGCTATGTGTGAGTCCTGTCCCTTAACTACCATGCCACCTGCTGCCCGAATATTATTATTTTTTTTAAATAGTGTTTTATACTTCTCTTTTGGGGAAAACCTGTTTGTGGGGTGTTTTTTGTTTTGTTTTGGTTTTGGTGTGTGTGGTAAAATATACATAACATAAAATGTACCATTTTAACCACTTTTTAAATTTTTTCAAGTTTTATTTATTTATTTATTTATTTTGCCATAAGCTGTGTGTGCTCAACAGAGAGAAACAGTGAGAGAGAAAGTCAGAAATTGCCCCCTGGGGGTAGCCACATGTGATCCCTTCTCTATTCTCCTCCTGGGATTTTGGGCATACATGCACAGGCACCAGTGTGAGTTTCAAGCCACTGGATCTGGGACTTGAGCTGCAGTCGGCCATGTGTGAATCTAGTGCCTTAACCACCACACCACCTACTGGCCCAGTACCCGGCATGATTTCTATGCTTCCAGGTCTGAGACTTGAACTACAGTTGGCCACATGAGAGTCCAGTTCTTAGACACCATGCCACCTACTGGCCCCCAACATAACCACTTTTAAGTGTACAGTTCTGTGACATTGATGCTACATTCACACCTGTGGGTACCCACCACCACCACCCATTTCCAGAACTTTCTTATCAACTCAGGCTGAAACTATACTTGTTAACAGCGACTCCGCAGACCTCTCCCCTCGGCCCCTGGCAACCACCCGTCTACTGTGTCGCTGTGATTTCTTTTTTCTTTTGGAGAGGTTTTTGCTATAGGGAGTATGCGCTTGCTAGAAAGATGGACAGAAACAGAAAGCAAGAAATCACCCCCAGGGGGGATGGTCACGCCGCAATCCCTTCTCCTCCATTCTCCTCTCGGGATCTTGGGCACGCACACACATGCGCCTGGTGTGAGTTTAAGCCACCGGGTTTGGGACTCAAACCATGGTCGACTACATGGGAATCCAGCGACATAGCCATTACGCCAACTGCTGGTCCCATCACTGTGATTTTAATTACTCTAGGAACCCCTTTTAAGTGGACTCCTACAGCATTTGTTCTTTTGTGACTGGCTGATTTCGCTCAGCGTAGTATCCTCAAGGTTCCTCCCTGCTGGAGCCAGGGTCAGAACTCCCTCCCTCATCAAGGCTGAACAGCATCCCACTGTATGTCCATAGCACTCTGCAGAGCCATTCTGTGTCCTGGGCTGTTTCCGCCTTTCGGCTATTGTGAATACGCCGCTATGAACATGGGCTGCAAATACTTTCTTTTTGTCCTTTCTTTCACTTCTTTGGATATACTCCCAGAAGTGGACTTGCTGGACCACATGTAGTTCTATCATTACATTTTTTAGGAACTTCCATGCGTTCTCCTCTACCTGCCCTTTCCTCTTCCCCCAGCATCTCCTAATTAAAAACACCAGCCTGGCATTATTCTTTTTCCCTTTGAAATTCAGCTGGAGGTTTCCTCTAAGGTGGCTTCTCCGACCCGATCTTCTCCGGGTTGGAGTTTTTCACCCAGCTCCTGATGCCCGTTAATTCCTCTGTTGCGTCATTGACCACATGGTATAATAGTCGTCTTCGATGCACTTGTTTCCTTTCCCGTGTCACACTGCCCCTCGGGCAGGGACTGGCTTATTTCTGTGTCCCAAGTGCTTAGAACTGGGAGGTGTGTGATGCTCCACAGATACTAGGGTGACTGGGACACCCAGAGCTGGGCTTGTCTTCATGACCTGTCCCCGGCGGGTGGGTCTGGCATGTGCCCAAGGGGACCTCAGGCTCTTTTGTGAAGTATGCGTGTCCTGTCCCAGGGTGGGGGAAGTCTAGTCACCCACATGTCACCTTTTCCTTCTGAGCACCATTGGAGATGACTAGGGTGCGAAGACTGAAGGGAAGGAAGGGGGTGGTGCTGCCTACTGAGGTTCTGGAGGTTTGGTCCCACACCAGCAGAACTACTTGTCAAAATGCAGGACCCTCATCAGACCTCCCAAGTCAGGCACTTAAGGGGAGGGATAAAGGGCTGGAATCTAGTAGGTCATTGGGAAAGTTATGATGTATTTTCCTATATTTTTTCTATGCAAAAACGTGTCATGACTTTTCCTCTGACCTGATATAATTTAGCAAGTTTTCCAGGTGGTTTTGTGCTGACTCAAGTTGGAGAATGGCTGGCCTGGGCCTGGGGAACTTCCCCATCCTGCTGCGTTAGTACTCGCCTCTTTCCCGTTCCAGCTCCTGTGCACAGCTGGCGAGGGGCTGGGAGCTCAGGCTTAGCAGGACCCGAGGGCTGGACTGTAGCAGGAGGGCTGTGGTACTGCCTGCATCCAGCCTGTGGGGACGGAGCCCCTGTGGCATCTCTCCTGGACAGGAAATGATGGGGTACCTTGCTGGGAGTGGCCACAGCCTCCAGGGAGCCACGAGTAGAACGTCTTGATTTAATGAAAAAAACAGCTGTGTGCTTCCCTGCAAGCTGACAGCCAAATCATATCTGTGGCAGGAAGCTTGCTCCCTTCCAGAAGCTGGCAGGCCACTGGGAGGCCCCTGGAGAAGGACTGCTCTGACAGGGTGGGCCTGGCCCAGCATTGCAGCTGCATTTTCAGCCAGACCATTGACGTGAGAGGAGACAGCTGGTCTGGTCTGGAGATCATGACAGGCTCAGAGATCTTGAGTTTAGACTCTAGAGTGGCATCCTCAGCCTTTAGAGTCCTTGACTTCTTAGAGTCCCCAAAAGCCATGTACTTTTTCCTGCATATGACTACACATGTTATGCTTATAAATGTTTCATATCAATTCGAGAGATCCTTGGACACTCTGTTCTGGGATGAAAATGTTTTATTTTATTTTATTTTTTATGTTTTTGCCATAGGGCATGTGCACTTGCTAGAGAGGAGAGAGACACTGAGAGGGAAAGTGAGAAATTCCCCAGAGGGGGGGCCATGCCATAATCCAGAGGGGGTGGCCATGCCATAATCCTGTCTCCTCCAATTCTTCTCCTGAAATTTTGGGCACACATGTGTACATGCCCAGAGTGATTTTCAACCCACTGGATCTGGGACTTGAACCAGGGTTGATCATGTGGGAATCCAGCACCTTAGCCACTATGCCACCTGCTGGCCCTGAAAATACTCTTAAAGCATCTTGCTTTTAAAGCATTTGGAGAACCAGCTCCTCTGCCTTTGTTTCCACAAAGCTTCTAACCTTGAAACCTGAGCAGTGGATGCTCCTGTGTGGAAAACGAAGGGGGTGGTGGGGAAGTGGGGGTTGAGTGGAGGTGAAGGGGCAACTTAGAGCTGAGTCATGGGTGCTCACAGGGAAGCAGTACAGCAGGGCAAGAACAGTCATCCTCAAAGGGGAAGGGGCTACAGTAGGCAACTCTAAACCCAAAGGAACTTTCTCAAAACATTTAGTTATGTACACCCCTCCCTCTTCTAGATCAGAATAGTCTAGACTGCATAGAAGAAGCACATGACAGAATTGAGCATGGCCTTATAATAAAAAACATTTAACCAATTAGGTATAGAAGAGGTGTTCCTTAACATAAGAAAGGCCATTTATGACAAATACACAGCTGACATCATGATGAATGACAAAAAGCTGAAAACTCTGAAGAACTGAACCAAGGCATAGATGCTCACTTTTACCATCTTATTCAGCAGAGCACTGGAAATGCTAGCCAGAGCAATAAGGCATGAGAAAGAAATAAAGGACACCCAAGTTGGCGAGGAGGAAGTTAGATTTTCTCTGTTTGCAGACAAATGATCTTATGTATAGGGAGCCCTAAAGACTCCACAGAAATCTTAGAACTGATAAACACATTTGGTAAAGTTGTAGGATACAAAAATCTACCTAAAATCAGTAGTGTTCTTACATATCCTGATTGGATCATTGCACGTTGTATTCTTGTATGGAAAAATCACCTGTATCCCACAAATATATGCAGTTGTTACATGTCAATTAACAAAGTGTAGACTAGAAAGTTCTGAGTTGAGTCTTCATGTGGGTTGTGCCTTCAGTCAGTCACAATCACTTTCCCTGCAGTCAGTTCCTTCTTTGTACTCCTCTTCAGAGATCATTAGTCCTTCTTGGTATTTGTTCATTATATATACTTTTTGTGTGTTTATTTAAGATCTGTATTTATTACTGGACCATCATATACATAAAGGCAAAATCTGTTTTGTTCACTCCTCATATTTTGAGGATTTAGCCAAATCCCTGGCATATTTTTTTGGCCTAATAAATAAATGGGTGAATGCAGGCAGGCTTAGGTCTGAGAAATGGAAGGGGCAGGTAGACGCTATCCCTTATTCTTTGCCAGGGAGATATTCTCCAGCACCCAAGAGGTGCACGTGTATGCAAACTCACACACACACAGAGACATACACACATCTAAGATGTATGCAAACACAACACATGCATATACACGTAAACACACCAGTCTAAAATGTACCTTGGATAAGGGTGTTGTGAGAGTAACCCTGTCTGCTGGATAACAGCATTTCATGATCCCTTACTTCCCTCTTGATCCAATCAGGTGAACGCTTGGCCAAGCCGGAGAGAGGCAAGATGAGGGTGCACAAGATCTCCAATGTCAACAAGGCCCTGGATTTCATAGCAAGCAAAGGGGTCAAGCTGGTGTCCATTGGTGCTGAAGGTGAGTAAGGCCTGTTCTCAGCTGCTCCATGGAGCCTGGTTTCTGTGCCCTCCTGGTTCCCTTGGCCTTTCCTACCCTGACTCCTGGCCCACACACTGCTTGGGGCAATTGGAAGAGGGTCCCCAGCACCTCCCTCTGATAGAGCCATCATGTAACAGCAACATTTTCCTTCCAGTCTTAGTCCTGCCCCAAACCCAGACTCGTACCCCTCTTCCTATTCCCACCCCTTTAGCCAAATCCTGGCATTGTGGATCCTGGCACTGCACATGTGGAATTCAGCCCACAGGCTTTGCTGCACCTTGCTGTCCAAAGGAAGGAATCTGGCTGGGGAGAGGTGCAGACCCCGGCTGGGTGAGGATGGAGACTACCCCAGGCTCCTCGGGGCCCTAGGGAGGCTGGTGTCTAGAAACCTCTAAATATATGTTTAATAGCATTTCCCTGCAGTGTTGCTGCCTGGGTCTTTTCACTTAGAAAGTTTTTTTGTTTTTTTTTTTAAAGTTTTAAAGTTATTTATTTATTTTTAGCTAGGAAGGAGGCTGGTTGCCACAGGGCACATGTGCTCACTAGAGAAAGTTAGAGAGAGACACAGAGAGGGAAAATGAGAAATCAGCTCCGGGGGGATGACCACACTGCAGTCCCTTCTCCTCCATTTTCCTCTAGGGATTTTTGGCATGCACGCACACACGCTTGGTATGATTTTCAAGCTACTGGGTCAGGGACTCAAACCATGGTTGGCCATGTCAGAGTCCAGCATCTTAAACACCTGCTGATCCCAAAAATCTTTAAAGCTGTTTAAACTTGTATTAGCATATTCTTTCTTTCTTTCTTCCTTCCTTTCTTTCTTTCTTTTTTTTTTTTTTTTTTTTGAGAGAGATTTTACTATAGGAGGCACACGCTTGCTGGAGAGACAGATAGACAGAAAGAGAGAAATCACCCTCCGGGGGATGGCCACATTGCAATTTTTTCTCCTCTTCTACTCTCGGGATTTTTGTTTATGTGTGTACACCCACACACCCACACACACACACACACACACATGCCCATCATGAGTTTCAAGCCTCCAGATCCGGGATTCAAATTGTGGCCTACCACATAGGAAGTTAGCACCTTAACTACTGTGTCACTTGCTGACCCCAGTATATTCTTTTTTTTTTTTTAAGAGAGGTTTTTGTTATAGTGCGTGTGCGCTCGCCAGAAAGAAAGAGAGAGAGAGAGAGAGAGACAGAAAGTGAGAAATTACCCCCTAGGGAAGATGGCCACACCACAATCCCTTCTCCTTTAGGGATCTTGGGCATGCATGCACACAGACCCAGAATGAGTTTCAGCCACTGGGTCCAGGACTCGAACCATGGTCGACTACATGGGAGTCCAGCGACATAACCATTACACCATCTGCTGGTCCCTGGCCCCAGCATATTTTTAATGACTAAAAAAAGGTAGCACCAGTGTACTGCTAAGGCTCTTTTCTGGGACTACATGGGAGGTCTAGGTTTGATTCCTGGCCCAAATTGAAGTCCAGGCATGGTGGCATCCATCTGTTCTACCGGCTGGGATGCTGAGACAAGAGGATTGCACACTAGTAAAACCCTGTTGTCTTTTTTTTTTTTTTTGAGTGGGGGAGAGATTTTTACTGTAAGGTGTTTGTGCTTGCTGGAGAGACAGAGAGACAGAAAGTGAGAAATCACCTCCAGGGGAGATGGCCACGCCACAATCCTTTCTCCTCAGTTTCCCTCTTGGGCTCTTGGGCACGCACACACATGCACTGGGGTGAGTTTTAAGCTGCCGGATCCAGGACTTGAACTGTGGTCAACCATGCAGGAGTCCAGCAACATAACCATTATGCCATCCGCTGATCCCCAAACCCTGTCTTTTTAAAAGAAAAAGAAAAAAAAAAAAGCACAGTCCCCTGCTCCCTCCACCCCCATAGAGAATAAGTGAGCACAGATAAGATGAGCACACGCCCTCAGTAGGCTGTCATGGCTGATCCTCATTCCCCAGCCCCCTCCAGCTTTTCAGGTCCTGGATGACTACATGTGCACCTGCAAATCTGAATCTGCTGTGGACTTTGCTGCCTTGCACTACCCAGCTGGCTGAGCACAGTTTCCTACATGAATTGTGGTAGCGCTGAAGGATTTGGGGGGTCCAGGCAGTTAGAATACCTAGCCTGGCCTCTTTAGTAATGTGACCCACACATTCAGCAAGTATTCACTGGGCACCTGCTGTATGATGCTGAGGATTCAATGACGGATGAAACACAGTCCCATTCGGCCACTCAGATGCAGCTGTGGCTGGAACTGAGCACATGCTCTGGCCATTTACACCAGCCACCTCACTTTGTCCTTGCAGCAACCCCGCGAGTAGCATTGATGAGCTATTGTCTCCATTACGTCCCCATTTCTCTAATCAGATGGCTTACGGAAATTAAGCTCCTTGCTCAAGGTCCCATGCCCAGTGGGACCATTTAATTATTTATTTTCATTTGACCAGAGAAAGATAGAGTCAGAGAGAGAGAGAGAGAGAGAGAGAGAGAGAGAGAGAGAGAGAGAAAGCAACCACCAGGTCCCGGACTTGAACTGTGGTCGGCCGTGTGGCAGTTCAGTGCCTTTAACCACCACACCACTTGTTGGCCCTCCTTTTTTTTTAAGAGAGATTTTTGCTATAGGATATGTGTACTTGCTAGAGAGAAAGTAATAAATCACCACAGTCCCTTCTCTTCTAATCTCCTCTAGAGATTTTGGACACACGCTCACATGCACCCAGCATGAGTTTGAAGCTGCCGGGTCCAGGACTCGAACCGAGGTTGTCCATGTGGGAGTCCAGCACCTTAATCACTATGTCATCTGCTAGCCCTGAGACCACATCTTCCACATCCTGTAGCTAGAAGTGTGGCATACACAATAGGTGTTCAATGAGTGTCCAAAGGACTTATGTACAGTGGGGTACTCTGACTGGGAAAATATTCTGTACCTTTTTTTTTTTTTTTAAGAATTATTCATTTTGGGAACCAGCAGTTAGCATAATGGCTATGTCGCTGGACTCCCCCGTAGTCGACGGCGGGTCGT
>NW_006160128.1:1211512-1238147 GCF_000334495.1 Tupaia belangeri chinensis
AGAGAGAGAGAGAGAGAGAGAGAAGGAGAAAGCAGAAGCAGATCACCAGACAGAGAGAATGAGAAAGCAGAAGCAAATCACCAGGTCTGGAATTTGAACTGTGGTTGGACATATGGGAGTGTCCAGCGCTTTAGCCACCATGCCACCTACTGGTCCCCTCTGTGCCGTTTAATAATAAGGAGAACAGCGGGCCAAAGAGTGGCACAGCAGCAAAATGCAATACTCTGCAAGGCAGTCTCACATGGGAGGTTCCCAGTTCAAGTCTGGAAACCTCCCTGAATATGTCCCAGGTTGGCCGTAGCCTAGAGCTAGATCACGCTGTCAGGACCCTGTTGGGAATGTATGTGCTCACTTTCTCTTGCTTGTGGAAGACATAAATGCATAAACTTCACAAGAAAAGAGCATGTTACTATGTTGGCAAAAAAAAAAAAAAGAAAAAAAAAAGCTACTCAAGTAGTTTGGTGCAAGCTCTGATGCCCAGCAGGACAGGGAGGTAGAGAAGGTGTGAGGTGAACCAAAGTGAGCAGCAGGGATGGGTGGGGACTGTGGTGAACTGGAGAGAGCATGTCCTAAGTCTCCATGTAGATCTAACCCATTGTTGCCCTCTGAAAGTACAGGTCCAACCTTGCTACATCTTCCAGTTTTTTTTCTTCTTCTTCTTTTTTATTGCTAGAGGGCATATTTGCTCACCAGAAAGAAAAAAAGAAGTTCCCCTTAATGGGTCATGGTCATGCCACAGTCCTTTTTCCTCCCAGTTCTCCACCCCTTCAGGATCTGGGGCGTGTACATCTAGTGTGTTTCTCCAACCAGGAAGCCGGTGTTGTGATTTACAGAGCGGTTGGCCATGTGGCATCTGGCTCCCTGGCTCCTGTAACCACTGCACTATAGGGCCAGCCCTTCCATATTTTCCAAAAAAGTCAGAGATCTCGATTTTTAGAAAGAAAAATTTGAGAACTAACTGAAAAAAAGAACATAACGTTTAAGAGGTGGACTTGACTTTTTGAGTCAAGCCCAGTCAAGTCACATGCAAGACAGCAAGGATACACGTTCTGTATCCATCCATCTCTGTTCCATTCCCTCTCCGTGTAACCAACTAGGATTTGATCGTGGGGTTCCCACCTCGATGGCCTTAATCCTAATCACCTCTTACAGACCCCACTTCTTCTTTTTCTTTATTCATGATGGAGTGCCCACGTGTGCACATGAGAGAGAGAGACAGAAGGAGAAAGGGAGAGAAAGTTGAGCACTGCCCTCCACAGAGTCTGGTCATGCCATGATCCCCTCTTCCTGTCCTCCAGCCCATCAGATCTTGGGCACATGCCTGATGTGCTTCAGGCTGACCTGGCCTGGGATTCAAATCAGAGTCACCATGTGGGATCAGGTTTCTCTCTCTTTTTTAAAAAAGAATTATTCTTATTAACTTTATTTTTTTATTCATTTTAATTTGAGAGAGAGAAAGTGAGAAAGCAAACTGCCAGGCCCAGGATTCAAACTACGGTCAATTATATGGGAGTCCAGTGCCCTTAACCACCGCATCACGTGCAGGCATCAGATCCAGCTTCTTTTGAGCAGTGCGTTATCCCAAGTCCCTGTCATTTAATCCCATAATCGGATTTGTTCCCACTCCCTGAACACCGTTACAATGGCTCACCACATTTTAGCACATGGATTTTGAAGAGGCATATTCAGTGCACGGCACTCAGTACCACAGGGAGGAGAGAAGGCAAGGGCGGAGGAGAACGCGCTCCCTGATTACTGGCTGTGCCTGGCCACACAGATGCCGTGTGTGGGCTATCTTCACCACACCACAGGCTTGTAGGATGGGTAAGAGCAGCCACGTCTTACAGGTGAGGAAACCGAGGCTCAGAGACGTTGCTAGAGTGGAACCAGAGTGGCAGAGCCAGGGTCAAACCCGGGGGCTCACATCCCAGAGCTGAGTCCTGACCCTCTTCGCTGCCAGCCATTGCTGCCTCCTCGTGGGGGCCCAGGACAGAGAGTTCCTGTCTGCTTTTCCTCAGGGAGGAAGTGGCAGGTCAGGTCTCCTCTTGCCTCAGCACAGCGGACAGGCACAAAGGCCAACAGCGGCATGAACTCCTGTCTCGCCCCCTAGCTGCTGGAACGTCCACCAAGCTGCCGGCCTCGGTTTCCAGCCCCTCCAACACAGGCCTCGCTTCTCTGCAGGTCTGTGAAGGGCTCCTTTAAACTGAGATGTTCTTTACTTTCCCACCGCCACAGGGAGCCTGTGATTTTAGCTGAGGCTTTCTGGTTTGAAGTAGTCGACCCCATTTCCAGCTGAGCACCAAGATCATGCTGCTCTGCTGAGCCAAGAAACTAGATAAGACACCAAGTGCGTTTTGTTTTTAACGAAGTGAAGTTTACTGCTGTAGATTATAAAATACAAGGCAGTGGGGAGCCACCTGGAATGAGTTCTGGTGGGTACCGGTTACCCTAAGGCACATGCTAGCCTGCTGCAGGCTGTGCTGTAGGGACCAGGCCCAGCAGGGCCACCCTGGCCCCTTGACCTCGGAAGGGTTATCACATGGTACAAGCACTAAGACTCCCTGTCTGTCCCGAAAGGCGCCCGGCAGGGTGAGAGACCCTGAGGGAGATCGATTCTTGATAACCATGCAGAGCCTTGGGAGATGAGGCTGGTGCTGTGGGAAGGTCATGAGCTCCCTGTCTCTGAAGATATCTTTTTTTTTTTTTTTTGAGAGGTTTTTGCTATAGGGCGCGTGTGCTCGCCAAACAGACAGAGACAGAGAGACAGAAAGTGAGAAATCACCCCCCAGGGGGGATGGCCACGCCGCAATCCCTTCTCTTCCATTCTCCTGTCGGGATCTTGGGCACGCACGCACACGCTCCCGGCTGAGTTTAAGACACCGGGTCTGGGACGCGAACCGTGGTTGACTACATGGGAGTCCAGCGATATAGCCATTACGCTAACTGCTGGTCCCCTCTGAAGGTATCTAAATGGAGGCTGGAGGTTAAGGCATGTCTGTACATCAGGGAGGGTTAGAATAGATAAGATTCTTTCTACTATGGCTGGCCCCATGGACTCGTGGTTAAGGGAGCTAGGTCCCACAGTGTTGACTGCACGGTTCAAATCCTGGCCTCAGCAGCTTTGAAAATACAGTGTGCGTACCCTCTTAGGGGAAAAAACAAAAACAAAACAAAAAAATGATTTTTTATATAATATTTGGCTCTAGAATTTCTAGACTTCATAGAATTGAGACTTGGCCTGGATGGGTGGTTGGGATTTAACCAGGAGAGAGAACCCTAGAGGATTTTTAGAGAGAGACCTTTGCACTTGGCAAGTCCGATGGTTTGGGTGCCGAGTGCTGGGGCTAGGGCTACTTGGGAGGCTGAGGCAGTGGATGGTGACATAGTGAGACCCTGCTGAAAAAGAAAATCAGGAATCTAATTGTTTTGTTTTGTTGGTGTTGAGGTTTTTGCCATAGGGTATGTGTGCTTGTTGGAGAGAGAGAAAGAAAGCGAGGAATCAGCCCCCCCCCTCCCCCCGGGGAAGGCCACGCTGCAATCCCATCTTCTCCATTTTCCTCTCAGGATTTTAGGCACACTTGTGCATGTGTCTACGTTTTACAGATTTAGACAAATTATCTAAATGTTACAGGTCTTAACCTTCAGGCTACAGGCATGACCTGGTCACCAGGTTGTCAGATCTGGGATTCAAACTATACATATGCAGTTGGCCATGTAGGATCCAGTTGCCTTAACTTTCACGCCACCTGCTGGCCCTGAACACAGATGTTACAATGCCTGAGGGTGATGCACCCTCCTGTGGGGCCTAGGCATCACCTTTCCTCCATTCCCTATCCTGTGTGGATCCAGGGCGCATACACAAGCCCATTGCATATTGCGGGGGCTGGGTTTCAAGTGCCGATCGGCCATGTGGAATCTGGCTTCCTCTGCAAGTGGCACCTTGGGGCCAGACCTGAATGTGATTTATTTTCTTAATTTGCCAGTGGGTACATGAGCTCAGAAAGAGATGGGGGAGACACCCCCGTGGGAATGACCTCGCTGTACCCTTCTCCATTTCTCCCTCCTTTCGGGGTTTTGGGCATGCACATGTACATGCTTGGCATGTATCTTGAGCCTCCCTGTCCAGGACTTGAACAACGTGATTGGCCATGTAGGATCCAGCTACCTTAACCACCAAGCCACAGGCTGGCCCTGAGGTAACTTTTCACGTGTTTCCAGTTTGGGGCCAGGATCACTTCCCGGGAGCATGTATTTAGAAACCTCATGGGGCTGGCAGGTGGCATGGTGGTTACAGGTGCTGGACTCCCACATGGCCGGCTGAGGTTCGAGTCCCATACCTGGTGGCTTGCTGTCTCACTTTTGCACACACTCTCTCTGTCCTTTTCTGATCAAATTAAAATAAGTATATAAATAAAGTTAAATAAAATAATTCTTAAAAAAAAAAAAAAGAAAGAAAGAAACCTCACTCTACTGCTCGGGACACTAACTGGGGATGGGTTCCTAGAGATACAATTTTACTGTCAAAAAGTTAAGCACCTTGGGACCAGCAGATGCTATAATGGTTATGTGGCTGTACTCCCACATAGTTGACCATGGTTCGAGTCCCGGACCTGGCGGCTTAAAACTCACACCAGATGGGTGTGTGTGTTCATTCCTTCAAGAAGAGAAGGGAGGAGAAGGGATTGTGGCATGGTCATCTCCCCACGGGGGATGATATTTTGTTTTCTGTCTTTCCAGCAAGTGCACGTATCCTATAGCAGAAATCTCTCCCCTACCCCCTACCCCCCAAAAAGCTGAATAACTTAAAGTGCTTGTTCCCTACTGCCAAATTATTTCCCAGCAGGGTTTTTTTTTTTTAATTTTTAAATGAATTTACACGTCTAGCTATAGTGTGGTAGTCTTGTCAGCACCAAGGTGTATGTTTGCTTTTCGTTTTTAAAGAATTATTTTATTTAGGGACCAGCAGTTGGCATAATGGCTATGTCGCTGGACTCCCATGTAGTCTCCTGTAGTTTGAATTCCTGACCTGGTGGCTTAAACTCACGCCGGGTGCGTGTGCGTGTGTGCCCAAGATCCCGAGAGGAAAATGGAGGACAAGGGATTGCGGTGTGGCCATCGCTGCTGGGGAGTGATTTCTCGCTTTTTGTCTCTGTTTCTGTCTCCCTGGTGAGCGCACACATCCTATAGCAAAAACCTCTCCAAAAAAAAAAAAAGCATTATTTTATTTAACTGTATTTATTTCTTTGAATTTGACCAGAGAGGGATAGAGTGAGTCAGGTGAGTCAGAGAGAGAGAGAGAGAGAGAGAGAGAGGAAAAAGAAAAGTGAGAAAACAAGCTGTCAGGTCCGAGACTTCAACCACGGTTGGCTGTGTGTGACTCCCGGGCGCTTAACCACCATGCTGCCTGCTGGCCCCCATATGTTTGCTTTTTAACTTTGTTAATTCAATAACTGAGAACATAGTATCTATTTCTTTGATTACAAGTGAGATGGACATTTCATGCGTTGGTTATATGTGCTTCATGTTTTGTGAGGTATCTTCTCATGTCTCGGCTATTTTATCTGTTGAGAGTTTAGAATATTTGTCTTACAGATTTAGATAAACTCTTTAAATGTTACAGGTGTTAAGCCCTTGGGGTCACAAATAAAAGTGCATTTTAAAAATAATAAAGCTTTATACTGATTTTTTTTAAAGAGAGATTTTTGCTATAGGGCACATGCCCTCACCACAGAGACAGAGACAGGCAGACAGAAACAGAAAGCAAGAACTCCCCCCTCCCCCCCCAGGGGGAATGGGCATACATAAGCACATACCCGGCATGAGTTTTAAGCCTCCAGGTCCCGGACTCAAACCGCGGTCGACTCTGTGGGAGTCCAGTGACTTAACCATTATACCATTCACTGGTCCCCACGAACTGATTCTTAATGGGTGATTCTGCCTTTCCTAATATGGTCTGCAAAGTGCTGGTTGTCTGTGTTACTCGGTTACAAAAATGGCTGCATGATGTGACGGCTCTCTTTCTCTCTAACCTAAGCACGTGCGTGAGGGACTTGTATGTACTGCCTGCTCCCTGGCAGGGAAGGGGGCTTTTGGACCTCCCTATTAGCAGCAAGAGTTGCATCCCCTGCCGGGTCCATGGTGGGCGCTGCTCCTTGCTCAGCACCCCAGTGCAGACTCGGCGGTCACTCAGCAGCCAGCACCACTCCTTGCCCTGTCCTTGGTTCTAGAGAGGCACATGCAATTTTGCCCTCCCTTTAGAGGGAGGAGTCGAGGTCTGAGAGTATAACTTCCTTAATAAGGGCTTGTGAAATGCAGCCCCTCATGGACATGGACTAACAGAAGTGGGACTCCCTTCTCATGATTGTATCAGGCCTTCCCCAAAACTAGTGTGTGTAGGAAAAAATAAGATATTCTTTAGTTACCTTAAGGACGGAGCTTATTTATGTTTCTTATTCCTTCTTCCTGGCCTGGTCCAGAAAAAAGGAAAAAAATTATTTCATGTGATTTATACCACATAAAAGTCTAAAAAGTGCAGCTTTTGTGTTATCACTTAATTGTGATCTTGAACCTGTTGTTTTCTGTTTTTTTTTTTAATTGTATTGTATGTGTACCTGCTAGAGAGGGAGAGGGAGGAACTACCCCACCCTCAGTGGATAATCAAGGCTACAACCTCTTCTCCATTTCTCCATCTCATGGGGATTTGGGGCATGCACAAATCCTGCTGTGTTTTTCAAGCTGCTGGGGCTGGGGTTTGAACTGCCATTGGTCATGTAAGATCTGGCTCTCCTAGGCCATGGGATCAGCACAAAGCTATTGTTTTAATATAATTTTTAAAAAATCTATTTATTTATTTTTTTGTGAGAGTGAGATTTTTTGCTATAGGATGTGTGTGCTCGTCAGAGACAGACAGAGACTGAAAGTGAGAAATCACTCCTCAGGGGGAATGGCCATGCTGCAATCCCTTCTCCATTCTTCTCTTGGGATTTTGGGCATGCACACAAATGCCCGGCAAGAGTTTTAAGCCACTGGGTCCGAGTCTTGAACTGCAGATCACTATGTGATGTCACCATTACATAATCTGCTGGTTCCCACCAGATCCCTATTCTAATACCCAATCAAAGGCACCAGGAGGTTGCTCAGTGACTCAGTGTATCCGAGACAGCAGTTCAGGGAAGGCTGTCGTTTGTACTTTCTGTTGCTGTACTGGCTTTCCACGTGTGGCTGCTGTTTTGAGAGCTGCAGTTGCCCAAGATCCTCAGCCCCCAGAATTGCCCCATTTGTGGTGACTTAGAAACCTCCCCCATCCTCTCTATCAGCTTAGCTGTAACACAGTGCAGAGTTTAAGACCCCCTTCTGTGGCTGTCCCTGATGCCCACTGTCTTAAGCAGAATTGACTCCTTCCATACGCCCTAGGTAGACTTCCCTCCTGGTTCCCGTCAGGGTTGATTGCACTTTTAGAGACTTCCCATTTTCCCCTAGCAGTGGAACTGCCCTAGTAGGGCTAACCTTTGCTCCCCAGCGAGTTGCCGGGAGTGACATGGGTGCCTGGGGATTGTTCGTTCTGTCCCCGCTAAGGCCTGTGCTAATGTATCCTGCCACTGTTTCTGTAGAAATCGTGGACGGGAACGTGAAGATGACTCTGGGCATGATCTGGACCATCATCCTTCGCTTCGCCATCCAGGACATCTCTGTGGAAGGTGGGCTTCTGCGTGTTCCATTCCTTCTCCAAGCTCGCACCGCTTCCTACCTCCACTGTTTGGCCTTCTGGGCTCAGCCTGGAGAACTCGCTTACCTGCCGCAAGGGTTGCTTGATTACGGGCTGTCCTGGGCTCCTTCCCCAGTCCGGGACATCCGCCCTTTCTCCTAATCTGTGTAGAGAAGTAAGAACTACTTGGGATGCCAATTGCCATAGCTGGTTTGCTCCAGGGAAGCTCCCCACTTGGGTAAGCCCACAGCTGCTGTGGGGAAGTGTATTGAAACCTCACTGGCTTGAGGGGTTGTTGATCCCAAAGGATGGGGAATAGCTGGTGGGAGGGAGGATGAGGGAGTGACACCAGGGACCTGTGCCATAGCACCATCTGGTGGGCACTTCACAGATCTGCAAGGGCCACCATGGTCTCAGGCAGCCATCTCCAAATTTTCAGTTCCACACTGAAATTTTTGAGCTTTTTGTCTGATATGTATTTCTTTATTTGTATATTTCCATTCACAGAATAAAACACACATACCAAATTGGATTTTAAAAGATAAGGTGGAGATTACATACATACATGTGTGTATATGTGTGTATGTGTGTATATATCTGAGACTTGAACCATACAGTGAGCCATGTAGAATCCAGCCTCCCCAACTACTATGCTGGCCTGATACAATTTCTCTCTTTTTTTATTCTTTTTTTCTTTTTTTTTGAGAGGTTTTTGCTATAGGGCGCATGTGCTTGCTAGAAAGACAGAGAGAGACAGAAGGTGAGAAATCACCCCCCCAGGGGGGATGGCATGCTGCAATTCCTTCTCCATTCTCCTCTCAGGATCTTGAGCAAGTACATACACGCACCCTGTGTGAGTTCAAGCCACCGGGTCTGGGACTCAAACCGTGGTCAACTACATGGGAGTCCAGCAACATAGCCATTATGCCAACTGCTAGTCCCCCTAATTTTATTTTTAGAAAGTCTTCTGAGTGCTTCTTATTCATTTGTGTAGACTTCTTATCATCTCTGATTAAATCACCATTGTTTTAATCTGTTGATATAGCTGATTAAGAGTTTCAGCTGAGTAGAATCTTTAACTTTTCCCACTTTTCAATGGTATGTGCTTAATTTATTATAATCTTTTTGAGAACCCTTTAATGTCATTTTGAAGCCCATTTTCTGAGTTGGATCTATCAATCCACGTCACTGGGTACTGTAACCTGCAATTCATGGATGTGAACATAAGAGGGCAGTGCAGTTTCCTGCCTTTCTGGGCTGGGAGCTCCCAGCGCCCACTTTATCTTATAGACATATGACTGCTTCATACATAGCAACAGAGGGCATCAGCATTCATCTATGCAGTAAATATAAGGAAATCTTATTTAGATGTAACAAAATCTGGGTAGGAACCCCAGTACTTTCTTTATGCTCAGCTGTGTCCATACTGCAGGCTGTGTGTTCTCATCTGTAGGCTCTTTTCTTTATTTGTATATTTCCATTCACAGAATAAAACACACATACCAAATTGGATTTTAAAAGATAAGGTGGAGATTACATACATACATGTGTGTATATGTGTGTATGTGTGTATATATCTGAGACTTGAACCATACAGTGAGCCATGTAGAATCCAGCCTCCCCAACTACTATGCTGGCCTGATACAATTTCTCTCTTTTTTTATTCTTTTTTTCTTTTTTTTTGAGAGGTTTTTGCTATAGGGCGCATGTGCTTGCTAGAAAGACAGAGAGAGACAGAAGGTGAGAAATCACCCCCCCAGGGGGGATGGCATGCTGCAATTCCTTCTCCATTCTCCTCTCAGGATCTTGAGCAAGTACATACACGCACCCTGTGTGAGTTCAAGCCACCGGGTCTGGGACTCAAACCGTGGTCAACTACATGGGAGTCCAGCAACATAGCCATTATGCCAACTGCTAGTCCCCCTAATTTTATTTTTAGAAAGTCTTCTGAGTGCTTCTTATTCATTTGTGTAGACTTCTTATCATCTCTGATTAAATCACCATTGTTTTAATCTGTTGATATAGCTGATTAAGAGTTTCAGCTGAGTAGAATCTTTAACTTTTCCCACTTTTCAATGGTATGTGCTTAATTTATTATAATCTTTTTGAGAACCCTTTAATGTCATTTTGAAGCCCATTTTCTGAGTTGGATCTATCAATCCACGTCACTGGGTACTGTAACCTGCAATTCATGGATGTGAACATAAGAGGGCAGTGCAGTTTCCTGCCTTTCTGGGCTGGGAGCTCCCAGCGCCCACTTTATCTTATAGACATATGACTGCTTCATACATAGCAACAGAGGGCATCAGCATTCATCTATGCAGTAAATATAAGGAAATCTTATTTAGATGTAACAAAATCTGGGTAGGAACCCCAGTACTTTCTTTATGCTCAGCTGTGTCCATACTGCAGGCTGTGTGTTCTCATCTGTAGGCTCTTAGATGTTTAGGTTTCCTAAACTACTTTCTCCCCAAAGTAGCCTCCTAATGGAGGCTGCCAGCTTATTTAGTATTGCTACCATTTCTTTAAAAAGGATAGTGAGAGATAATTCTGAAAGTTTGAAAGCTTTTATCTTACAATTTAAATGTATAATACAGCTAGCTCTGAAAAGATTCCTAGCTTGCATTTCTGTTTCTCAAATAAGTTTTCAAATTTTGTCAAGAAAATAGACCTGATGGGTCAGGCCCTTTCTCCATAGTAACATTGGGAGTTGGGTCATGGTGGGTAGGGGTTCCCGTGAGGCTGTGTCCTTGCCTCCATCCCCTTAGCACACTGACCTCTGCACCTGTGCCCTTTCCCACAGAGACTTCTGCCAAGGAAGGCCTGCTCTTGTGGTGTCAGAGAAAGACAGCCCCTTACAAGAATGTCAACATCCAGAACTTCCACATCAGGTGAGTGGCCAGGGACTGAGGGGCTCTTGCAGGGCATGGATTGTTCCTTGGTACACTACTCCAGGGACTCTCAGGTTGGGTCACTCTCAGCTGGAGAACAAAGTTGAAGCGTTTGAGAGAGGAAATAGGTTTTCGTGAGAAGGGCTGTTGCCATCCCTTTGAATCCCCCCTCCTTCCCTACGGTGTCGTACACTTGGCTGCTGCCTGACGCACCGCTGATTGATACTCATGCTAATGGGAAGTTGCCCAAGGAGAATCTCCAGGACGACCCAGCTGGGGGATCTAAAACAGAGCAGACTAGAACCATAGTCCTTGGTAGGGGTGTAGGGGTAGGGGTGGCAGAGTCATCTCAATTTACCACTCTCTACACCCTCATTGCCACCAAAGTCTTACCTCCCATGCCTGGGCTGTTCTGCTCCATCCTGTCTTCCTTCCTAACTCCTGCTCCTAAGTGTTGCCTATTCATCTCTGGAGTGAAGGAGGCCCCTACATGGGGCTTTGCTCCTGGTTAGTGCCCAGCTGCCCGTCCGTTCAGCCTCACTTGCCACCTTACTTCCTTCTCTCTCCCCGGGCAGCTGGAAGGACGGCCTCGGCTTCTGTGCCTTGATCCACCGACACCGGCCTGAGCTGATTGACTACGGGAAGCTGCGCAAGGTACGTGCCCTCCCTGACCTCCTGCCTGCCAGTCCCTGGTGGAAGGGAGGGGGCGGGCAGGGGGCAAGACTGAACTCCCTGCTCTGAGGGCCCACGGCCCTGCCTGAGAGGTGCTGGCCTCCAAGACCACTCAGACAGAGCCCCAGCTAGAAGTGGGCAGAAGAACGGCCTCCCTGTTCTTGCTATTTCATTACGGCATGTACACAGCGTGTGTGCACTTGTACACACACTACACAGCCCACCAGGAAAAATAGCAACACCATGGCAGCAGTGTCACTGGGGTGGTGGGACGCTCAGTGGCACTTTCCCTTCTGTTGTTGTAGGCTTTGTGAGATGGAGATGTTACCTATGTAGTGTAAAGTAATGTGTGTTCCAGGAGAGGTTTTACGGAGCCTGGTCCCTGACCTGCTGCACGGCCCCAGACAGGCTGTCCCACCCGTGGATCTGGTTCTGTGCATTGCTCAAGCTTGCTGGGGATTTTCTTCTGGGGCTGCTTGGTGTTATCGATGTGTGTGGCACAAAGGTGCTGGCAGGTTTCTTGAGTGCCCATGTATGTGTGTGTGTGTGTGAGTGTGTGTGAGTGTGTGTGTGGTTGGGGCATGACAGGAGACGAGGAGGTGGGAGCTGTGCTTCCTGCTATCTGGTGATCCTTGATGGAGTCTAGAGTTCGTGTTGAACTGTAACCTGTCTGTGCTCGAGTCTCCTTTCAAGGGGGCTCCTAGGAATGATCACCCTGGAACTTCGCTGCCTCACCCTGACATGTGCAAGTGCATTGCTCAGGGTATGCCCTGCCTTGCTGTGCCCTGAGGCAGGGCCGCTTGCTTCTTAATGGCCCGAGCCACATTGCCGGTGCAGGAGCTGCTCAGGCGGCTCACATGGTGTTTGACCCCCTTTTTGCAGGTGCGTGTGAGTGAGTGAGCTGCCGAAAGATTTGCCTAGGAGCAAAGGAGCAGAGTCTCACCCTCTAGTCACTTGAAGCTTGGGTCTGGGGCCTCTCCCCACCTGGAAGGGCCCCTCTGGTGAAGGAGAGGAGCCCACGCCCGGTCCTGCTGATGGCCACATCCAGATCTTCATAGGCAGTAGGGAAAAGAGAGTCTCCTCCCTCCAACCCAGCTGCGTTTCACGGGAACAGCGTCACTGAGAGCTCCATGACCTTTCTAAAAGCCGTGTGGCCAGATTAAGCAGGGCCAAGGGAAGACATCCAGACCTGGCAATTTTCACAGCCAGAGGTGTCTTCACGCCCTCCTGTGCCCTGTGCTCTGTGCTCACTGGCGTGCACGTGTCGGCTGGGTGTGCTGGGGTGGCAGTGGCCAGGCCATCCAGGGCTGTCGTCCACCCCTGTGTGAAGAGTGGCCTGTGCTGACCGTGGTTCTTCAGCCCCACTCCCAGGTTCCAAAGATTCCAGGAACCTCAGTCCCTTGGGAGGTGAGACTCCAGGGCACTTTTTTTTCCCCTTCAATTTTTGCTGTAGGGCACGTGTGTTTGCTAGAGAGAGAGAGAGACAGAGAAAAGAGGGGAAAGTGAGCAAGCAGCCCCACAGTCCCTTTTTCCCTCAGGATTTTGGGCGTACATGCACATGGGCCCAGCGTGTTTTTCAAGCCTCCAGGTCTGGGACTTGAACTGCACGGTGGGCCATGTGGGAATACAGATACTTTAACCTCCACTTCACCTGCTGGTCCCCTGGGGACTTTATGGATACCCAGCTAATGCTGTCCCCACCCCCTCAGGCCCTCTGGCAATCTCAATGTTTTCTAGAAAGTGTTCACGGTGAACCGGAACCAGGTCTGTAAATTTGGCTGGATTTTGATGGTACTGAATTAAAGAGAAGGGGAGACGGAGACACTGCAGAATAGGGGGGAAAGAGCAGGATAAATAAAACTCGTGTGGGATGGGCAGGTATGCACCTGGCAGCCGCTGCTGGAGGTCTCCAATGTAAATGACCTTTGCCGTTTGGCAGTCTGTTTTATCAGCCTGGTTGCTGTCGAAGACTTCCCTAGAAGGACACCATCTGCTCTATTTTGAGCGACTTCCTCCTGAAAACATTGCAAATGAATGTACTATCCCTTTATTGCCCTGCAATTCTCACTTTAGCAAACAGGGAAACTGAGCCTTGTGCTGACAAAGCCAGCTTCTTCAGCTTAGTCCAGAAAACTGGAAATAGAGCGGTAGACCAGGCCGGGAACACCATGGCAAATGCAACACTGTTTCTGAGTGTGCAACGCAGTGGCAGAAAGCGGGTTTAGGTTGTGCGGCATCCCCATCGCCCACCTCCAGCACGCTTTGTACCTTGCAGAACTGCAGCTCTGTACTCATCATACACCAAGTCCTCATTCTTTCCTCCCTGCACGCACCCAGCCCCTAGCCACCGCCATTCTTCTTTCTGTCTTTATGAATTGAACTCCTCTAGGTGAAAGTGGAGTCTGACAGCGTTTCTCCTTCGGTGTCTGGTTTATTTCACTTAGCGTTATGTCCCCAGAGTTCCTCCGAGTGGCAGCGTGTGCCAGACTTTCCCGCTTGGTCAAGCCTGAATAGTCCATGGTCCGTCTAGACTGGGTTTCGCTTGTTTGTCATCCTTTGGTGGACGCTGAAGTTGCCTCAACCGTCTGGCTATTGCAGATAAGCTAGTCAGAATAATGAGTATAGGAATATCTCCTCGAGACCCTGCGTTAGTTCTTGGATACCCAAAAGTGGAATTGCTGTGTCCTGTGATAATTCTGTTTCATTTTTTGACCATACTCTTCTCCACGGAAGCCGCACCATTTTACACTCCCACCTACGTTCTAGTGCACAGGGCTTCCCCATTGAGGTTTTTTTTTTTTTTTTTTAAATCTATTTGTTTATTTATTTTAAATTTGACCAGAGAGGGACAGAGAGAGAGAGAAAGTGAGAAAACAAGCTGCCAGATCTGGGACTTGAACCACAGTCGGTCATGGGAGTCCAGCATCCTTAACCACCACGCCATCTGCCAGCCCCTAGTGTTTTTTTATTTTATTTATTTTATTATTTTTTTTTTTTTTAGGTTTTTGCCATAGGGCATGAGTGCTTGCCAGAAAGAGACCATGAGAGGGAAAGTAAGAAATCAACCCCCAGGAGAGATGGCCATGCCACAATTTCTTCTCCTCCAATCTCCTCTTGGGATTTTGGGCATGCATGTACACGTGCCACTGTGATTTTCAAGCCACCGGGTCCAGGACTTGAACCATGGTTGGCCATGTAGGAATCTAGTGCCTTAATTACTAGCTGGCCCCCTAAGTGTTCTTTTTTTCTTTCTTTCTTTCTTTTTTTTTTTTTTTTTTGGAGAGGTTTTTGCTATAGGGCACGTGTGCTCGTCAGATACAGAGAGAAACAGAGAGACAGAAAGCGAGAAATCACCCCCCCCCCCAGGGGGCAATCCCTTCTCCATTCTCCTCTGGAGATCTTGAGCACATACACACATGTGCCCAGCGTGACTTAAAGCCACTGGGTCTGGAACTTGAACTGCGGTCAGCTACATGAGAGTTCAGCAACATAGCTATTACACTAACTGCTGGTCCCCCCTGCCTAGTGTTCTTAAGAAGGTAGCAGAGATCAGAATAGTCACATTGCTGTGCTCTTTGAAGGAGCCCACGATGTCATGGGATGTGAATACCCACAGGGCTCCTGTTCCAACTAGGCCAAAGTTAAGGGCACCCAGATGGGGAAACTGAGGCCAGGTTCCATACGCAGAGTTGAAACCAGAAGCCAGGAATGATGGTGCCCTGTTCTTCGGATGCGTTTCTTAGTCATTCTTTCTTATTCTCAACTTGGGCTGTGGACTGATTCTCTTTACCTCATTTTCCTGACAAAGAAACTGAGGCTTGAAGTGGAAGGAGGGCATTTAAACCACAGCTGGTGAGACCTGCCGATGAGGCCAGCCTTCTATACACAGAGCCGCCTCCTGAGGAGGAGCCAGGGAGGAGCTGGTAGAAAGTCCCCCCTGTGCCCAGTTTTGGTGACCTCCTAATTAGATGGCCAGTGAGTTGCCATGGCTCTAACATCATTCTTTCCTCCTCATTTCCATCCAGGATGACCCACTCACAAACCTGAACACGGCCTTCGATGTGGCAGAGAAGTACCTGGACATCCCCAAGATGCTGGATGCTGAAGGTAAAAGGCACTTTCCTTCCGTGATTCTGGCCCTTCCCACAGCCATCCTGAGGGGGCTCCCCAGCAGCTCAAGGCAGGAGGGGAGAAGGGCTGGTGTCCTGGGACCTCACTGTGGTTTCCGGGTGGTCATCTCATTAGAGGAGCCTGTCAGGATTCTGTGGTCCCCTGAGGTCTGGAGGGAGAGGTAATAGCTGATACTTTAAAGGGTTTTTCTTGCCGTGATTTCCTGAGGACGGTTCTCACCTTGGTCTTGGAGTTGGGCGGTGAGGATAGGTGGGGACAGGTTTGGGGTTTGACACAAGAGCATCCTTACCAAAGATGGCTGTCCTGGGGCTGGGGACGCCACTCTTCCTGGGTGCTCACCCAGTTTCAGACCCCTCACTGCACAGAGCAGTTCTGGTGGGCAGCCCCTGGGAGTGGGTAGGCCGCAGCCGGCTGTCTGATGGTCATCTCACTAGCGGACTGTGTCAGGGCTTCTGTGGTCCTCTGAGGTCTGGAGAGAAAGGTCATAGCTGACACTGTGAGGAGTTGGGCTGTTCTTGTGCTGATTTCCTGAAGTTAGTTCTTACCTTGGTCTTGGAGTTGGGTAGTGAGGACAGACTGGGGGCAGGCGGTGTGAAGTAGTTCCTTGTGATCTAATTCCTGCCCAGTTTAGGGTGGATGGCCTAGGGATCTTGTCCTCACCTCTGCCCTGCTCCTTGGTAGAGCCTGACAAACAGTGGCCACTTTTCCTCTGGCACCCTCCTGGCCCCAAGTGCCCAGGCGCCATTTTGAAATGTGGCTGCCCAGTGTCCAGGGGCAGGAGGGGACAGTGGTGGGCACAAGGCTGCTCCATTCCCCTGTGCTCCTGCTTCCTCTGCTCTACCAGGGCCTTTTTTAGTTTTGACATGTCACTAGGGGGGCAGAGAGTGGTGCAGTGGTTAAATTAGGTGCTCTGTGAGGCAATCTCCATGGGAAGGTTCCTAGTTCAACCCTGGAGACCTCCTGACTACACTGGGCATACACTTACCCAGGAACCAAGGCTGGCTGAAGGCTAGGGTTGTGGCGTCAAGATCCTATTTGGGATATTGTCTGTCTGTTTCTTGTGGAAGAAAGAAAGAAACGTAAAAAACGGTGGGGGGCAGTAGGTGTAGTGGTGGTTAGGGGCACAGGACTCCCACATGGCCGATCGTGGTTCGAGTCCCAAACTTGGCGGTTTAACCTTCTCTTTCTCTGTCTGGTCAAATTAAGATATAAACAAACAAAAAGCGAAATAAAATAATTCTTTAAAAAAAAATGTCACCAGGAAATTTTTCTAATACAAAAGTAGAAAGAGTAGTATAATGAACTTTCATATATCCATCATCCAGATGAAGTTATTGAATTGATTTTTTGGGGGAACATTAACCTCAAGATTTTATTATCTTCACAGTAAAAGAAAAGCTGAAACTTAGAACTGATCTCTGGCCCTTTATCTTCTCATCTCCTCCCAGTTCAAAAAGCTCGTGCATCTTAGTAGCCCGCCTTCTCTCAGATCTGCCGGTGGGCTCCATGCAGTCGAGCCTCATCTCAATCTTCTTTATAGTTTTTACCTTTTTCCAAAAAAATGGGCCTATCTGTTCATCATAGCCACCCTGCTTCCTGACATCACCCTGCTTTCCCTGGGCTCCCAGAGAATCTTTGCCCTTTCTGTTGTGTCACTTTGTGAAGGTGGCCCTTGCCACATGACTCACAGAAAATCTGGTGGGACTTAGGAATGTGTACCATGCTTGGGGGCCACTATTGGCACGGAAGGCTAATTATTGAGATTTTTGACCTTTTTTCTCTTCTTCATCATATAAAGTCTCAGATACCATGTCATTTCACTGCTATGAATTGCACACTGTACACCTTAAAAATATGCATATATGCTTATATAACTATAAGACAGTTTTCATACCTAGCAAATTGACAATAATTCCTTGTTACTTCTAGTGCCCAGTTCATCAAATTGACCTAGTTGTCTCAAAAATGTCTCTGAGACTTCATGTACTTTAATCAGAATCTGGACGAGGTCCGTGCATGGCATTTGGCTGTTGAATTTATTATGTCTTTTCTAACCTGTATCACTTTTCTCCTCCCTTCAACCCTGCTTTTTTTTTTTTTTTTTTTTTGAGTGGTTTTTGCCATTGGGCACGTGTGCTCGCCAGACAGACAGAGACAGAGAGACAGAAAGCGAGTAATCACCCCCCCAGGGGGGATGGCCACGCCGCAATCCCTTCTCCTCCATTCTCCTCTCGGGATCTTGGGCACACACGCACACACGCCCGGCATGGGTTTTAAGCCACTGAGTCCAGCGACATAGCCATTATGCTAACTGCTGGTCCCTCAACCTTGCTTATTCCTGCCATTGAACTTGGTGTAGAAACCGGGTCTGTCCTCCTGTAGAATGTTCTGGTTCTGGGCTCTGGCACCATCTCACTCCTTCTTCCACTTCCCCTGTGTCACTATGTGGAAGGCGATGCCAGCAGATGGTTAGATCCAGATTCAGCCATTTTGGCTGGACTTCATGGCCCTGCCGGATTCTTTCCATGTCACATCAAGAGATACCTCGCGTGTTCACCAGCTGGCTTTTAACACGCAATTTTTCCTGACAGACATTGTCGGAACTGCCCGGCCGGATGAGAAAGCCATCATGACCTATGTGTCCAGCTTCTACCATGCCTTCTCTGGAGCCCAGAAGGTACCGGGGGCCCCTGTCCTCCTCTGCCCAGCTCACCTCATGCTGGAACAGAGCTGTGCCCTCCTGCCCCTCCCGCCCGCCCTGCCTCTACCAGTGACAGGTATCTGGATGGTCTGGTCTCGGGTCGAGCTAGACCTGGTTCTCAAGTGGCGTGACCTTCTCGCTTGGCTCCCCACCCCCCACCTCTGCTCCCTCTCTCATCTTCCTCCACTTACCGAAGACACTGGGCCAGAGCTCACCATCTGGGACCCAGAAGACTGGTGTGAGCAGAAGGGGCATGTGAGATCCGCTGGGGGTGGGTCTGGGGTAGGAGAAGGCAAAAGGGCCACCGCAGTCCCTGTGCTCCCCTCAGTGAGTATAGCTCACCAGGGCTTCCCTTAGGGAGGCAGCTCTGGGCAGACCGCTCCTGTCTCCTGTACCCATTCTGCAGAGCTGTCCTAAGCCCCCTTGTTTTCCTGTTCGAGGGCGTGATTTAGCAACTCTGTCCACAGCCCCCGGACCCTGGTGCCTTCTCCTTCCTGTATTCTTCCTGGGGCCCCATGGCGGCCCCTCTGCACACTGTGTTCCCAGTTACAAGTGTGACCCCGGTCAGGAGGGGAGGGGCAGCATGAGCCCCTTCGAGTGTCCTGGCCCAGTTTGCCCAGGGGGGCCTGGGGTTCAAGTCTAGTTGTGCAGTCCCACATCCCACAAGGGTGCCATGACTGAGAGGCACTGGTCTCACTGCAGACATTGGGGACGTGGACATTTTCATGACCAGACTTAGCTCGGGCAGCAGACGGCTCTCTCCAGAATGCCCTCATGGCAGGACCGAGAAGAAGCACGGCATCGCCATGACCACAGATCCTTCATGGCTTTGGTCCGTGGGCCTGTCGCGTGCTCCCTCCGCACGGTGTCCAAGGACCCGTAGGACCCGTCCTGAATTGCATGATGGGAGCCCCCGCCCTCTGCCCAGCCTCCGTGCTGCGTCTCCACTGCCCTCCCCCTTCTGTCCCTTGCCCTGCCTCAGGTGATGCTCACCACCCACCCTCCCCTCCCCTCCCACGTCTCATCTCTCTTTCTGCTCTCCCCTCTGCTCCTGGCTGTCTGTCCGTGCCGCGTCCTCCTGTCTGCCTTGGCTGTTTGGATTTACTCTGTACTGCTGCCGCGGCTGCCTTCTCTCTCTCTCAACCTCTTCTCCTTCTCTGTGCAGATGTGTAGGCACGCTAAGGCCGGAGGGGAAGGCCATGTGACCTAATGTTTCATGTCACTGCCACGCCTTCTCGGTGCGCAGAAGGTGAGCTCTCCCTTGGCCTCGCCCACTCTCCCTGCGCCCTGTGGCCCGTCTCTTCCGTCCTCCCTGGACATTTGGCAGCAGGCCCTGGCATGATAGGAGGCGTCAGAGGAGCCCCTCCTCCCCTTGCAGGGGGACAGGATGCTCCCTGAACCTTGACCAGGACACTTGAAGATGCCACAGAACCCCAGCCTATGACGGCTCCCTAGGTCTCTGTCCCCATGCACTCAGCATAGTATATACCATGGAGGGGAGAGAAGCTTGTGGTCTCAGCTTCGTCTGTGATCCTGCCTCCCGGGCCCTTATCCCAAGCAGCACAGCTCTTGGCCACGCTTCCTTCAACTCCGAGATGCCTTCCTGCTTGAGCAAGGCCATCCTCTCAAATTTAACCAGCAGCCAGGACAAGGACAAGCCTTCTGCCTTCTCTCTGGTGTCCAGGCCGGAGCCCCAACCAGGCCTGTGTGGATAATTGTGCAGGTTGCATGCTACCTAAAAGTGCCCTGCACCAGGCAGATTTAAGCATCTGTTACTAAATTTATCCTGCAGATGACAGTAAAAATTTCTTCTAACATCAGTATGATTTTTTTCTAATAGATATGCCTTGGGAGAAGAGGCAGCTTTAAAAAAAGACCCAACATGGACTAGCAGCAAACCTTTTTCCTCCCCGTGTGGGGACTCAAGGCCCCTCAGCTTCCTTCCAGGGCTCGTTGGCACTGACTGGAGGCAGGAGAGCAGCCCCACCTGGAGGCCCCTTCTCTTAGGTGTCCCCCCGGCTACCCAGCCCTTGCACCCCTTCTCAGACTAGCCTCCTGCTTCCTCTTTCTCTGTGCTACCTACCTCTGCTGCTCACTCATCACCCCACCTCTCCACCCAGGTGGGAGCAGCGTCTACCTGCCCTGGTCAGTGTCCAGCCTGACAGCCACGGGGGGGAAGGGGGGGCGTGCGGCCATGACCGTGGCTGGGCTGAGCTCTCCTTCTGGTTCCTCCTGTCTCAGCTCTCCTCCCTGCTCCTCTGCCTCCACCCTTTCTCCTGCAGGGGGACGCCCTGTCCTGGGCTCCATGCCCATTGACACTGGCCTCACCTGTCTCTGAAGCCTTCTCTATGTCCTGGCTGATGGTGATGCTCGGGAGGAAGCACATGTGGTGTGTGCGTGCACGCTCCTGTGTGGGTCTGTGCATGTGTGTGCGTGCGTGTCTGTGTGGGTGCGTGTGCATGTGGGCAGCCTGCTCTCCCTCCCAAATCTCCCACCCCTCGTGCCCTATTCCCTGTCACTCATCCCTGTGGCAACCATTTCATGCTGCTCTGTCCACGTCCGAGGACGAGGTCCCAGCTGGGGCTGGTGGTGGTGATGGTCCCGTTAGTGTCCTGGGCCAGAGGCCTTACAGAGTTGCCCCAGCTGCTTCTGAGGTGGCTGCTTAGTGCTCAGCAGGCCAGTGGGGAGGGGCTGGTAAAGGAGGGAGGTTTTGCACTCACACCCTTTTGTCTTGACCATTTCCGGGGCTGGCAGCACTGGAGGAAAACCTTGCAAACCCAGCGCCCGCCACCCTCTCTGTCGTCAAACCTCGGACAGTGGCACTGGAAAGGCAGCAGTCTAGTGTAGTCTAATGCACACGCATGTGCACGTGTGTGCAGCACCTGCGCCGGTGCGGGCATTGGGTGTACGCGTTTGTGTGATTGGTTTTCCTCATCAGGGGAGGGCCAGCTTCTGTTTGACTGGTTGGTCAGTTGCCGTGCCTTCTCTGCTTTCCTCGCCCTGCTCTTCCTGGGGGATTTAGGGTGGGGGCGGCCTCAGGATTTCATTGGTGCTTTAAAGTTCACGGGCGGCATTTGATGAGAAGTGGTCCTCAGAGGTGTGGGCTCATTAGGATGTGGTTTGTCCTGTGTGCTCCCGTCCGTCTGTCCATCAGCCCCTTTACTCAGGTAAATCTGCTAAGGGAAAGAAACCCCCTTCCCGCCCTCAGGGAATTCATGGTCTACCTGGAAAACACAAAAAAAAGAAGCCCATAGTCTGAGCAGGGAGGCCTAGCTGTGGGACCACAGAACGCTGAAGTTTTCTGGAGCTGCGTGTAATGCTTGAGCTTGAGGGCCTCAGGATTGAGTAGGGGTCCACAAGAGAGACAGAGACAGAGACAGAAAGCAAGAAATCACCCCCCCTACCCCTGGAAGGGATGGCCTCACCACAGTCCCTTCTCCTTCATTCTCCTCTCAGGATTTTGGGCACACACGTACATGCACCCAGCATGAATTTTAAGCTGCCGGGTCCAGGACTCAAACCATGGTCAGCTGTGTAGGAGTCCAGCAACATAACCATTATGCTATCCCCTAGTATCAATAAATAATTCTCTAAAAAAAAAAAAGTACCAGATGAGACCCTTGTGGCACTCATGTGATCTGTGGGCTGTGGGTGGCAGAGCTATGGTGTGGCATCTGGCAACATTTGGATGTTTGGTGTCAGCTTTATGGCGAATGGTTCCTCTCCATGCTGCACCAGTACTGGGTAATTTGATGCTGATGATTGGGTGGCAGTTTGGCTTGGGAGAGATAGCTAAGTACTCCAGGGATAGAAGTCTGTAACTTTTAGAAATAACTTTTTAAGATAAAACTAAATGCATTGTATGTCAAGTTGTATATAATATAGCGTCAAGTCGGTCATGAAGAAACGTGAAAATCCAGAGCAATGAAAGGTAAACACAGGTTTCTAGTAAACTTTTCCTTTGGCACCTTGGATAAGCATTTTGCTTATTTCTAGAGGTTTTCTCAGCCCGTAAAATGAGCTGTGCTTACATCGCATTATCTCACACAGACTCTGTCACCATCAGAAAGATGTGGGCATTCTGGTGGCTCTTGCCGCGAGGGCGGTCCAGTCTGACATCTCTCCAGAAATGCATCTTCCTCCTGAGCTTCTGAACTAGAGCAGTTTCTGCAATTCCTTATGTACTTGGTGGCTCTAAGTAGATCTCCTAAATCCCATCAGGTGTGGGGGTTCTTATAGCCCAGGGAAAGAAGGGCTAGAAAGCCAGAGCACAGGAGGCTGGGATGGGCTGGCTCCCACCCTCAGCGTCTCACTTCCCACGGAGTGTGTCCTGGGGACCTGACCTGCTTGTGCTTCTGGGCTGATCTCAGCTCACCTCTTCGGCAGGGGTTGGTGGGTGACTGAACCCTTCTTTGTGAAGGGACCACTGCGGGAGCACGTTTACCCCCCCACTCAGCCGGCTTCTTAGAGGGTGCTGACCACCCACCTGTGGGAGCGGAAGTTGAGCAGCAAGAGCAAGAGGGAGGGGCCGCAGTTCTGAGGCTTCTGCCTGTTTTCCTTTTCTCTCTTTCCCCCCTAAAAATCCCATTTGGGCTGGCCCCATGGTGCCGCTGTTAGGCACAGTACAGAGGAAGCTGGATCCCATGTGGCCAACCAGGGTTCAAATCCTGACCCCATTGGCTTGAAAAACATGCCAGGCATATGCACACACCCGAGATCTGGGAGGATCAAGAACCGGAAGGAAAAGGAGAGGATCACAGTCTGATCAGGCCCTGTTGGCAAGTGCACTCATGTGTTCTCGCTCTCACACACACGTGCATGTATGTGTGTGCGTGTGTACACACACACGTCCTCTGGCATACAAATAAAATAAATACAAATAAATCAAACCTAGATTCTAGGAACCCCCTTCCTAAAGATAACGGAGGGAGCTGGGCTCACCCTTGAGGCCACCCCTGTGGATTTTGCAGCCTGGCCTTTCCTCAAGCACCCTTTGCTCCTCAGTGCCCAGTCATTATTTCCAAAGACAGGTCTGCTGGTTGCAGTGACTTTTCTGTCACTCTCTCTGATGAGACCAGCCTGGAAGGGGCGGACTGAGACATGGGCATGGGAAAGAGGCTGGATCTTTGTGAAAAGTCCCAAGGAGCCCCACTCAGGAATCTCCCTCAGACTTCATCCAAACGGAGCCCCGTTTGACCCTGGAACAGCCGACAGGCTCTAGCGGGAGGAGGGCGTGCTCGAGGCACACAGGGCACATGTAAAGTCCCACACACTTGAACCTCACTCGGTCCCTCAACCTCCGTGTGGTAGACAGCACACAAAGCTTGTAACCTCCGAGCTCAGGATGTCGGTGGATCAGGACAGGAGCAAGGCCAAGGAGGGCTTTGTCCATTAAAAAATCGCAACAATTGCCTCTTGCCTACGAGGGTGACGTTTCTCTGCTGTGAGCACATTTGTGGTGGGGTCTTCGCACCACCTACGTCAGCCCAGAGAATACTTGGCCTCTCCCTGTCCCCCACCCTAGCCTTTGATAGAAGTAGCCTTGGTGACTTCCGGCAGATTGCAGTCCCAGCCAGCCTCGTGGGCACATCGGCCTGCTTCCCACACCCTGCTTTCTTTCTGGAGCTCCCCCATCTGGGACAGGGTCCAGGGAAGGCATTTCCCTTCTCTTTGTCTCTTGGGATTCCCTGTGACTACTTGTTAGTTCTCCAGACGAATGGTGAGCAGTCAGTTTATGGCAGCTGTGGCCTCTCCAGAGCAGAGCTGAATTAGGGCCAGGGGGTCAGAGTCTCTGCTTGCCTCAGCTTCTCAAGACCTGGGAGTGGTATATCCCCCTCTGACTGTTCCCATGATCTCCTTGTGGAGCCCCTGCCCACTCTGACGCCCCGCTTTATAAAGTATAGTCTCTGAGCTTTAGATACAGGGTTCTTTAGGGGGGGCTCACTTTGCCCACCAGCCCCCAATACACCCCAGCACAACCACATGGTTGGTGGGCCTGTATCTTATCTGAAAAGTTCTCTAAGTTAAAAAACATTTACATCTTCTGAGTCATTCCGTCCAATTCTAAGCACCCTCATTCTCAGGAGGCTCTTTATCCCTGGCTCGGTTTGTCTTGCTGCAGTAGAAACTCACTTTGTCTTGTTCATCAGCCGGTTGTGAGGCCCCGTGTCCCTGTTTAAACCCGGCATCCTTTACCATCTGCAGGTTGCCCTTCAGGGTCCCAGGATGTGTATCTGTCTTCTCCCTCTCCCAGGCTGTCTTTCTTTCTATGCCATGACCCTCAGAAGGCTTTGAGCGCACCTCCCCTTGGTGTTGGGTTAGAACATGCACAAAAACATGGCTGAGTTCACAAACCACATAAGTGAGTTTAGAGTACCAGGCCCCTGTGGTGTTGGATGCACAGTGCCCTCCATAGCTGTGGAAGGCCGTGTCCCCACATTTTCATTCCTTGCCATTCAGTTCCTGTTAGTTCCTCTTGCTGAGGCAAGGGTCTTACCCAGTGCCCAGCCCAGGGTGTGTGCACGTAGCTTCCCAGAGGTGCCATGCTGGGGCTTCTTGGTGTCCTGTCCATGTTGGGTTGACCCTTAAGCCTTGTCCTTAGTGTAGCAGAGGGTTCCTCGATTTCCTCTAAGGTGCTTTGGGCCAGGACCCTTGGGGCATTTTGCAGAAATCCTGAGAGGCCCCACTGTTCTCAGGCAGCTCCCAGATCTGAGGCTCCAAGTCTTGGGATCCTGGTGTTTCCTGTGGGGTTTTCTGTATGGTCATGAATTTTCCCACCTCTCCGTCTGACCTGAGCGTTTTTATCACATCAGTCACTAGATTTCTTCCTTCCCAACATGAATGTTGGACTTCAATCTCGGGCCCTTCTCCAGGGACCTAGTTCAGCTCCCAAGGCCTCTCTCTAGGCTCCCCTACTCCATAGGCCCCAGTCAGGGGGACATGGTGAGGAGAGAGGAAGGGTGTGACTTCAGAGCCTTGGGCGTGCCCTTCCAGCCATACGGAGCTGCAGGGTGGGAGGGGCCTTGTCCCACATGTGTACCAGCTGCCCTGCCACTGGGGCTGGCTGGTTGTGACTCTTTCTGTCTTGTTGCCAGGCGGAAACAGCAGCCAATCGCATCTGCAAGGTCTTGGCCGTCAACCAGGAGAATGAGCAGCTTATGGAAGACTATGAGAAGCTGGCCAGTGATGTGGGTACCCCTGGGTTCCCTTGGCCTGTCCCAGCAAGGCCCTGCCTACTCCACCCTGAGAGAAAGGAGCCCCCAGAACCTGTACTTGCAAATCCACCTGGGGGATAGTCCCAGATTGGTGTGATGATCGAACCCAGGGCAGCTCGGACTCTGATTCAGCTCGCCACAAAGTAGAGATGAGGGGGCAAAGGCCCATCTCGGGCTGCAGTGACCTCGAAATCCCTTCGCCTCTCTGGGTCTTGATTTTTTTCACTTGTCATGTGAGAGTTGAACCAGGGGGTCCCAAGGCCTCTCTGGTAAACTGTGGATCTGTGAATTTTGCTTCAACTAGAAAAGGACTTTATCAGTTTCTGAGAGGGTGTGGACCAGGATACATCAGTGTTGGCTCAAGCCATCTTAGTGGCCAGGCCTACCTGAGGATAGGAAGGGATGGTGCTGCATTTGCCATTATGCCAGTGGCATCATTAGAGGGGAGGTCCCACTTGCTTATTCCTTACAAGTGTTCAGCCTTTTGAACTGCTCAGCCCGCTGTTCTGGTGGGTCTGCCACCCAGCATAAGAAGAATCCAGAATCCAAGCCCATGTGCTTGGGTTGAAATCCCTGCCCTATTGTTCTTTTTTTTTTTTAAACAATTATTTAATTTTATTTATTAATATTTTTCTTCAGTTTGATGAGAGAGAGAGAGAGAGAAAGAGAGAGAGAGAGAGAGAGAGAGAGAGAAAAGGAGAGTGAGAAAGCAAACCTCCAGGTCCTGGACTTGAACCACAGTCTGCCACGTGAGAGTCCAGCACCTTAACCATCATGCTGCCTGCTGGCTGCTAAATCCCTGCCCTATTGTTCTACCAGGTCACCCTAGCAGTGACCCATTACTCAATGGGTCACCTCCACCATACCATGGACTGATCATACTCTCCCCCAAGATTCCTGGCACTACTTGGATACGTTCATCCGTGTGATGTGCCTGGCACCTTGCATGTCTTCAGTATTGTCCCAACCAACATTTCTACTTCTCTGTCTTCACCACCATCACCTGGCTCTAGAAAAGCAGGTCAGGCCCTTCCCTGCCTGTGCCCCAGGCCAGCTCTGTCCTCTGGAGTCAGGGACCCAGATTCTAGAACCCTAGAAAGTCAGATGGCAAAGACCTGCTACCAGCCCTACGTAGTACAGATGAGGAAACCAAGGCCTAGCCTTTTCGTCGGACCTAGAACTGGAACCCAAGTCTCCTGCCTCTTAGTTAAGCTGTTACCCCCCAGGGTTGTGTGGGCCTTCCCCTGGCAGAGCAGGGGTTTGGAAGAAGCTGGTTAGAAGCTGATGAACTCTAGTTGCCAGGCCAGTTGGGTAGTTGGGA